>NC_058407.1:130977409-131219053 GCF_002201575.2 Neomonachus schauinslandi
CTCATCAGCGGGTTCCATTTATCCCGCGGGGACAAGATCCTGGAGAATACTTATAAAAAGTGTTTCAAGTCCTTTGAGGAAGAACTATAAAAAAAAGTGAGCCATTAATTAATTGCTAAGAGTCAGCAGCTGCACACTTAGGCATCTAGTGTGATAGGAAAGGAAAACAAATTCAGTGAGTTTTAAATTGCCTGGCATGTATGACAGCATATTAAAGTAATGGGGGCAATTTATCTTGCCAACTTGGAGTTGTCAAGCTTTGGTTCCTCTCCTCTCTCTCTCTCTCTTGCAGCACCTAGTTTAATTCCTATACTTTATAAATTACAACCTCATATTTGGAATTTAAGAAACAAAACAGAGGATCATAGGGGAAGGGAGGGAAAAATAAAATAAGATGAAATCAGAGGGAGACAAATAGTAAGAGACTCTTTAACTCTAGGAAACAAACAAGGTTGCTGGAGGGGATGGGGTAACTGGGTGATGGGCATGAAGGAGGGCACGTGATGTGATGAGCACTGGGTGTTATATGCAACTGATGAATCACTGAATTCTACATCTAAAACTAATAGTACACTGTATGTTAATTAATTGAATTTAAATAAAATTTAAAAAAACCCCAACAACAAAAACAAAACAAAACAAAACTGCAGGACATACCTTAACCAGATAACTTGAAACTCTTGGGATCTTAAGATATCCAGGAACCAGTTTACCTTCATAGAGGATGTTTCTTTTTCCCAAGGGTTAAGGTCAGCTGAAGAACAAACCTGCTCTGGTGCGAGTTCTCTCTGAATGGCATTGTTAACAGTGATCAGTTTTATATTTTGGATTTAGCTCACCTGAACGAGTGAAAATAATGCACTTGCAGACACAGAGGAAATAATTGCTGCTAGATTTTGATGAAAGGTGATTTGTACAGTTCCTAGCTCTGCACTCTCTTCTCAGGGCTACCGTGAACTTGATGATTTTGGTTTAGTAACTTCTTTACAAGCAGACTTACGTTTTTCATTCACGTATTAATTACTTTGCCTAAAAATTCTGTGGCACAAAGTTCCAAGGATGGTTCAACATACGCAAATCAATAATTGTGATATGCCACATTAATAGAACAAAAGGTAAAAAATCATCTAATTATCTTAGTAGATGCAGAAAAAGCATTTGACAAAATACAATACCCTTTTATGATACAAAACACTCAGCAAATTGGGTATAGAAGGAATGTACCTCAACCTAATAAAGACCATATATGACAAACCCAGAGCCAACATCATATTCAGTGGTGAAAGGATGAAACCTTTTCCCCTAAGATCAAGAATAGCACTGGAAGTCCTAGCCAGAGCAGTCAGGCAAGAAAAAAGAAATAAAAAGCGTCTACATAGGAAAGGAAGAAGGAAAATTGTTGTTTGCAGATAATATGATTGTATGTATAGAAAACCCTAAAGACTCCACTGAAAAGCTGCTGCAAATAATCTGTGAATTCAGTCAAGTTGCAGGATGCAAAATCAACACACCCAAATCGGTTGTGTTTCTATACACCACCAACAAAACATCTGGAAAAAAAAAATAAAACAATCCCATTCACATTGCATCCAAAATAAGATACTTAGGAATAAATCTAACCCAGGAAGTGAAAGCTACAAGATCTTGATGAAAGAAATTGAAGGACACAAACAAATGGAAAGCTATCCCATGTTTATGGGTCAGAAGAATAATATTAAAATGCCCGTATCACCCAAAGCCATCTATAGATTTCAGTGAGGCACAGGATTTAGAAATGTCTTTCTGTGCACACGGTTAATGGGTCCACACACGGGCACTCTTCTTCTCACCTCCTCTGATTTTGTCTTCTACCATGTGTCTTT
The DNA here is from genome assembly GCF_002201575.2 of Neomonachus schauinslandi. Classification (NCBI taxonomy): domain Eukaryota; kingdom Metazoa; phylum Chordata; class Mammalia; order Carnivora; family Phocidae; genus Neomonachus; species Neomonachus schauinslandi. The sequence goes on from NC_058407.1 coordinate 130,979,272, forward strand.
ATGACTCTGTTTTGGTTGGTTTGGCTTCCTTACCGTCCTGCAAATATGCCCAGTTCATTTACATCCCAGGGCTTTTGCAAAGGCTGCGCCTTCTTCCTGGAACACCTTTCCCCCAGATGATTGCTGACTCTCACTGCCGTTAAGTTGCTGCTAAAATGTCACCCTTTGGGTGAGCCCTTCCTCACAGTGGACAAGCATCATCCTGCCCACTTGGCAGATTTATTTCCTTTTTTAGCACGCATCATTGTCTGACATACAACATATTTGCCGGCTGACCGTTCCTCACCCCCAGCCCGGAACGTAAGAGCGTGAGAGCAAGAGCGTTCGTGGTTTTGCTCACTGCAGTTCCCTCAGCATCTAGGCTGTGTGTGTACCCGAGGAAAGGTTGACTAGACGTTCTTGGACCAGTGTGTCATATTATGGCTTGAGACATATTTAACAGAGTCATTATGTTAAACTTCTAATGAAAAGTAAACGTTATTTAGCTCATTCAAGTCATAAAATTCATGCCTACTTAAAATCTAACAACTTGGCCATTGGCTGTCCTGGGGATGGAGGCATTTCTTTGATACTTTTCAAAAATGTGTAAAGCATAGATACACTTACAAATACCTAAATAGATACACAGTATACTTGTTTTAAAATTCCCTGAAGATATTATTGCATTGTGGTGTTCCTTTGACTTGGCTGTTGATCCTCAGGAATTGATACTGAAATCAAGTGTCTTTTTCATCCAGAGATACACTTTTGTCTCCTGCCCCATTCTTACCAGGGTCCTTCATGCATCTTCTTGTTAATTTAATAGAATTTGAAACTTAGTATTTGATGTAATTTTGATTTGTAAATTAAGTATTTTTCTTAAGCAGGTTGTTACATCCTCCTCTGTTGACAATGTCCGCTTTGGCCGTTCCATTATGGTATTGCTGAAATATACGTTTTTATTTTGGTTTCCAGTGATGGGGTCATGAGACTGTCCCCCTAAGCGCTTGTTTGTTTAAACTCTGCCCTAATGTGCTGTGTTGGCAGCTGTGCTCTGAGCCTACCCTGGCTCCATCAGCCAAGACTCTGCACCACTTGCAGTACGTTCTGGAATTTCTTATGTTTCCAGATGACTGGGGAGTGAATGCCACTTCCTCCGCTTTCCACAGTGCGAGGCTCCTTTGTTGTGAAAAGACTTCCAGTAACTGCTGTTCCTTTGTATTCAGTTTCTCATCTTCTTCGATTTTGAAATGATTGACTTTTCTGGAAGAGCAGGATCTGTATTCATAGGAATTGGCAGGACTCTGGTAAATGGCTCCGTATTAAGGATAAAGGTTTAAATACTGTGTATTCTTAGCATGAGGAGTGATAGGATCTACAGCTGCGGTTTCAAGGAAGGGGTGGGAAGGTTTTAGAATCACATATGAGACACAGTCCCTTCCAAACAGCCAGTCCCTCAGAGGTACCCCAGTCTCCCCTTCCCCCCACCCAATACACGTAACCAGGTCATAACCTGAGATTTAATAATATGAGGATGGAAAAGATTAGGTGAGGGTGTCATAACTGCCTGGGCATCTGTATGACCTCAAAGGCTAGAATTTGGACCAAGGAGTAGAAGTTACTGGGAGTCACGTTTGGGGGCGATGTTAAGTAAGAACTTTTTAGTGGTTAAGAGGAATGAAAGGTAGTACATTTCCAGTGACTCTGATTGTTGAAGTAGAAGTTGGGTTATCAGAAGTAAATGTCAGAATGGATGGTTAATCTAGTAGATTCATGACTTTGAGTCTTTTTTGACGGTAACTCAGCACACACCCACTCTCACTTGCTTATAACACAAATATTTCACAAAGCAGCACTTAACCCTTAGAGGGTTTAATGCATTATCTTATGAGCTCAAGAGGGGATGTTTTAATTCCCATGTGAAGGTAGGACAAGCCCAGTGTCCCAGGTCTGGCTGCCAAGCAGAAGGGTTTCCTCTCACTCAGCCTTTATATTCCATCCAATTTGTAGTTGATTGGATGAGGCCCACCCACATTGGGGAGGGAAGTCTGCTTTATTCATAGGCCACTGACTTAAATGTTAATCTCACATAGAAACAGCCTCATGGACACACCCAGAATAATGTTCGACCAAATGTCTGGGCACCCTGGGGCCCAGTCAGACTGACACATAAAATTAGCCATCACAGTGTATCATGGCGTTTTACTTTTCCGTGCTGGTAAATTGGGTCTGGTTCTTTATGTATTATTTAGGTAAAATGCCCCTGCTTTTTCAAAGAGCTCGTATCACAGAAAGGCTGGGACAATAAACTCACATCTTATACCACTGTATGCTTGAGATATAAATCCCCGAGCTCACGTAATCATTAAGAGATCCAATGGACAGTGCTTGTGCATTTTTAAGAAGGCTCTCTTGTTTGTTTGCATAGTTGCCTAGAGGGTAAGCATTATCTGTTTGCTATTTATTATGTAGCAATAATGCAATGGGGCAGGCTTGTCGCTGTGAATGTTCGGTGGATTTTTCCTTAACCATACATAGGCTAGCAGGTTAGGTTATTTTGCAACCAAGCAAATGGAAACTTCTAGAAAGTGCTCCACGGTAGTATATTTGTGTAGCCCTATGTTATTTGCCTCCCATTTAATAACCTGTCGCTAATTTTTTTCTGTCGAACATAAATACTTGTTTGGAATAAAAATAAAACCAAATGGACAGACAGTGATTCTGCATTAGGCTTTTACTAAATGTTCTGACATACGTATATTTGAATCATGTAGTAATTTTAATGGGGTTCAATGGAATTTCTCATTTTTTAAAAAAATAACAAAAGTAATAAAAATTAAGACAGTAGATCAGTACGTAAAGTAAAAAGTGCTCTGCTTTGAATTCGCTTCTCAGAAATAGCTGCTGAAAGATGTACATTTTTCTAAATTCTACTCTATTTTGATTAAGATATTCTTACAGAGGCATTTTAAGCTAGAAACTTAAGTGATGAAACTGGTCACCATATACACTGTTCTGAGACTTTTTTCACTGAATTGTGGCCAACTGATTCAAACCTTGCACCATGAGCTCATTTCTCTTCGTTGCTGTCGGGCAGTGTTGGTGGGTCGTATAATTTATTTAGTGAACATCGAATATCTGCTCTAAGTTTTTCTCTGTCATCCACGGTGCTGCAGGGAGAAAAGCTGTATTGTACTCACTGCTTTGTGAAATTCATTTTCTTAATGACGTCTAAGATGCTCAGGTTCTGCACCTTACAGGGACGAGGTGTGAATGGTTGATAGGAGGGTCATTCTTTCAGGTTTATTGGCTTCCGGTTATGTTTGGGAACAGAAATCAGTGTTTTGTTCAGGTTAGTTCTCCAGAGGTGGACTGAACGCTTCACATTGTCCCATTTCCACCATTTGATGTGGTCAAAACGGGACCGTCCCCCGAATGTTGGTGTGTCTGGCGTTTTCACTCCTATCGTGTTAATGCTCTCTCTTCTTCTGAAATTAGGTTATATAGCACGTCTATCTGGCAAGTAATTAAAATCCCAGTTTCAGGGCTTTATAATTAGCCATGGGGAAAAAATAACCCCAGTCTCTCTAGTCTGTGAGGTTCAGTAAATATCATTTTGATATGCTGACAGCCCCATATGGACACAGCTACCAGCTATAAACTCAACAGACCATTAAGCTGCGAACAGAAGTATCAAAGCAGTTCCAGTGTACTCATTTGCTAATTATCGATGGGTATTTATGTAAGGACATGCAGCTGAAGCACGAGGCTGTTTTTGGCCTATTGTCCAGTATGTAGGATCGAGGGCAAAGTTTCTAGGTTCCCACATTCTTCTTTCCTTAATTCATCTGTTTTACTTCTGGCTTGAGCACTTCCGTTCATCCCAATCTTTGCTGCTCCATTGTCCTTTGTATCTGATAACATGGCGGACCATGGTCTCCCGAGTTCCTCAAGGGCTTGTATTCAGCCCCGAGAGAAGGCTGGCTGCTTTGGAAAGTGGCCATGGATCCTTTAGATCCACAAAGCCCCACGTTTGTGGTTAATACTTCAGTGGTCTGAAGGAAAGAGTGTAGTTTGCTTAACGGTGTATGCCTTAAGGATAGTCCAACTTTTGTAAGTGATTTAATAAACACATTCTGGGCCAGGGAAATGAAAAGAGTTTTGCTAATGATTTCTACAGTGAAAAGAAGTAATTTGAATGGGTAAACTGCTGAAGACTTTCTTCGACTGTCCGCTTGCTCCAGCGCTTACATAAATCCTTTTTTAAAGGCATTAAAAAGTGCTGTGACAAGTGTAGTTACTGTGGATAAATTTAGCTCCTGTATTTTATCTACATAATCTGATTGTAATTTATATATCTTCAGCCTAGATAAAGCAAAGCCATTTCTTATTACCAAATTTTTCTTGTTGTCAACATGATGTGAGTGGGATATTGGCTTTAACTGAAGGGTGGTGATTAATCATAACAGCTTGCGGAACGATCGTTTATTGCTCTGTGTGGCTGAGTGACTGCTGGTAGAGCTTCGAGTCAATCAGGATAAACCCAGGTGGGTTAGTCACTCTCAGATGACGACGGATGACATGATGGATTTATTAGTCGAATTCTCTTTTAAAAAATCACTTCACATTCTTAGCAGGTCGATTTGCAAACAGAAAAATTACGAGTCACTGTCGATGGAAGAATCTGTTAGTTTGCAAAGTAGAGTGCAGCCTGCTGAAATGTCACAATAAAAGACAAACTACCATGAAATAGCCAGTGGAAATGTTTAGCTCAGGATTCATCTTGTTAAGTGCAAAGAAGGAAGTTGTGTAATGCTTAGTAACTCTTGCTGGTTCAGGTGGGTGGTAGGCTGAGAAGGAGAGGTTCATCCTGTGTCTGACTACACAGGGAGTAGTAGTGTAGTAAAAAAATTTTTTAAATTTAGGGTGAAACATTGTTTTCTTTTTTTTTCCCCCAGGGAGCACTTTGTAACCCAGGCTGACATCCTTCTGGTGCCAAGCCTGCCTGTGACCTCCTGTTTTCCTCTCTGGAGTTAGTATGTCGTCAGGAAATGCACGGCAACTTACTATCAACCTTAATAAAAGAAAATTCTAAGGAAGGTGCAGTTATGAAAAGAAAACTCAGACAGACCCTGCCTGGAGTAAATGCCAGTGATTCTTGGATTATCCCTCCTTTTCATCATTTGTACCAATGTGTTGTTCATGAGAACAGATCGAGAGTGGGCTACCTTATTAAAATATTTAGCGGATAAAATATTATGCTAGTAAATTATCCTTTGTAACTTCCTACCCATTTGTTCTTGGGGAAATTGGACGGTGATGAAGTTCTCCTTTCAGGTTGGGAAGGTGTACGGCACATGGAGGAATGGGCACGGGATGCACCAGCAGTCGGAGTAGGCATCTTGTGGCACTGGGTTCTCAACTCCTGGCATTTATGCCAGATTTTGCATTCGTCCCCACTTGGGCATTTCTCTCGGGTCTGGAATAGCATGATGCGTACATGTTTTGGAGGCATTTGCATGCATCAAATGAACTTGTGCTATTTGTCTAGACAGCAGTGACATCGTTAAATAAATTTGATTGAAACTGTTTACCAATTGCTTGGTCTAAACCAGTGGCTCTTAACTGGGGAAGATTTCCCCCCTAGGGAACATTTGACAATACCTGGAGAAAATGTTTATTGTCACAATGGGGGTGGGGCATATTTTTGTTGGCACAACCCAATACCTCTTGAGTATTACTGGCATTAGTGGGTAAGGTCCAGGGATACTGCTAAATATCCTACACTGTACAGAACAGCCCCCCCCCCAACAAAGAATGATCTGTTCCCAAATGTCAGTAGTGCTGAAGTTGAGAAACCCTGGTGTAAACTGCTGACCTCTCTCCTCTTACTAATGGCATATTTAGGCCTTTGGGTCTTTACTAATTTTCCTAGCTGTGAATTGTCCTTGGTTCTTCATTGTTACAGACCTGTCACTTTTGTTGAAATGATGATTATGGATGGAAGAAGCTGCAGGAAGTTTAAGGAATTATTATTTCAATATTAGAATAAAATGAGGATCTGTATTCTTCTATAAAATGTATTAGGGAAATCAGGGTAAGTCTATAGGGTGCATAGTGAGCTGCTGGGACAGATAAATGTGAAGTCTCAGAGGCCTGATACTGTTCAGTTTAATTGTACTTCATTCCTCACAGTCCAGTGTGGGTTGTCAGGGCAGCCTTTGCTGTATGCCCCATTCATGGACCCAGTCATTTTCCATCATGTGGCTCTGCTATTTTCATAAGGTCACATCCTCTGCTGCATTCTGTGGGCAGATGGGAAAGAAAGAGCCTAGAGAAGGCACAGCCTCACTTTTTTATCAGCTAGAACGAGTCATGTGGCCCCAGCACAGATGCAGGAGACCTACTAAGAGAAGGGAGCAGAGATGGTGAGGGCTGGCTGCTAACCACAGGGAACAGTGGGGGTTGTGCACTGCATGCAGGGATCTGTGTCTGGCTAGGTCACTGGACCCCCAGGGAACTGAATTCTATTGCAGTTCAATGTTTATCGAATATTATGCAGCTGGTGAGATCATGTCTATAGAACAGGACCAGATAATGTCACATGTTAGTAGGCGTTGGTTGGTCAATGACTATTTATGAAATCTCTTTAAATTTTTGAACAGATAGCATATGTTTGCTTCTTCCAAATACTTCTAAGAAGTCTTTTTTTTCCCCTTTCATAAGAGTGTCACTGAGTGTTGAGCTGATGACTTTATTTCTTCTCAGAGTAAGATATAGGATTACCAAATTTTCTATTATTATTATTTCGTGTACAAAAATCAGGCTTAATGAAGAAGGAAATACAGTGGTAAGGTATAAGATTCTTCAGGCACTCAGCTTCTTTAGAGATTATAGGACTATTTTGGTTTTCTATTTCTTCTTGGGTCAGTTTTGCTCACACTTGGGTTTTTGGGAATTTGTCCATTTCATCTATATTTTAAGAATGTTGGCAAAATTTGCTCATATTCTCCTATTACCTTAAGTTCTTCCTTTATCATTCGTAGATGTAACTTTTTGTATTACTGATATTCTTCCTTTTTTTAAAAAGCAATCTTTTCAGGGGTTTGTCAATTTTATTAGCTTTTAAAAACAATTTCTGGCTTTGTGAATACCCTCTGTGTTTTTGTTTTGTTTTGAGGTGGTTTATTTTTTATTTTTCTGATTTCTAAAACTGAGTTTTAGCTCATTATTTTTCAGCCTTTCTTATCTTTTAACGTACTTATTTCAGGTTATGAATTTCTCACATTTTAATATGAGAGTTGTTTTCATTATCCCAACATTCTAAATGTTTTCTAATTTCGGTTGTGATTATTATCTATAGTCAGTGTTCACTTAGATTTACTCATATATTACCACTTTATTTTCTTGTAATTCAGTTTATATTTTAGATCTTCCTTCTGGGATCCCTTCCTTTTTGAAAGAAGTATATTCTTCAGAATTTTATACAGTTGGGGTGGGGGGACTGTTGAAAAACTCTGTCTTCTTTGTCTGAAAATGTCTTTATTTCTCTCATATTGTTGAGCAGTGTTTCTGCTGTGTATATAAAGCTAGATGGACAGGTGTTTTGTAGTATCCCACTGACAATATAATTCTGTTTTCTTTGGCTTTTTAATTGTTGCTTAGACATCAGTTGTCAGACTGATTGTCATTCTTGTAATGATAAACGGTCTTTCCCCCTCTAGCTCCTTATAAAATTCTCCTTATTTTGGGTGTTCTGCAGTTCCAGTGGAAGGTTTCTAAAAGTAGATTTCTACTTACTCTAATTGGGTTTTATTGGGCTTACTGAGGTTGTAGATTATTGCCTGTTTCAGTTCTGAAATATTGTCAGTTTTTATATCTTCAGCATTTGCCTCTTCCCTATTCCCTCTTTTCCTTCTTTTTTTTAGCATTCCAGACATACATCTTGTAGACTGTATCCTCCATGTTTCTTAATTTTTCTTCCATATTTTCATCTTTTTGTCTATGCTGAAAATTTTCTTGGTCATTTTTGTAGGGTCCTTTTGTTGTTGCTCTTGTTCCTTACAGAATTTGAATTTCTTTTTTTATTTTCTTCAATATATTACTACAGTTGACTCTTGAACCACATGGGAGTTAGGGGCACTGACAGCCCCCCATCTCACCCCTGTGCAGTTGAAAATACACATATAACTTTTTACTCTCCCCAAAGCTAAACTACTAATAACCTACTGTTGACCGGAAGCCTTACTGATAACATAAAATCGATGAACACAAATTTTGTATGTTTTGTGTATTATATACTATAAAAAAATCTGCCTATGAGTGGATGTGTGCATCTCAATCCTGTGTTATTCAAGAGTCCACTGTATACCAATATCTGAAATCTTTAAGATCTGATTTTTTCTTTTTATCTTCTTAATGGCCCTTATATGTTGTGTCTCTTTTCTGATTAGTCAAATAGAAGCAGTAATGGTATTTTCCTTATAATATTATTGTCAGGATTAACCAGATGAATGCACGTCATATACTTTGAATGGTGAGTGGTTCATAGTAAGCTCTTAATAAATGTTACCCATTGTAACAATAGCACTAAAAACAGCAGTGATCATTATTGTTTAGTGATTATTGATAGTGAGCTCCTGTTTTTTTTTAAACTTTGTGAGATCTCTTCAAATGCTGGGTTGAAGATGGAGTCTCTCAAAACAGATTTGTAGTCTGCTTCCATCAGACACCTGTGGACAAATGACCCACTTTAATTAAATGTTCAGCTCGAGGGTGTTTTGGACTGTTGGGTTGCATGGGCTGGTTTGTAGTTACAAATTCTCAGGGACTGTTTCCTCATCTCCCCCACACACCCGCCATCCAGGTCAGTGAGAAGGTTTTAGCAAAGATGTCTTCCCTCAGGCCCTTGGGGGTGAGGTGGCTATTTCCGTTTCTCCCTTCTACTCAAGATGTAGCCCCTGGACGTAAGTGCTTGGGTCTCAGCTTCATGGGGAGAGTCTGCTTTAGACATTGCACTGCGTGTGGGCTTTGGTGCTTGTCTGCTATCCTGTAGCACCGCAAAGCTGTTCCAGCTGGTTGGGCAAATGCCCTGCGGAGAATTGATGGCTTCCCTTCTAAGCTTTACCCATCTAGATCCTTCCTTTCAGATAATGTTTGGGTTCTGAGTAGTCTTTACCTTTTCTAGCTCATTAATCCATTTAACTCATGCTTGACAAAAAGCATTTTTAGTTATCTTCCATGCAAGAGTCAGATTATATTCTCCAAACCGTTGTAGATAGATGTTTGTGACTATTTTTCTGAGTGTGTAAATCAGCCTTTAAATGAGAACAGCCGGCTCTTTGGGTGTTGCTGAATTTCTCTGACTGGACAAAACTGGGTGACAGTCATGCTCCAAGCTTTGCTACAGATGATGTGGGTCTTCCTGGAGCTTCGGCTTGGAAGGATAATAAATAATTTAAAGCATTATTTTTATATTCTATTAAGCCAGATTTAGATCTGTAATGAAGGAGCAGGTGAGGTGTTCATGAGTATTTTTAGTATACATTGTGAGAGCACGAGGAAGGGGTGCACTAGAGTACGTTCTGTTCACTACTTGTGATGAGTAGGGTGCTTTAGGATGAGGGGATGGGGCAGGCAGTTTTCATTCGTGTCCCCTCCCCCCACCGTACCCAGTGGAAATGACCTGCTCTTCCAGTATAACATCTCTTTCAGCGATAATCTGGCCGTCGAGAGCATTGCATGAAGTGTCCGAAAGTGGTCACATTGTTTTCTTTTTTTCTCCTTGTCCTTTGTCACTATTCTCTCTTCCTGTTTCTTTTTTTTTATTTCCTTCCCTGCTTCGTTTTTGGGATCTTTTCTTTCTTATTTTTTGTTTGTCACTATTAGTGGCCTGTTTGAGTGAAGAGTTATTCATTATGGTGATACTTATTTTCAAGCATTTCTTAACATAATGAAGCACAAGTTTTTTTTGACCTTCGCTTGGCCGCCCCTCGAATACCTGCTTTTTCAGCAGGTGTTCTCTGTAAAAGGCAGTAGGTAGGCTAGGTGGGCCATCTGGTCTGCGTTGAGCTGCTCAGATGTGCACTGTTGCATCCTGAGAGCAAACATAGGGTGTCCGGCCATCCGCATGAGCGTGGCTGTGTTCATCTCACTGATGGACACTCACATTTGAACTTCATGTACTTTTCATATATCACGAACTATTGATTTTTCCAACCATTTAAAGGCATAGAAATCATTCTTGGTTTGTGGGCTGGGCAGTGAAAACGTGGGTGGTGGGAAGGATGTGGGGTGGGAGCCCTAGTTCGCTCACCCTGCTCCGTGACGTCCTCTGTGCACCTCTCACCTTAGCCTTACTCCATGACGTTGTCATTGACTTATGTACTGTTAGTGGCTTCTTGTTGACTCCCATTGATCATAATTTGCATCCTCGTAGCATTAAGATATAGGTATCTTTTAATAAAAATTCTAGTGCCCTTCATGAAAATGCCAATTTTTAATCAACGTATACAAGCTTTCTAAGTCAATTGGGAAATGCATCAATTTTAAGTTGACCTGTGATACTTACAGTCTAGTTAATAAATGAAATGTATCAAATGTAAATAATAGTGAAGGCCATTTTCTTTCAAACGCTACTGGGAGTCATGTGTTTCGATATCTGGGCAGCTCTTAGCAATTGTTCCCTTTTGCTTCTCCATCCCTCTCCTTTCCAGAATTTGTTTTTGACATGAATAAATGGAATTACAGTGATTTTAATGGTGGCTGGCGCTTATGTGATATTTAGGCTTAGTTCAAGAGCCGTTCAGTGTATTTTGTAGATGAAGGCTCTTACATGGCCCTGGCAAGCCATTCCTCTCTGTCTCATTGCTGTTACTCAGAATGTGTTAGCGATTTATTAATAGACCCTTGATGCAAAACCAATTGGTAAGTTGGGAGCTCCCCCATAACTCTCATAAGGAAACCAAATCCTTTAATGAGTGATGTGCTTGTGCTTCTTCTGCTCATGGACCATCCGCAGTGGAAGAGCCTCTGTGTGGCCCCCCACTCATCTGTGGCAGAAGATACTACTAATGGCGATCTGTCTGTGATTCTCTAGCACTTTCTGTTAATCCAGGCAGGATCCTCACTAACACGCAGAAGAGAGAGCCAAGATGAGGGAAGAATGTCATGATTTTGACTTTCTGCATTCCTGTGTAATCTTACTCCTCCTACTGTGGTCAGACAAGATAGGTTCCTGTCTAGCTCTTCTCCAGGCCTGTGTTTATATAACTGCTCGTAAAACACCCGAAGATGATGGCAGTAAAAAGATTCCTTTTCTCTTTTGATTCCTGAAGAAATATTCTAAAAAAGAAGAATGGTAACTAGGAATGGTTACTAGAAAAGGCATATTTCCAGATTAATGCCATTTGGGGCTGGTTTTAAATCATTTGGGGTGCCTGGGTGGCTCAGTTGGTTAAGCGTCTGCCTTTAGCTCAGGTCATGATCCCAGGGTCCTGGGATTGAGCCCTGAGTCAGGCTCCCTGCTCAGCGGGGAGCCTGCTTCTCCCTCTCCCTCTGCTCTTCCCCCCGCTCATTCTCTCTCTCTCTCAAATAAATAAATAAAATCATAAAAAAAAATAAATCCCAGCAGTTTGTTTTGTTGGGATTATTGAAATACTGGGTAAAGTGACAAAAATCAGCAAGAGCTTTTGATTTTTTGACAAGTCAATTCCAGGCTGTGGTGAGAGTAAATGTCTAAATAAGGTCCTGTTGCATTATATACTCCCCTCTTTTAAAATCTCAGATTACCCGATCTTCTCCCCATGGAAGGAATAATGGTTACAAAATGAGCAGGAAATTATTCCTCTCTACTCATCTGGCATAAATTGTTTGCCCCACATCAGATGATGAATTGCTGCTTCCAAGGTTGATGTGATAGTTTTTGTTTTGTTAAACAACTATAAATCTCATCTAATACGGTCTTCGTGATAACAGGAAGAAAACCGTAAGTTAATATCTGTTATATTTCATTGTTTAAAAATAATTGTTCCTAGTAAAACTTCATTTTTACAAACATAATTTGATCTCACATAATTGATAGGAGAAAATGCAGGGAATTTGTCCAGGCTCTGTTTATAGCTGATTTTTTTCAAGAAGTGCCACATGCAATAATCCAAATGAATTCTGTTTATGTAATAAAGCAGGCAGAATTTATAGTGAGCGCTCAGAATGAATTACCAACAGCTACAGAAGCAGCATTTTTTTTTTTTTTACATAATTCTGATTCTTTGGCAAAATTGAAATACTTTGTGATATACTATCCTAGCATTTTTGTTTGGTTTGTTTAAGAATCACAGAGGACAAAACCTTAGGGACTTAACTTGAAATTTCCTGTTCGGTTACTGAGGATCATGACAGAGAGAAAGGGAGAAGATCAGATATACACTAAAATATTCCTCCTTTCATTGCTGCCCCTGCCTGCAAACCAATGTATCTATTGTTTTAGGAACTCAGCGTTTTCCTTCACTGGAGAGGGAAAGGCATGCCATAATTTTGGTTCTTTCTGGACAGTTTTCTTTTAATTACAAGTTGATACTTGGTTTTGATTCATGGTTCCAGAAATTATGGAATGTTCCATATAATTAATCACTTTCATTAGACTTTTTTTGTCATAGCTACAAAAACTCAGCCAGCTAATTGCCTAGGTATCTCCGTTTTTGGAACAGTCATTGAAACTTGTGTTTGTCATGTTCAGGAACTTCACCTGGGTGACACCCAGGGTCAGGGTTCCACGTCACGGCCAACGTTGGCGCTGTGAGCTCGTACTCAGCTACTTCGCCTGTGGTTAACTAACCAATGGCAATCAGTTCCCACCGCATTCCTGTGGAAGGAAGTACATTGACTCGGGTCATATTAAATTTCGAAGACTAATTCAAACTGTACAAACTGAGTTTATTACCGAAATATTTCACCTGCATGAGTAGAAGAGGGAGAGTGTCTGGAGTCCTTATTTTTGGGTAGACTGTACGTATATTTTCTGACTTTGAGCTGTCTCCCGAGGACGAAATCACTAGTGTTCTCTCCACCCCTTTTCTCTCCCCTATTCCTTGTGGCCATTGGAGGTTCTAGTCCACGTAAGTATACTCGGCTCATTCTTGAAACTCTCTAACCTCGGCCTGATTCTTTTTTTTTTTTTTTTTAAGATTTTAAAATTATTTTTATTTATTTATTTGACAGAGAGACACAGAGAGAGAGAGCACACAGTCCGGGGGAGGGGCAGAGGGAGAAGGAGAAGCAGACTCCCCACTGAGCAGGGAGCCTGACGTGGGGCTCGATCCAGGCAGACGCTTAACCGACTGAGCCCCCCAAGAGCCCCCCTCGGCCTGATTCTTAAAACAGTTTTAAATTAGTAAATTTTTTCACTTTGATAATGTAGAACCACTTCATTGTATTCCCCTCTCACTGGACAGCCTCAGAAAGAAGCAGGGGTGAGGCCTCTTGGGAAGGAGGGAGGCATGACTGAGATGCTAGTTAACTTTGAGGGAGCCTAAGGGGAGCCTGGACAAAGTCCCTGAATTTTCTCCTATCAATTATGCGAAATCAAATTATGTTTGTAAAAATGAAGTTTTACTAGTAACAATTATTTTTAAACAATGAAGTATAACAGGTATTTCTTCAGTCCTCCTGAATAAAATGATATCTGAGCAGAGACCTGAATGAAGTGAAGGACCAAGCCTTGGAAGATATCTGGGGGGAAGAGCGTTCTGGGCGGTGGGAACAGTCTGTGCAAATGTCCTGGGGCAGGAGCATCCTGGATGTGTTAGAGGAGAGTCATGGAGGCCAGCAGAGTGGGGCAAGAGCACGTGTTGGGGAGAGCAGTAGGGGGGCAGATCAGAGCTGTGTCCGCTGGTGCTGCATGGGCTGTGGTAAAGATTTCAGCTTTTCTTCATCAGAGGACTTTGACTAGCAGAGTAACTCAGTCGTGAACTGTGTTCTGAATGGATCATTGTGACTGCTCTGTGGTGGGAGTAATCCAGGCAAGAAATAACGGTGGCTTGCATCAGGGTGGTGGTTGTGGATTTGGTAGCAGAGTGATTGGGTTCTGGATGTATTCTCATGGTGGAGTTGCCAAGGTCTTGCTGATGGACTGGCTGACGTGTGCTTGTGTGTGTGGTGGGGGGTGGGGGATGTGGTGGGAGGATAGGAGAGAGAGCATGTCCGAGCCAGACCTGGCTCCAGAGCCTTCAGCCTGAGCCCCTGGAGAGACACATTTATCACAGAGTCTGGAAATCCGGTGGGAGCGAACAGTGTGTGCTTGGCCATGTTATGCTGAGGTGTTGGTGGATGGTGTATGTGTGTCTGGGGTTCAGAGAGCAGTCCTGGTCAGTGCGGGGGCTGGATGCTGTCAGCATACAGTTGGTGTCTGAAGCCATGAGCCTGGATGACACCAGTTAGATGAGTGCAGGTGAAGAGGATGTCCTAGGACTGGGTTCTGGGACCTTCCAGAGGTTGGCCGATGAGAAGGAGCAGCAAAGGAGACTGAGGAGTGGTGACCAGTAAGGTAAGCCGAGAAAGCTTGATGTCTCAGAGGCCAAGTGTCCTGGTCAGCTCGGCATCAGTAACAAAGCGCCACGGACAGAGTGGCTTATCAACAAGAGAAATGCATGACTCACAGATTTGGAGGCTGGAATTCTGAGCTCAGGGCGCCAGCATGCTTGGGTTCTGGTGACAGTTCTCCTCTGGGCTGCAGATGGATAGCTTCTCCTTGTATCCCCGCTTGGTGGAAAGGGTGTGGGTGCTCTCTGGGGGTCTCTTTTATAAGGGCGCTAATCCCATTCATAAAGGCTCTCCCTTCATGACCTGATCCCTTCCCAAAAGCCCCACCCTCAAATACTGTCACATTGGGGGTTAGGATTTCAACAGAATTTTGGGGAGACACAAAAATTGAATCCATAACACTAAGAGAAGAATGTTTTTAAGGAGGAGGGGGAGTGATCAGACCTATGGAAGTGCTGTTCATTATGTCAAGTAAGCAGAAGACTGAGAATTGACCATTGGATTTGGCAATCTGGAAATCATTGGTAATCTTACCCTACTAACTACTTAATCTTTCCCAGTCTGTCTTTGTGCCCTGCAAGTCTGGCCCCACCTGGTTCATGGTACTTGCCGAGCTTGCTTCCAAATAGTTATACTCTGGCACCTGTTATAGCTGTTGCCCTTGGTTTTGACAGGTGAGAAATTGATCTGTGAATTGTGCCATATAGAGTTGTCTGAGCAAAAAAGTTCCTAAGAGTAGAAATGTGTGAAAGAGTGAGATTATGTTGGGATTATTCTCCAGTTGGCAGACCTGTAACGTAGACATCATTCCATCCCATAATTTTGAATTGCTAGTGACTATTGTAATTTAGACATGCAAAATGTGTTTTGATTTTTAATTTTTTAAATTTCTTATTTTTAAAGATTTTATGTATTAGAGAGAGAGAGAGAAAACAAAGTGGGGGGAGGGGCAGAGGGAGAAGCTGGCTCCCCGCAGAGCAGGGAGCTCGACGGAGGACTTGATCCCAGGACCCCGGGATCATGACCTGAGCTGAAGGCAGATGCTTAACCAACTGAGCCACCCAGGTGCCCTGTGTTTTGATTAGGAAAAAAAAAACAAAAACGAACTATTTTTCATTAACATGTTTAAGAAATGTACAGTCAATAAAAATGTCCTCGTGTAATGTAGTGATAGAAAGGATTTAAATCTACAGTAACTAGGTAATAAATCCTCTTGTTAAGAGCACATTTTCTAGGGTCTGTGTTTTGCCAAGAATTTCTACTTTGGGGTAATTTGGTGTCTTTAGAAGACTCGTTGGTAGAAGAGAGTTTGAGTTTCATTAGTATTCACAGAAATGGCTGGTTTAAAGAATTGAACCATATCTGGGGCCATGTTTTATATTCAGGCATGACTGGTAGGTCATGGAATTTGTTCATCAGTGGCAGAATACTCGCACGCTCTTGGTGCTTAGGCTTTGACCTAACTGATTATGTCTGAAACCTGCCTCTTCTCTTGAAGAACATATTCTGGATCTTCGTCACCTACACTTTTAACAAGAGGGATTTCACTGCATATCCTAAATACGTCAGATCTCATGTTGGATGCTTACAGATAGAATCATTGATTTCTTTTCTCATGGTATGGTTCATTATTCAGCACTAACACACTTTCAATGAGGTGTAATTAAAGATGCCTTTAATTATTGTAATTAGCATGTTAATCAGATTACATGAAAGTAATCTTTGGTTATGTGTTTTCACAAAGTATTACTCTTTTTAAATATTTCATCCTAAGGGAAATAACATTTCATGAGGTGTGGTTGTTGGGGTAAACAGGAACTTCTGTGTTAAATCATTTATTTAAAATTGACTTACCAGGCAGTATAAATCTTTTAAAGTAGACCCACAAGAAGTAGTTTTGAGAAATCTGACCCAGAATCTAAGGTTTTGTTGAGTAATCATGTTTATGTCCTAGCCTTCTAAAATAATTTGTGTTTTGCATCTGTTTTTTTCTCTTACATATGTTGGAGGAGTTATTCTAAAATTGACATTTTATACATAGTTAGCATGTAATTAAGAGAAGGCTGTCTGTTGCAAAGGCACTCTTCAGTGTATTTGTTACTGATTATAGGTCTGCCTAGTTGCTTTGAGTGTTATTTGTTGAATGAGGATGAGAATAACTAGTTCATTGGATTTTTTGGAAGCACTAACTGAGGTGCTGTGTTTGAACGTGTTTGGTATGTAGTGAAGACTCAGGAGATGTTTTGTAATCAGAATTGCCGAGCCTCATATCTGTTGGGTTGGGGAAAGAGAATAGATAAATTGCTTCCTTTTTGGAAGATAGAGCATGTTATCCTCAATGCTCTTCTTGTCTAGTGACTTACATCATAACCACATTCTTAATATAATAATATTTTTTTCTGCAGTCATTCTTAATCTTTTTGGGGTCATAGAGTCCTTTGAGAATCTGATGGACTCAACAAAACCTCTTGGGAGAGGCCTTCAGCACTCACATGCGTACTCACAATTTCATTTTCGATTTTATGGGCTACAAGTGAAGAATCTTTGCTATAAGAGATATAATAACAGGTCAAACTGAAACTGTCAGAATGGGCCTGTCTGGGATTAGGAGATTGACCTTGCTTTTGGGCTTTTGGTTAAGAGAAACTCCTAGCAGTCCAAGTATGGAGGCCAAAGAGATAGAAAAACCAAGCATGAGTTAGATTAAAGTCAGATGCAAAGAGCGGGTCTTAATCTCCAGTTTCTCTTTTGGGGGTGCTTCAGGAAGGTGATGAAAACAATGTTCTGGTTTTGGAGCAAGACTGAGTAGAAGCCAGGCACACAGAGGATGTTTATGGTCTAGTTCCTGTAAAACTTCGGAAGAGGATGGTTGCTAGTTAACAGAGACTGGATCTCTCCAGATGGCTCAGAGCTCTGATTATTTTCTGGAAGCAAAACTCTGACGGTCATGTGGTGAAAGCAAACTTTAGTTTATTGTGAGTAAGGGCCTTTGGATGCAGGGTGTGCAACCAGCAGCTGCAAGACCAACCCCAGACCTCACCTGCCAGCCTCACGTATGATCGTTTTAACCACTAGACTAAAATGACAGTGCCTGAGAGAGAGAATATCAGTCTGTGCAGCTTGGAGCGTAGACATGGTGGGGTGTGTGCGGGGTGAAGTGTGGTGTGTGGTAGAAATGGTTTGCAGATACTGCCTTCGACTGTATCCTCTTAACAAGGTCATACCCTTTGGTTTGTTGACTGTGCTTGTAACAGTTGTCAAGAATGTGAAAACTCTAAAATCATACTTGATTTGAAATTTAATTCAATTTTCTGTTCGTATTTGAAGCAGTTATATGATCTTTGATCATTGTCTGGTTTTAGTTTCGAAATTTAAAAATGTAGCTGGAGTGTTGGGGGGTGGGAGGCATGGGGTGGCTGGGTGATAGACACTGGGGAGGGTATGTGCTATGGTGAGCCCTGTGAATTGTGTAAGACTGTTGAATCACAGACCTGTACCTCTGAAACAAATAATACATTATATGTTAAAAAAAGAAGAAGATAGTAGGAAGGGAAAAATGAGGGGGGGGAATCGGAGGGGGAGACGAACCATGAGAGACTATGGACTCTGAGAAACAAACTGAGGGTATTAGAGGGGAGAGGTGTTGGGGGATGGGTTAGCCTGGTGATGGGTATTAAAGAGGGCATGTGTTGAATGGAGCACTGGGTGTTATATGCAAACAATGAATCATGGAACACTACATCAAAAACTAATGATGTAATGTATGGTGATTAACATAACATAATAAAATTTAAAAAAATATAACTTCTAAATGAAAATCTCCTTGATTAGTTTTTAAAATTGGATTGTTTTCCAGAAAACAGCCCATCAGAGTAGGCGTGGTCCTATTACCACCATGCCTGATGGTGCATTTGACCCTCCTCCTCCCTTACTCATCCTTTATTTAGCACTTAGCCCCTGCCAAGCCCTGTGCCAAATGCTTTGTGAGGGTTCTCTCACTTACCGGTCATAAGGCTCTCCCAGGTGAGTACTGTGAGGCGGATCCTTTTTACAGGTGAGGAAACCCAGCCAGAGAGGTTAGGTCATTTTCTGATGTCACACAGCCAGTACAGGATGCAGCTGGGATTCGACTCAGCACCATCTAGAGCCTCTCATTTCCTGCGTGGTATGGCTTCCTTGGTGGGTATCAGGTAATCTCGGGCTTCTGGAAGATACAACCTGCAAGAAGGTCTAAGGATTGATTCATTATCATTTTCCCCTTTTCTCTGAGTGTTTTTGTTCTTTTCTTTTGGTCTGCTGACCCTTTAGAATGGTAATAAGATAATGCATTGGTCACGTTCTTCAGAGAAACAGAACCAATAGGATGTGAATATATTTATAAGAAGAGATTTATTTTAAGGGATCGGCTCACACGGTTGTGGAGACCTTGGGATTCCAAAACCTGATGGGGGAGGAGACTCGGGAAAGCATTGCAGTTGGAGTCCAAAGACTTTCTGCTGAAGAACTAGGAGGCTGTGTTGCAGATGAAGTCCCAAGATAGTCTGCTAGAGAAGTTCCTCTCTTTTCTTTAAGATTTAAACTTTTTAGAGCAGTTTAAGGTTCACAGCAAAATTAAGGGGAAGGTACAGAGATTTCCCTGTGCCCTGCCTCCACACATGCCCAGCTTCTCTCATTATCAACATCCCCTGCCAGAGTGGGACCGTTGTTACAATTGATGAGCTTACACTGACAAATCCTTATCACCCAGAGCCTGCATTTTGTGGTAGGGCTCCCTCTTGGTATTGTTCATTCCATCGTTATTGTATCATACAGGGTAGTTTCACTGCCCTGAAATTGCTCTCTGCTCCACCTGTGCACCCCTTCCCAGCAATCCTGGCAGGCATTGATCCTTTACTGTCTCCATCATTGTGCTTGTTCAGATGGTCACAGAGTTGGTATCACACTGTATGGAGTCTTTTCACATTGGCTGCTTTCACTTGTAACATGCATTTAAAGTTCTTCCATGTCTTTCTCTTGCTTGATAGCTGATGTCTTTTTAGTGCTAAATAATATTCCATTGTCTGGATGGACCACAGTTTATTTATCCATTGACCTGCTGGACAATATCTTGGTCGCTTCCAAGTTTTGGCCATTATGAACAAAGTTGCTGTAAACATTTGTGTGCAGGTATTTGTGTGGACATGTTTTCAATTCCTTTGAGTAAATACCAAGGAATATAATTGCTGGGTCAAATAGTAAGAGTATGTTTAGTTTTGTAAGAAGCCACCAAGATGTCTTCCCAAGTGGCTACACCATTTTGCACTTTGACCAGCAGTGAATGAGAGTTCCTGTTGCTCCACATCCTCCTCAGCATTTGGTGTTGTCAGTGTTCTGTATTTTTGCCATTCTAAAGGTGTATAGTGTATCTCATTCTTGTTTTAATTTGCATTTCCCTGATGACCTACGATGTGGAGCATTTTGTCAAATGCCATTTGCCATCTATATATCTTTACTGATGAAGTATCTGCTAAAGTGGTTGGCTCATTTTATAATCAGGTTTGTTATCTGATTGTTGAGTTTTAAGAGTACTTTGTATATTTTGGATAGCAGTCCTTTATCAGATGTGTCTTTTATAAATATTTTCTTCTAGTCTATGGCTTGTCTTCTCATTCTCTTGACAATGTATTTTGCAGAGCCAAAGATTTCCATTTTAATGAGGGCCAGCTTATTTGTTTCTTTCATGCATTGTGTCTTTGGTGTTCTATCTAAAAATGCATCACTATACCCAAGATCATCTAGGTTTTCTCTTATGCTGTCTGCTAGGAGTTTTAAAGTCTTACATTTTTATTTAGGTTTATGATCCATTTTGAATTAATTTTTGTGAAGGGTAATTTTTGTAATTAATTTGTAATTGCAAAGTCTTTGTCTAGGTTCATTCATTTATTTATTTATTTTTTTTGGCATGTGGATGTCCCATTGTTCCAGGACCATTTATTGAAGAAACTATCTTTGCTCTGATGCATTGTCTTTGCTCCTTTGTCAAAGATCAGTTGACTGAATATATGTATGTCTGTTTTGGGCTCTCTCTTTTGTTCCACTGATCTATATGTTCATTCTTTCATCAACACCACACTGTCTTGGTTACTGTGGCTTTATAGTAAATCTTGAAGTCAGATAGTGTCAGTCCTCCAACTTTGTTCTCCTTCAATATTGTCTTGACTGTTCTGGATTTTTTTCCTTTCTGTAAAAACTTTAGAATCATTTTGCTAATATCCACAGAATAAGTTGCTGGGATTGTGATATGAATTGCACTGAATCTGTAGAGCAAGACAGGAAGAACTGACATCTTGACAATATTGAGTCTCCCTGTCCATGAACATGGGATATCTCTTTATTCAGTTCTTCTTTGATTTCATCATAATTCTTTCGTGCTCCGGGGAGGTCAGTCTTTTGCTCTACTCAAGCCTTCCCCTGATTCAGGGAAGCCCATCCACACTGGGGAGAGCAGTCTGCTTCACTCAGAGTCGACTGATTTCAGTGTAAATTTCATCCAAAAATATCCTCACAGAAAAATCCGGAATCATGTTTGATCAAATATCTGGGCACTTGTGTCCCAGGCACGTTCACACATAGAATAAGCCATTACAGATAGCAACTGTGAAAACCGTTAAAAGATAGGCTGACTCATGTAATTAGGTATACAGAGGGCATGTTAATGTAAATTTTATGCAGGCTTGTTTTTTCTTTCTTTTCAAAGCTTATACCTAAGGGAAATTTTTTTTTTCCCTAAGGGAAAATTTTAAATGGAAGCTATTTTGCTGTAGCCACAAAAGTAACTTTACAGAAGGAAATAAGTCGAGTATGTGTGTGAGAGAGAGACCTGTGAGAATAAAATCTTTTACAAGAACGTGTCTTATTCCATTGAACTTGGAGCCCTGGACCTTTGTGATATGTCAATTCAGCCTTGACAGTTTCTCTGCGGAGTAAGCTAATGAAAGACCTGTAGGAAGTTTTTCTTAGTGGAGAGAAAAAAAAGTCCCTGACTCTTTGGAAGGGTATTCTTTAAAAGCAATAGTAGAAATGCCTGTAAGCTGAGATACTGGCAGCTAGAAAAGAATTGGAGAGAATGTGCTAGAATGGGAGAAATTCCATATTTTATTGGATAAAAATCTCTAACCAGAGAGCAGTGATCAGGTTTTAACTTTCTTCTAATAGTTTTAGAGGCTATTTATCCTCTAGGCTCTTAAAGATTTGATGCAGAGTAATATGAGTTATACATTGAGAATGTCATAAGTAGTTTTTATCTTTATGGCTTTTGTTTTGTAAATCTTGGTTGTTTATAGCGCTAAGAGGTTTTTGGGAACTTCAGAGAACTTCAGAGAAGCAGTTGGCCCCTCGAGGATGGGTAGTACCTTGCATTTCTCTCATTACTGGGTGATGTCCTCATTTGAAATGAACTGTATCAGTGTTGCCTAATGGGACTGTGGTGCATATTCCTTCAGAAGGAGAACTCCAGAGAAATAGTAAATGTCTGTCCCACATCCTAAGATGTTTATGATGCCAACTCAATTAAATGGATGGATCTCTGGCTTTTTGGGTTAGATGTGCTGCAGCCTCAATCTAAAATGACTACTCGTATCATGTGTAAGCAGTTACAAGCCAGGCAAAGGAAAGAAGTGGGAGTTCATTTGTGAATGCTAGTGGTGTGCTATTGAGTTAAATCATATTTTATTGAAAGGTCTGTGTAATATCCATGGTAACAGTGGTTCTTTGTCTGAATCCAACAAGTTATATTTCAGCAAAAGGTTGGTAAAACAGACACAAGTTCCAAAGCCATCCAATCTGTCTGTCCTTCCTCCTGTGATAGAAATGTACCAAACACCTGCTGTGTGCGTTTGTTATGGGAACTGGGCATACTGTAGTAACGCAAGGGGCATGGATGGAGCAGAGAGTCAGGTGTGGACTGTCGTGAGGCAGATGAGTACAAAAGTGTAACTAATTATACATTCAGGCTATGAATGGAAAGACTCTGGGACTCCAGGAGGGGAATATAGCTGATCCCAGAAGTTAGGGAGGACCACTGAGGAAGTGATGGTTGAGGTGCCGGGTTTGCTGGGGACACAGTGGGGGAAGTGTTTCTATGCCAAAGGAGGAGGCTATCCAGGCCAGTAATGAGGCCGCTGGAGGGGAAGAGTTTAGAGGAGACCAGTGTGGAGAGCGAAGGGAAGAATAGTGGAGAGGGACCCAGTCCCGCAGGACATCGGGACAGGTTGGGGGAGTTTGAAGTTTACTCTAAAATTCACTGGCTGGGGGCGCCTGGGTGGCTCAGTTGGTTAGGTGGCTGCCTTCAGCTCGGGTCATGATCCTGGGGTCCTGGGATCGAGCCCCACGTCTGGCTCCCTCCTCAGCGGAGGGCCTGCTTCTCCCTCTCCCTCTGCCTGCCACTCTGCCTACTTGTGCTATCTGTCGAATAAATAAATAAAATCTTTAAAAAAAATTAAAATAAAATTCATTGGCTGTGTGAAACGATCTCTTGTTTTAAAAGGCTTGTGTTGAATATAATATTCAAGGGCAAGAGCTATGCGATATCTAACAAAGAATTAATATCTAACATAAATAAAGAGCTCCTACAAATCAACGTATTTTTTAAAAGATCAAAGCTTGATTTTTATAGATAACAGGTGTGAGAGGACTCCCAGACACCCGTGGACATCTGTGAAGCAGGCAGTGGAATCTCGGATCTTAAGGTTCAGAAAAGAGGTCTGGTCTGTAGAGATAAATTTGGCAACTGTTGGTATTACTATGATCAAAGCCACAGGCGTGGATGAAATTGTCTATGGGAGGACCGCAGAGTGAGAGGAAAAGCGAGCCAGCCCAGGACCAGTTTATTAGTTACCCCGAATCATTGGTAGTTAAAGAGGATGGACAGAGAAGGTGTGGCTGGAGGAGGAAGAAAGAAACTCCGAGTTTGGTGTCCTGGAAGCCCAGAGAGGACTTAGTTTCAGGGAGGAAGTTGTTGGTAGTGCATTTCAGTGGGCGGCTTGGTCCTCATGGGGCAGGAAGCTGAATGGATGGAATAGTGAGTGAAGAGTTCAGTCTTCTTTGCTTACGTTTGGTTTTGGAGGGGAGCAGAGAAATAGGGTATTGACTGATCAGAAAAGAGAGCTCAAGGAGGGGGATTTATACAAGGTTGGGTGGTTCTAGGACTTGTAGGGGATGGTTTGGCTCAGTCTTTTTCTTTATGCTGCGGTGATAAGTCTGGTCACTCTAGTTGCAGAGGGGGACAGAGGGGCAGTCAGAGGGAGGCAGGCGTGGGCAAGGCGCAGGATGCAGAGTTCGCCGGATCTGGGTACAGGGTGGGAAGGGGGTGGTTTTAGGTAAGGAGAACAAGCATGGCGGGGGTGGCTGCTTCAGACAGCGCCCCTTAATCTGTGTGTCACTGAGGGAGGTGCTCCCTTTTGCTCCTGCCCTCTGTGCCGTTCTCAGAAGCTGGCAGAAAAGTATTCCGCAGTCCCCCCAAGTCCCCTCAACAATGCATCACAGTAAATAGATACGTACCGATGTACTTGCCTTATTTAAACAGGCAAGTAAAATACCTTCAGAGCTTATTAGAATACATTCCTTTTCCAGGGAGCTGTGACTTGCATGAATTGTAGGAATAACTTAACTACCAGTGAAGTGAAATCGCGAAGCTACTCTTATGCCGGATTGGAGTGTTGGTGTGCAGAAATCTGGGTTGAATCCTGAGTTTTAGGATGATCTCAAGTGTGCTCGTTTTCTTGTTTGTATGTGCTTGCGTGAGTAACACAAAGAACAGAAGTTGGACTTGGATGTGAAGGACGTGCAGACAATGGGAACGCTAGTATGCTCTGTAGTGTCAATTAAAAGATATGTAGCTATGTGTGTCAGCATTCATATTGATGTAAGCCTCGTGTGTCATCTATTCACTATTGATCTTGTTCTCCCAAGAAACTTCAGCAAGTCACTTTCTTTGTGCATGATGGATCCTATTATGTTAAGACTGTTCTTGCAAAGTTTAATGGGAGATTGGCATTTTACCACTATATAACAGGTGATCAATTTTATAATAATGCGAGGAATCAGCAATAGAAGCTAAAAATGAATTGGATTCCCATCATGGTTTACCTTAGGAATTATTTTCCATAAGGTAGATTTTCTTTTTTGGTACCAGTTTGTCCGTGTTTGAAGATGTGATCATTAACATTAATTAGCATTAATATCCAACGTAGGGAGAGGCAGTTAAGGGATTAGAAAGCTAAAAAGTATTCTCACACTCTGGAAGAAATTTTTCTTCTAATTATAATTGCTGAAATTAATAAAATATTAACCATGTGGTTTTTATACCCACGGCCGTCATTTCATATTCGTGATCTGATGTACAGGTTTATCAAAAGTTAAATTTGGATTGTCAGAAATTTGTTCATGTATAATTAAAGCATCATTTTATAGTATTTCATATACGTTCTTCTAAAAGAAGACTGAGTATGTTTATATAAACGTTTGAACGTGTGAAAGAGGGAGCGATGGAGAGCATTATCAAAGAATACTTCACTTTTCACCAGGGTCGATACCTTGCCACCAGAGTAATAACTGCAGGGAGGCCTTTTCTCATTTAATGCTTAGAACTGCCCAATGAAATCGTCCCCATGAAAAGTCACGTATGACCCTGTAAGACGCTAATTTCAACACAGAGAAACTCTCCTGCTCTCATTCCCAATATTGAGGAAAATTCTGAGCAATGTGTAGAATATTAAGTAGCAGAGGGCTTTCTTGTTAAGAGTCTGTGTACATACCGACCAAGGTTTTAATGATTATAATGGTCTAAATATTCCATGT
This sequence comes from Neomonachus schauinslandi, assembly GCF_002201575.2. Taxonomy (NCBI): domain Eukaryota; kingdom Metazoa; phylum Chordata; class Mammalia; order Carnivora; family Phocidae; genus Neomonachus; species Neomonachus schauinslandi. Next base: position 131,004,625 of record NC_058407.1, read on the forward strand.
TTTAGTGATGTAGACTATTCTCACTCATTGTTTCTATTTCAGCTGAAAGTCATCACTCTCTGTTGGTTCCTTCCAACAGTTCTTAGATTGTGTTTTTGTGAAATCCTGATCTTCAGAACAGAATAATCATACTCCTTTTTGTAATTGTTCAAGTATATTTATATAACTGAAAGAGTCCTCGAAGGTTGAATTGAGACTTTTCCTCCAATCTATAGACGGCAAGCACTAAGGAGTGTGTGTGTGTATCTGTGTGTAAAGGTAAGTTTTGCGGCATTTTTCACAGGTTAACATCTTCATCTACGTTGTATTTATTACTGAAGATAGGGATGCTTTAATCTGTATGTGGTCCATCGCACACAGTAGGAGCTTATCAATCCTGTTGACCCATTGAGTCATTTTGCGATCTGTCCTTCTGTTTGTGGGAACAATTTAATTTGAACCTGTATGAAAAATTAATGTGGATACTTTCCTTTAAAAACCTCCGAGGGAAAGAACTTTATAGTCTTTTATTCTTAATAGTAAGTGTAAGCGCTTCCATTTATAATTCAGGATTCACTGTTGCCACTTCTTTTCTTTAGCGAAGTCAGTGTTAAAGAATCGTTTCCCGGTAAGTCAAAGACTGCTGCCTGACATTGTATTGTAAAGCCCAGTTCTGTTGTGAGCCAGGAGTTTCTGTGGATGGAGCACTCCTATTTACCTCTTCTTCCTCCAGAGACCACATTAAAATGATAGTAAAGGAATAAAAAATACATAAACCAACAACAGAAAGAATTGAAGAGAGACCAGTACAGAAAAGAAATTTCAAAAATGTCCCTGCGGCTTGAAAGCCCATGAAGGGTTGGTGACTGCCAAAGCTTGGTGGGGACCACTGCAACCCCACACTTGGTGGGGGGTACCTTGGAGCCCCTACAGTGCTGGGTGGGTGGGAGTCCCAGGTGGGGCTAGGAATGGCAGGGTTTAATGGGGTGCCTGCGGTCAGAACACTTCCCAGGCTCTATGTCCCCCACCCTGTTGGGACAACAGAGGACTAGAGACCATGTGTATCCTCCGGGCTCATCGCTAAAGAAATGGATGAACTGCCTGGGGAGAACAGGAGAGGCTAGTTTGGGGGTTTGCTTCCCAGATGGGAGTTACCGAACGTTCACTCCGAGCCACAAGCCCCTGCTTCGGGACAAAGTCTCCCCTTCAGGTGTTCTGTGGTCTCCAGCTGAAGTGTGATGCATGACCACGGGCCACCAGACGCCCCAGGAGAGCCTCTGATAGGAGAGAGAAGGAGGGAGATAAACCACAAATCACCCCCCAAGTCAGAGGCTGCAGGGCATGCAGGAGGAGAAAATCCTCTGGTTACTGTATCGAGAGGTTTTGAAAATGGCAGAAAAAACTCTAGAAGAAGGGAACAACCAAAGAGCAAGACAGAACCAAAAATATGACCCGACAAAATAAATTCAAAGAAACTTTGGTTGAAAGTGAGTCTAGAAAATTGCCATGAAGAACAAAAAAGCCTCTGTGTGTTTAGAGTCTTAAGATACAGGACACTTGGCTTTTCTTTTACCTAGAGTAGATCTGAGTGAAAGTGGCTCACTGCCCGTTGTAATTATTCTCCCCGTCTTTTCCGGTGAGTGGAAAGGCCTGATGTAGCCTGTCTTCCCCGTGGACCTGTCTGTTCAACCTGGTGACACGGACAAAGAGGAGAGGAGTATGTCCCTCTGACTTCAGCCTGGGTCTCAGTGTTCAGGATCTGCCTGAATGGGCAGCTCTGATGGGCAGCTTTGTACCGCAGACCAGTGTCCAAAGCAGACGGCCTCCTTGAGAACTAAGGAATTCTCTGTGTTTGCATGGGCTTGATGGGCCTGGAAGTCCAACACGACTGGTGTTTTCCCAAATCCTGAAAAAAAAAATATGATTTTCTACCTTTTATTTGGAACCTTTTTTTTTTAAAGTAATCTCTACACCCAATGTGGGGCTTGAACTCATGACCCAGAGATCAAGAGTCACATGTTCTAAGGACTGAGCCAGCCTGGCACCCCTATTTGGAACCCTTTTTATAGCTCTGTAATCCCCAGAATGCTGTTGTGGGATTTGGGAGCTATCTCTGAATGTCTTTGCAAAAAAGCATGGGTGTGTGTGTGTGTGTGTTTTTTCTGAAACTCATGTTCATGATTGCTTCCTTCAGTGAGAGAGGGGTTCCTCCCCAAAATGAGGTGTTAAAATAGGAATGTAACTTAGATTTTTTTAAAAGCAAAGTTGAATAAAGTATATATATTATCTATGCTAAGTTTATATAACATTAAAACTGAATAGGACCTTGAAAACATGTTCATGACAAGGTTGTACAAAGATCCTGATTTTATTCTTCTTATGAAGAATAAAGAATGTTCTTATGAGGGACACCTGGGCGTCTCAGTCGGTTAAGCATCTGCCTTTGGCTCAGGTCATGATCCCAGGGTCCTGGGATCAAGTCCCACATCGAGCTAATCACTCAGCAGGGAGTCTGCTTCTCTCTCTGCCGGCCGCTCTCCCTGCTTCTGCTCATTCTGTCTCTCTCTCTCTCTGTCTCTCTGACAAATAAATAAAGAAAATCTTTAAAAAAAGAATCTTATGAACTCTCAGGAGTATCTCTGTATAAGTTAAAAACATGGGGAAGTGATTTCAATGTTATAGACAAACTCTTGTCCATCTACTTTGTTTTCATTTTAATCATTTCTTTCTTGCTGTAGAGTTCACATTCGATGTCGTTGGGCGTGTGGTATGTTGTAGGTCTTCCGAAATTTAATGTGTGGATCATCTGATGGAAAAGATAATGACCGTAGGGCAAGGAATTTTTATCCTATTTGAGAAAGAGATAGTTCTTACATCCATCCTAGTTGATTTTGAGTCTTTGAAGAGAGATGTTCTGTAGTAAATGAAAATTTATAGTCTTAGAATTTTTAACTAGAAACTTATGTGGACCCCCAGGAGAGTACAGATCAGCTTCTATTGCAATGAATTCTAAGGAATTTCTTTTTTCTTTTTTTTTTAAAGATTTTATTTATTTATTTGAGACAGAGAGAATGAGAGAGAGAGAGAGCACATGAGAGGGGGGAGGGTCAGAGGGAGAAGCAGGCTCCCCGCCGAGCAGGGAGCCCGATGCGGGACTCGATCCAGGGACTCCAGGATCATGACCTGAGCCGAAGGCAGTCGCTTAACCAACTGAGCCACCCAGGCGCCCAAATTCTAAGGAATTTCTAAGCAATTTTTATTGTACTAAAATTTAACTGAATTCAGTTATTACTTAAAATAAGTCCATTGACTGAGAATTGTAGACTTGTTAGGCATAGTGTTTTTTATATATATGGCAGTATTTTCTGCAATAGATTTTAATTTGAACATTTAGAGTTTTGAGAACTAAATGTTGACTGAAACAGTTTTTCTTTTAAAAGTCACAGTATTTGGGACACCTGGGTGGCTCAGGCAGGTCATGATCTGCCTTCAGCCAGGTCATGATCCCTGGGGTCCTGGGATGGAGTCCTGCATCGGGCTCCCTGCTCAGCGGGGAGCCTGGTTCTCCCTCTGCCTCCCACTCCCCCTGCTTATGCTCTTTCTCTCTGTCAAATAAATAAAAGCTTAAAAAAAGTAACAGTATTCCTGAGAACTGTTCCCTTTCTGCTTCTTTAATCAAAAGTTGTTGGTCTATCTTTACAGCTAAGATACATTTTTTCAGGGAGAGTAATTTGTCCAGATATTCTGTGGCGCATAAAATATTGCTTCAGAGTCTCGTGTAGAGACATTAATGGATAGTTATAGGGCCTCTGGACCAGAGGGCTCACAAGGTATAAATTTCAGAAGCATCTCTAGTGTTCTCTTACTGTGACTCAACCCAGTTCAATTTCAACATTGCACGATGTCTTCATAGGGTAATGGCATATTTAAAAATTTTTAATTTAAATGTTCACTTTGATTATGTGGATGTTAGAACCAACCCTTAAGTAGGTGAACAATTGAGCTTTCTTCTTGTAGTGGATATGGACATAAAGTCTTTCAAGTATGGGACCATTTTTCACTCAACTATGCTGATTGTCATTTTTTGGTAAAGAGACAGGGAATGCATATTTACTGGGTGCAGTTGTATATTGTCTTCATCTTGAAACATTTGGTTAGACCGTCATTTTCATTTTATCTCTGTCATGCCTACAGTTTAAATAACTGATTTATCTGTATGCAAAAGCTTTGAGAATCATAGATTCCCACGGAAGGACTCCTAGGAGGATTGGTGTTTGCGTGCTTGAGTTTGAGGCTGGCTCTGACCTTGTTTATTCTCTGTACTTGGGAAAAGTTAGTTAGGAACATCCCCCTCAGAGTACTGTTATTATAATCACAAGACACAGAGTAGGTTAAAGTTATACTTGTAAAGTATAAGGTGAATATGAATTTTAATTCATTTGTCTTGTATACCATGCCTTTTGGTCTTCTCAGTAACTGTGGGCACTCCTGAGGGCTGTCTCCATCCATTCACCTCCTGTAACAACAACAACCAAAACTGCACTCTGCGGGCCTTACGAACAGCAGAAATTTATTTCTCACGGTTCTGGAGGCTGGAAGTTCAAGATAAGGCACCAGCAGATTCCACTTCCTGGCTCAGAGTTGGTTCCTTCTGTCAGAATTTCACGTGGTGGAAGGGTTGAGGAAGCTCTCCGGGGTCTCATTTATGAGGGCACTGATCCCATCAAGAGGGCTCCACCCTCCTGACCTCATCTAAACCTAATTACCTCCCAAGGGTTCCACCTCCTGATGGAGTCACATTGAGCATTAGCATTCAGTATGAATTTGGGGGAACACAAATCATTTAGTACACAGCAAGGGGCTAATTTAGAAATGGGTATAACATTGAAAAATGACGGCTACGCTTTTTAATGACGGAAAGGACAGAGTAACAGTTCCTGGCCCAAACATATGCATTACCTCGTGAGTGTGCATGTAGAAAATAAGGAAGATGGCATTTTATTTGAGCAAAAAGTCTAGTGGTAGAAGCTGATGAATGGGTGAGTTGCTGCTTGTTAAGCAGGGCCGTGGTTAGGACACTATATAGCTGAAAGCTGGATTTTGCAGCTTTGTCTGGATCCCTTTGTGTTGCCTGAATTCTTCCACTTTGATTTTGCTCTTGGTCTTATGATCCTTAACGGGCGAGGGAGGGATATTGACTGAGATGCAGGTTAGTGATCAGAATAGCAGGTGTTGCTACCGTTCTCCCTTCTGTTGGCGACCATGCCAACGCACGTTCCCAGTTTCAGTCTGGAATTAGTGGGAAGGAACAATAAATAGTTGGTGAGCTGTGTAATAATTTAATATACACTTACAACAAAACAAGAGCTGCTACTTATTAATTGCCTGGTATGTGCCCGGTATGGTTACATTTTATTGATGTGTGTATCTTCTTTAATCCTTCTAGCAGCCCATAAGCAAAAATGGTGATAGCACTGTTGCACTGATGGGGAAAGAGTATATGATAAATCAATAAATCGGGTAAATTACTCAAAGTTATAGCCAGTGATGGCAGAGCCCAGTGGAGCCTAGTTCCCTCTCATGCCATGACTCTGCTTTTCCCTCTACATCATTATAGCCTCGTTGCCTTCTGTGATAACTCTGTTCCTTGAGGCTTGAGCAAGAAATTGTTGCATGATACCTCTGCAGGACAAAGCAACGTGCAAACCACTCGAGTGTGGAACCTTTCTCGGAGGCTAAGTATTGGATGGGTTCTAGGCCGTGCTCACCAGCCTGCTGGCTCTCCACGTGTTCTACAGAATGGGTGCACGCGAATCTGGGTCATGCTTCTCCTGTGTTGCTGACTCCGTGGAGCCTGGGATGCCCCAGGAAGGCTCAGGGCCTCTCCTGGGTGTGGACGTCACCTGGTGAAGCCTTTGGAGATCTCTACTTTGGGGGAAGTGCCAGGAATTTACCTGTTTCTCTAAGCCTCGGGTTCTAAGCACTTGGAGATTGTTGGCTTCCAACGACTGAAATTTCTTCTTCAAAATGTCTCAGATACATCCCTTCCTTGCTCGCAGCATGGTCCCCGCGGTTTGGGGCCCCATCCCTTTTGTCCTTGGAGAGCTGTAGCAGCTTCTTACCTGGGTTTCTCTGCCATTAGCCTCTTTTGTTTCCATTCAAGCTTCTGTGCTATTTTCAGATCCGTTTTATGCAGAGATTTCCTGTTGATTAAATGTGCCTGCTTTCTGGGGCTGTCGCTTGGCGTTGTTCCCCAGAGTCCTGTGCTCAGACTGGGCTGGAGTAGGCCGATGACTGCGCTGCCTTCGTCCACTTCCTCTCTCCCTGGGCCGCTCTCCTCCGTTGTGTCTCTCAGTCGGATAGTCCCTTCTTCCTCTTCTCCACCTGCAAAATCCTTCTGTGTAATTCAGAGCCTGCTGCTATTTTTCCACCTGGAAATTGTTCTCTGACTTCTGTCCCTCACTGATCTCTTCCTTCTTGGAACCCCTCCCCCCACCCCCGAATTCTGTTCTTTATGATATCTTCTTTTTACTCACGGAAGTTTCTGAGTAGATTATCCTAAAATTTCAGGGCCCCCTATTCTTTAATCCCTCTGATGCCCAGCAAAATCGGTAGGCGTAAAGTCACCCATTGTGGACGGATTTCTCGTCACCGTGTTAGCTCTTCACCGTGGTGCCTTAAAATGAAGAAAAGTAACGAAATAACACATATGTACAGAAAAGTGCTGTGATTTTAAACTTAACCTGATACTCCCCTGCTGTGCTGAAGTGTTCTGTTTTGTTTTCTTCTTCTTTTTTTGTCTCGCCAGCAATCAAAGAGAAGTACACAGACTGGACAGAATTCCTCATTCGTGATTTGACTGGTTCCCGGACGGCACCTGCCAACCTCCTGGAAGGTGTATGTATTGTTGTTATTCAGCTATTCTGTTTCTGAAGCCTCACGGTCACATGAGCACCTTTGCCTATATCCTTCGGCAGGTACACGTGTATTACATGTGGATATCTCTATCCAGATAGCCTAACTTCCTGTTTTTTTCCTGAATTGTTTAGGTTAATGATTCTCATGGCACCGAAGTGTCTTCACCCGTGGTACAATCAATAAGTGGAAAATTGGCTTCTGTGTGAACACATTTTTAAGTAATACTGTGTTAGGATATCTTTCCACTATCCTATACATGTAAGCCTCTGTCCTATATTCGCGAATATAAATAAAATCCTGGAGAAGACCTGTTTTGTAGAGATGACCACAGAGCATATTTGTGCTCTCTTATAGTCTTGGAGCGTGTTGATAAGTGGTTCCATTGACTATTCCATTCTGGATGCATAACCTCACGCTAACAGCACACACGTGTTGAGTAATAATCGAATTAGCCTCCCTTATGAAAACAAGAGGAGAACTGGCTAATCATATTTCAGCGTGGTTAAGGTGTGCTTAAGGTACCGAAGAAAAAACAGTTTAATCTGCAATCTTGATGGTTCATTTGACAATAATTTTATGATAAAGCATTTTAATATTTACTATATATAATAGAACAGAAGGAGCACTGTACTGTCATAAGTAATTATTGAGGTACCAAATCTGTTTGAGGAATGCTCCCCCCAAAAAGGGGGGAACATAGTAAATAACAGGAATACGATGTGGATTGTGACGGTATGATTACTCTCTTAACGTTAACTATGAATTTCCCTCCTCTCATAAATGACATTGACTTTTGGAACACTACTGTCTAATATACATTATCCGGTTTTATTCTATGAAGATTTTGTCTGGTGTATTTGCTTATCTTAATGGCTTCTAATTTGTTTGGTTAACAAATCAAAATGATGATTCTTCACCCTTTCAGAAGGACAAAATGTCTTACTCTGTTCATTTTTTTTTTTTTTAACATATTTGCCTACAAGGCTGACTGAACAATCACCCTTTTCATGTGCTAACGTGCTGAGAAGGTTTCTTATACGGGGCAGTAATTATATATATATACATATATATATATATATATATATATGTATATATATATATACATTCTCTAAACCAACTATGGGATCAAGTGTAGAAATAACTTTACATAATTGTCTAATGTAGCTGATCATTAATGTATATTATACATGTCATTGACACGTATTCATGCTTTGCCCAAAGTATGAGAGAGTGACATTATAAGATGAATGTCTGTTGAGTAATGGGGTAAGTTGATAGCCCCATAGTCTATGGGAAAATAGACATTTAGCTACCACGTATTTTCTAGCAGGAGGCCAATTTGTTGTAACTCTTCTTAAAAGCATGCTTATTTCTAACAAATGCAGTTTTATCTGGGAAGGGTGATTTGTTTGGTGAGAACCGAGCACAAACTGTTATGTTCTGTTTACTTGTGATTCTTGTTGTTGGACAGAGGGCTGGGTGGGATGAACGTGTGTGTGGAAGGAGCGGGAAGAGGATGGGGGTGGAGGGAAACACCAGACTGTTTGCCAGTAGCTTGGATGATGGTGTGAAAAAATATTATCTTCTGCTGTCATCTGTTTCCATGAGAACCTTAAAATAAAGTTTAAAATAAGGAGTTTTGCTTCTGTTTAAACAGCCTCTGCGAGGGAAAGGCCCTATAGACCTCATTACAGTTGATTCCTTAATAGAACTTCAGGATTCTCAGAGCCCTTTTCAGTACTGGATAGTTAGTGTGATTGAAAATGTTGGAGGAAGATTACGCCTTCGCTATGTGGGATTGGAGGACACTGAATCCTATGACCAGTGGTTGTTTTACTTGGATTACAGACTTCGACCAGTTGGTTGGTGTCAAGAGAATAAATACAGAATGGACCCACCTTCAGGTAAGGGCCAAAGCTTTTGCTGCTGCAAAGTATTTTGGTAAAAGATGTGATATTTTCCTGGATGTGTCTCTGGAGAGTTTGTTAGCTCCGTGGTATCATTTACACATGTGTATGTGAATATTAAGCATTTTAACCTCAGAATACTCTTCTATGGGAAATAGAACTCAAGACCTCAGTAAATAGTGTTCTAAAAGGAGAAAGCAGTAGAGGCTGTGCTGAAGTTGATCTCATTCCTTTGGAATCACTGATTCACAAATGAAAGACACAATGGACTGGGACTTGGTCATATTCTCCCTTTTTCTTTAGGAATTTTGACAGTCTTGGAAGTAGATTCCAAAATCTCTGTCTGCCCATACATCCTCCATTCATCCACCTCCCCCACTCATCCATTCATTTATCCATCTGTCTCCATTCATCCATATCCCTCCCTCCATCCGTCCATCCACCCACCCATCCACTAACCCACCTATACATCTACTCATCCTCCAGCCTCCCACCTATTTGCCCCCCCATCTCCTTCATCCATCCATCCACCTATATCCATCCATCCATCCATTCATCCATCTGACTATCCAACCAAATGCTGTTATATAATCTGTCCTGACCTGGAAATAGCAAAGAGGAAATCATCATACTTTTTTCTGGCACGTCATGGATTTTAATTAGCTCCAAATGCCCTGTCAAATGACTTTCTGCAGACTTAATTGGATGGAAGAATGCATTATGCTTCCTGATGTACCTCACTGGGCAAAAATCTCCCTGTTCACAAACTAACCATTCTTGAATGTTTACTATGTGCCAGGTGATTTTACATCCGCTGTGTTGTTTGTTTTGATTACAAAAAGTGCTCCATGTTTGGTGTGAATATTTCCTTTTCCACCAGAGAAAATTTGAGACTGAGGTTAAGCTGCTTGTACAAGGTCATCTAGCTTGGAGAGAGGGGATATACTGTAGTTCAAATTCCTAGGCCCTTTGCTCATTTCTTCCCATCCCCCTGCTGCCCATACTAGACTTACCAACCTTTTGATGGGTATCTTCAGAACAAAAAATGTTGGATCCTTATGGAATTAAAGACATCAAGGTAGAAATATTAATTTCTTCCAGAGATTGCTGGTTTTCATTCTGATCAATTTCACCGGGTATATTGGAAGTGAAGAGCCAAGTCCTTTGTTAAAATTGCCAGAGATTTTTTTTTTTAAAGATTTTTTTTTGTTTATTTATTTGAGAGAGAGAATGAGAGAGAGAGAACACATGAGAGGGGATAGGGTCAGAGGACGAAGCAGACCCCCCGCCGAGCAGGGAGCCCGATGCGGGACTCGATCCCGGGACTCCAGGATCATGACCTGAGCCGAAGGCAGTCGCTTAACCAACTGAGCCACCCAGGCGCCCGCCAGAGATTTTTTTTCTCTCCCCATTAGTTGCCAGTGCTAGTCTCGAGCACACGAAACCGAGGACTTGCATTTTTCCTTTCTGTCACTCAAGGGCTTTAATTGAAAAAAAATTTTTCTTGGTTCTGTATGTCATGGATTTGCATTTGTGTTGAGTTTGACAGGCATATAGACACGTAACATGGTATTTTATTAGTAGTATTGTTGTCAACACTTTGAGAAGCAGCCAGGAAATCCATTTCTACCCTGAGTAATTTTGGACTATGATGACAAACAAAGGGCCTGTCAGTGTTGAGAAAAGATCTAAGCTCACATTTGCCTTGGGATTCATAACCTAGCAGGAGAAATTTACTTTGTGTGGGAAGTTGGGTGTATAAATCTTAGCTTAGTATCTAATTGCTTTATAAATTTTGGGAGATCCCTATGTTTCCCGGTGTGAACATTTATAGCAAAGCAAAGGGTTATTAGTGGCTTCTTAGGTTCTGTTCAGTGTGCCTTTGCTGTGAAGTCATGGGACTCGTACTCAAAAGCAAGAATGGAAAGTGTCACCATAGAAACTTGGGAAATATTTGCAAAGGAGAGTGCTCTTTCTCTTTTGTAGATAATTTAATGTCTTTATAAGATAAGAATAAATTGTGTTTACTTGTCTTAATAATTTTCTGGACACGAGTTGTCCATTGCATGGAAGAATTCGTGGGTGTCCTTCAAGAGCTTGGAGAAGGCATTCATCGTTAAGTTATTTTCCCAACATTTAAATTGTTGGCAAGAGAAGTTTTGTATGAGAAGAGGAAAATAAAAGGCAAAAGGACATTCCAAATGTGGCCTTTAGTTCTTCAGATGCAGCAGTTGCAAGATGAAAACTGTATTCTCTTGCCTCATTTAGCAAAACAGCATGTGGGGCTGCGATTATTACCCGTGTGTTTTATTATTTTTTTAAAGTTTTTATTTAAATTCCGGTTAGTTGACATACAGTGTTACGTAAGTGTATTATATAGTGAGATACAGTGAGTCAGCACTTGCATACCTCACCCAGTGCTCAACAGGACAGGTGCACTCCTTCATCCCCATCACCTGTTTCCCCCACCCCCCACCCATCTCCTCTCTGGTCACCAGCAGTGTGTTCTCTAGCGTGAAGACTCTGTTTCTTGGTTTGTCTCTCTCTCTCTCTCTTTTTCCCTTTGCTCATTTGTTTTGTTTTTTAAATTCCACACATGAGTGAAATCATATGATATTTGTCCTTCTCTGACTGACTTGTTACACATAACATTATACTTTCTAGCTCCATTCATGTCATTGCAAATGGCAAGATTTCAACCTTTTTGATGGCTGAGTAATATTCCATTGTATGTATATACACACCACCTCTTCTTTATCCATTCATCAGTCAGTGGACATTCAGGCTGCTTCCATAATTGGGCTATTATTTACAATAATATATAATAATAATAATATGTAATAACAATACGTGTTACTTTGGGTTTGTGTAAATTAATTTCAAGACCCAGAGTAACTTAAAACTTACATGGTAGTGCTCTTTGCTTAACTGAAATGTAGGTGGGAATAAAATTTCAGGCTTGCATAAAGATATTAGCTATTGTTCTTAATCCCGAGTGTTGAGTGTTAAGTGGTGTGAGAGGGAGATTTGGAGGTGTGGGGGCCCAGGGCAGAGGATAGATTTTTCGGGTGCACCATGAGAGGAAGCCGTGCAACCCCCCAGCCTCCCTGCCCGCTGGACTGGGTGTCCCCATGAACTGCCATCATCGCGAAAATGGACCACTTGATCTCTCTACTTTTTAAAGGGCACGATCTTTCTCAACTGTTCAGTACCAAGAAAGGTAGAAATAGGAAATAGAAAGTAGCTAGTTTTCAGAACCTCTAGGAAAAGGGGCTGCTTTGATGCTGTCCACCAGGGAAGCTTACAGTCACTGTGCCTTTTCATTTCTGGCCCGAGTCGGAGAACACAGGCTGGGGCTTCGCACCCTGGCCTAATCAGGGGTCATGTAGGTGCCGGCGGAGTAGGTCAAATCCAGCTTCTGTGAAGAATGGGTAAGCGGGCAGGAAGTGGTGAAATGCCAGGTGATCAAGGAAGGGCGGCAGTAGCTAAAGTCCTTAGTGGTCCAGGCTTTATCAAGAACTATACAATATAGTAATTCAGCACTTCCCTCCATCACCCGGTACTCATGACAGGTGCACTCCTTCATCCCCATCACCTGTTTTCCGCCACCCCCCACCCACCTACCCTCCGGTGATCAGCAGTGCGTTCTCTAGAGTGAAGACTCTGGTTTTGTTTTTTGTGGTTTTGGTTTTTTTATTTGTTTTTCATTTTTGTTTGTTTGGTTTTGCTTGAAGGACCTTTAATGAAGGCCAGAAATACAATGTGGAGCAAGAACCATGCAGAAGGGTTCTGTTCCAGGCATTTTGCCTTGTACAAGTAGAATGAAGTCGCCAGGTCAGACTTTTAACTGGCATTACTTCAGACATTGTTCCAACCCCTTCATCTTACAGTAGTCTGAAGCCTCGAGGTTAATGACTTGGTGGGTCAAGGTCACACCACGAAGCTGAGCTGCAGCTAGAACACTGGCTGGATATCCAGACTCCCAGCCCAAGTCTCCTTCTCCTCCATTACACTAACATTGGGAGTTGACAAAAGAAAGGGGGAATAGGAAGGGTGATTTTTTCCATAAATTAAATCAGCTTTAAAAGCCAGGCAGATGTGTTGGAGTCCCTTTCAGCTTCAGTGTTGAACGGAAGGCAAACCGCATTCATTTAGGGACTTTCCGGCACATTTGCCTCCCCTGTGACCCACCAGGGTGCTAAGCATGCCCTGTCTTTGGGGTGCTGTTCTTCTAGATGTAGCATGGCCCACCCCCTCGCTTTGTTCAGACCTGAGAGGATTTTAGTAGCCCCTTGAACTGAACATCTGGGTCTGAGTCTCTGCTGTCTCCCCAGTGTCTCACCCAGTGCCTGGCACGTAGTAGGTGCTCAGTGAATATTCGTTGAATGAATTGACTGAATAAAAAGTTGGGTATGTCTGGAAGGAGGGCAGGAACCAACCAAGTCCACCTTCCAGGAGCCAGATAATTGATGGGGCTGTGGATGCCCATCTGGAGTGGAGGGCCTGGAATGAAGACACACCCAGAATGGCAGGGGCTGTGCTGTCCTCTTTGCCCCTGATGTGGGAGGGGAGCTTTTGAAGACAGGGTCAGATCAAGGAGAGATGCTCTGCTATTCAGCACCCAGCATGGCTCCAGGACCTACTCCATGCACAGGAATATGGCCTGTGGGCTTCCTGATCATTTTTTTCCTCTAGAGGAGTTCATGTGTGCCTCCAGCTTGAGGAAGCTGGCGGAGTAGGAAAAACATGGACTTGGAGCCAGGGTCCAAGTTAGCCTCTCCTTGCACTTCTGTTCCTCCCTACAGAGCCCTGGGAAGTACCTCTACTTTCCTCCTCTGTGAAATGGGGGTAACTATACATTTGCTGTGCTGCTGAGTGTCACAGTGTACCGCAAGCGATTGGCGTTTTCTGGGTATTCAGTCTGTAAGCAGAGTCTTATGGTTACATTTGGTTTTCTAAGAAATTTAAGTAGGTCATTGAGGTCAGGAGTTTTTTAGAGATTCCCCCCTGCTTTCATATTTCTGGATGCTCAGAAAGCAACGTGGAGTCTTACATGTTTTTGCAGAAACTAAGGACACGAAACTTTGTGAGGTCTTTCTCATCTCTAGGTGTTTTTCCATATATATATATATATATATATATATATATATATATATATTTTGCCTCTCAATCTTTATGTCAGCGTTTCCTTTTCCTTTTTCTTTTTTTTCTTTTTCTTTTAGATAATTCCTGGAGTCGAGAAGCTTGTGAACTATTTCTTAGTCGAGAAACAGCCCCCAAACGCTTTCTGTATCAGGTAGCTCAGGTGGCCATAAAGAAATGCCAGTGAGTGGTGGGTTCAGACGACACAGATGATTTTCTCACTGTTCTGGAGGCTGGAAGATCCCAGATGAGGGTGTCGGCAGGGTTGAGTTCTGGGGAGCGCCTACTTGCTGATTTGTGGATGGTCTCTTCTTTATGTGCACAGGGAGAGAGACAGAGAGCTCTGGGGTCTCTTTTATAAGGGCACTAATCCCATCACGGGGACCCCACCCTTATGATCTCATCTAACTTTGATTACCAACTCCCCCACCCCCCCGAAGGCCCCATCTCCAGATACTATCCCGTTGGGGGTTAGAGCTTCAACATATTACTTGGGGGGAGACACAAACATTCAGTTCTATAGCCTTCCCAACATCTGTTAACAGCCATAGACCAGTCTTTGCTCACTGGTGAGAGAAGGAAGGAGTGGTGGTTGCAGAGTACTTGAAGAAGGGGATCACCCCCCCCAGGCCTTCATTTAGTCTGAGGCTGTGAGCTGGTGGTCTCACGCCCCTCTCCTGCTTTCTGCAGCTCTCACCTTTGCAAGAGCCGGCCAAACGCTCGCTCTGAGGGGGATCGCCTCACTTTCACGTAGGCTTCTAGTTAAAGATGGATCAGGCCCGATTTTAATTGCTTATTACTTCCCCACAAACAAATCGACATGATACACTCTATTAAATTACCTGCAACACAGTCATTTTAAGAAAATGGTTTATGTTCTTTTAATGGTGCTATTTATTGTCCATAAACTTGTCGGTGTAACCAAGCGCCTCTCTGGCTAATGAAACACACACATGGAATATTGTTCTCTGCTTATTGAAACCATTAGGTGTGTAGTTTTTGCAGGTGGTTGAGCATACTGAAAAAAGTGCATCTGATTTCACCTTTTAAGAGAAGTGGGCCTTGCCATAGGGTTACATTCCATATTAGGGCTTTATAGCCTCAGAAAGAAGACAAAGGATCTTAGGATTATAGGATAGAGACCCAAATCCTGAGGAACCTGGGTTTCTTGGTCTATTCAGGCTGCTACAGAGAATAAATAGCACAGACCTGGTGGCTTCTAAACGGCAGCATTCATTTCTCACACAGTTGTGGAGGCTGGAAACCTGAGTTGCAGGCACCTCCAGATTTGATGTCTGCTGAGGGCCCGGCCTGCTTCCAGGGTCACAGACGGTGGCCTTCTTGCAGTGTCTTCACATGGGGGGAGGGGCGAGGGGGCTCTCTGGGCTCTCCTTTGTAAGGAGACTAATGCCATTAATGGGGGCTCCCCGCCATGACCTCCCAAAGGCCCCACCTCCTAAACATCACGTTGGGGGTTAGGATTTCAATGTATGACTTTGGGGGGACAGCAACGTTCAGCCCGTGGCCCCAGCCTTCTGGTTTGCTGGGAGAGAGATGGCATCAGGAGGACTGGGGGCTCGACTTTCAGGGATGACGTGGGCCCAGTGGTGCCCTGCCAGGTGCGTGTGGACACAGGTGTCAGGAAGGGCGAGCATCCTTGTGGGGGTCTCTAGGTCACCTGGCTTCGGTTCTGGGAGTCCAGCTCGAACTCTGGCCAGCTGGGCTTTTGCTCTAGGTCTTGCATAGTTTTCTTGAACTATCCTTCTCTTGCCCTCCTCTCTGTCTCAGGGGCTCCCCCGCCCCCAGACCACGGGAGTTCAGGTGCCAACACGGTGCACCTTCTCCTGCCTTTTCCCACCTTTCCTGTCTTGTCTTTGGCAGTCGCCATCCTTTCTCATGACTTGCTTCTCCTTTTACTACTATGCCAAGGCTGAACTCCCTGGCCAGCTTCCAGATCCCTGGGAAAGTGAATTAGTTCTCGCCTACTCGGGAACCCTAGGCTCTTGCGTGTTGTTTCCGTCCTGAGCCCCTCATGACCTGCTGCTCTGGTGCCCTCAGGTCTTTCCCTCCTAGAGCCCTCTGAGTTGCCTCTCCTCCACTGGGATTTTGATGCAGTGCCCCTGAGCTGAACCATCTTCCCATCCTCCTGGGACAATTCAGAAGGCTGTGAACCCGTCCCTCTTCCTCCTTTGTGGGACCCCGTGATGCGTGATGTCTCCCTCAGCATCCCTGCTCACCTGTGGATGTTGGAGGGACCATTCCTCCGTTTTCTGCACAGGTGTTAACTGGGGCTTCACTGTTTTCCCCTAAATATGTCAGAAGCTACTAAGAGGAATCACATTCTATTCTTGTTCTGATATAGAAATGCCAAATTGGAAGAAAAAAAAAATTCCCCCGAGGTAGAAGAATGTAAATAAAAGTTAAAATATCCTCTCTTGTCGTTAATAACCCTTTACGGGACTTTGTGTAACCGACCATGAGTGACAGGGGGCTGTGCCTTGATAACCTGACTCCTCCCTGCACCATCTCTCTCCCATCATAATTATGGGAGTCTGAAAAGACTCCATAAACTGCTTGAAACACAGGAGCTTCAGGCTCAAGGTGAGTTCAAAAGCTGTGGGCATCGAAATATACGGCTGCATGCTGAAAAGCAGACATGCAAGAAATTAAAAATATAGCCCCAAAGGTTTAATGTCGCCTTTTAACTGTGCTTAAATTCATATTCATGTCCTGTCTGTCTGTCTGAAATAGCCTGGGTTGATATAGGGAAGGTATAAACATATCTCCTTCAAGTGAGTGCTTCTGCAAATCCTATTTTGATAAGGTCTTAAATCCGTTGAAATCAGATCATAAAATCCCCCTGCAGTCTCAGCAATCGGTGAAAACAGTGCTCAACAAATTTTTTTCTTTCAGTTTTGCATTCAGCCAGAGTAACCTCCGTTCGTAAATCTCTCTGTCCACCCCCCTCCCCCCACCCCACTGCCTGGGGGGAAAATATGGGCAACATGTGGTGTGTTAGCAACATTTCAAGTGTAAATATTAAACTTGGTTGGTAAATTTTAATTTACCTTTTAATAATTTTCTGGCTTACAGAGTCTGTTTTTAGCATACGAGAGCTTAGAGATCTAGTGAAAAATATGCTGTAATATCTGAAAATGCCAGACAAGAGTCATTTCTAGTTTAGAAATTTATCCGATAACAAGTTCTTCATCAGTGGATATTACTTCCCAGGTGATTCATGGAATTTGGGGCGGCGGATGACTGAGGATGGTGCTAATGTGATTTATGCCAATAAATTACTTATGGAATGCCCATAGAATGCATGCAAATGTCCCCCAAAGGGCCCTGTGAAGTTTAGTCTTCATTTCTGATCGCAGAGTCTCAGGTTGCTCTTTACCGTCAGAAAATCCCGTTAGCAGGTGGCCTTTTATGGGGCAGGGTGTAAGTTCTTATGGTCGCTGAGTATGCCGAGTGACTCTGAGAACTTGGCAGATATAAAATTCAAAAGGAGAACCACCCCGCAGAATATTTTAGTCCTTAAACGCTTATCTGGTTTGCTGTTGATACAGAAATCTATCCTTTGAAGATGGCGTCTGAGTGGAAATGTGCTCTGGAAAAATCCCTTACTGATGCCGCACACTTTCCTCTTCCAATGGAAGTATTTAAGGTAAGATGTGGGTCCGTGGCGACTTGTTTACTCTTCTCCACACTAACCGTTCTCCAGTGAAAAGTTTCTCACAGCCAATCATTTTCCACGGTTGGAAGAGCTACCTGCTCAGCGGGGTCCCATTTGAAATGTTTAAAATGTTACCTGTGTGCTTTTGCCCTGTTTTGTCATCTTCACAAATTCCTCATATTACAGAAGCCTGGTTGGAATTCTGTGGCTTTACCGCTTTTCTCCATCTTGTATTATTATAGAATAATAACACCTCATGTGCGCTCCCTCACCCCTTACGAAAGGAACAGGACACGTAGCAAGTCTATTTTTGGTATTTATTTGGTAAAAATAATAGAAAGTGATGCTCCTCTTGATGGTTCGGTTTCCTGGATAGCCCGAGAAATGTGTGTGAGTATCCGAGGGGCAGTCGGCCTGGGGGTTGCTAACAGAAGGGAGGTGGACACACAACTGAAATGGATCACCAGGTTCTTACCACTGTAAAATGATGCCTGGCCCTTCTACATAGATGAATACGAAGCTGTGGGCGATGATCCGTGCGGGCCAGAGGGAGTCCCAAAACGTTCTCTCCCTCCCTGAACCCCAAGTCCTTGGGCGGCTCAAACATGGTCGCTGTTGGCTGGAGGAAAGTGGTTTTCCAGGCCCGAGGGGGCACATTTCTGCCACACACGTCCCCCGAGGAGACCAAAATGCCGATGGTGTGAGGTGCCATGGGCAGCAAGAGTTTAGGGCCTGGGCGCGGGCTTCCTGAATTTCAGTTACCCCAAAGGCCTCACTCAGAATTGGAACCCGTCACGGCAAATTGTGAACCTTCTCGATCTGCACTTTCCTTGTTGTAGAATTGGAGTTAAAAAGATGGCTTTTTTGAAACTAGAGATGAAATTATGTTCTGAGGTTATTGGGTAGATGACTTTTATAGTGTTTTGATCCTCCTGTATTAGAAGAACAGCATAGATGGAATAGGCTGCTAGGGGCTAGTGATCGCTGGAAGTAAAACAATGTCTTGGGCATTTTTTTTTTTTTGCTAACTGATCGAATACTTCTTTCCTCACCTCTCCCATCTTCCCTCCCTCACTTCCTTCTTTCCTTCCTTCCTTTCTTGCTTTCCTGATAACATCCTGCCTGGAAAAGATAAAAAATAAGAAAGAAAAACAGCTTTTGCTTTTCCATAACTTACCTGGCTCCATGGCCTCTGCGTGTCCCCCCGGGGACCCCGACAGTTGGTGTCCACTCTCTTCACAGTGGCCTTCGTAATATTTTAAGTGTATACACTGGATCCTGTCCCTCACTCTTGACAAAATAGATTTTCTTTTGAAGTATATTCTACACCTGTGAGGAGCTCAAAGAGTAATGGATGAAAGCACGACTATGCACCTCCAGTCTAGATGTGAGAGGTCGCCACCAGAAGCGTGTCCTTCCCCGACGCGCTCTCCTGCCTCTTTGAGGGGACCCGGCACCCTCACTTTTGTGGGGATCATTTCGCTGCTTCTCTTTGTAGTGTTACTGCCAGTGTATGTCTTCCTAAATGTTATGTATTTGCTTTTGACAAGGTAAGAAGCAGGTATAAGCCTACTTGTTTCAGAAGAGGCCTTTGCCTGGGGCACCTAGCAGGCTCAGTCAGAGGAGGGTGTGACTCTTGATCTCCAGGTTGTGGGTTCGAGCCCCACATTGGGTGTAGAGATTACTTAAAAAAAAAAAAAAATCTTTAAAAAAAAAAAAAAGAGGCCTTTTCCTGCTCTTTGGAGGGGAAAATAGCTGGATGATGTTTGGTTAATAAGCTGGCTTTGCTTTTCCTCAGTTGACAAGAGTCAACAAAGTCATGAGCTGGTCTTAAGAGAATTAGGGTTTATCGTAGTTGAGCCATCTGCCAGAGCTGCAGCTGAACTCCAGGTACTGCACATCCTGAGAAATACGGACAGGAACCAGTCGGTTTATATTTTCTGCTTTTATAGCTTACTCTGTTCCAGGAACAGGCCCAAGCACTACTCTTCTGTGAAGTGAATGGAATGTTCTCCGCGGCTCCAGGCAGCTGGGCCTAGAGCAGGCAGTGGGAACTTGTGTAGTGTTTGGTCAGAATGAGCCAAATACTGTCCGCAGCCTCGTCGGTCTGCCATGCTTTGGCGTTCTCCCCTCAGGTCATGAAGATGAGGCAATGCTGCAAGCCATCTTCAAGATGGTGGCCTTCAGTATCCTTCTCGCTTTGAATGAGAATGTCTTTATTCTTTCTTTATGCATCCCTGATTGTTTGGGTAAAGAATTCTAGGCTCGCTGTCACCTTTCTCAAGAATTTAGAGGTATCACTCCATTTTCCCTCCCTTCTCTGGACTCTTGTATTTTCCTCCATTGTCCTGCAATTTCGCAGTTGATTGCCATGGTGGACATCTCTTTTCTTCCACAGTGCTGGCCACCTCCGGTGTCTGCCTTTAATTTGGGGATGTTTCTTGTTTAAAATGATGTCTTCCACTGCTCTTTTGCTTTCTTGATCTGTATGTGGACGTGCTATTCCTGGACTGTCTTTTTACTTTTTTTTTTTTTTCCCCTTTCAGTTCTACTTTTCATTTCCTTGTCTGTTGGTGGCACTTCGAGAAGTTTTATGAACTTATTTACACTGTCCTGTTTTTACGAGCGCTTCTTTGGTGGGTTTTTGCTGAATGCTGTTTATAGCCTCCTCTCCTTACCACATGGATGCATGAGTTCATCTTGTTGGAATTACTGGTTTTTGAAAGTCTTCTTTTTTCCCCTGAATAATTTGTTTCCTCCATGTTGGTTTGGTTCCTGACGTTCTTGTTGGAGGCTGAAAATCCTTGACTGTGGCTCTTGAGTAAGAGGGGGGTTAGAAAGCTGAGGGCAGAGCTGGTCAGTGTAGATGACCTTGGAGAGCTACTTCTTTGTATGGTGCTGATTTTCCAGGGGAAGTTTTTCAGCTTCCAGCCTGGGGCTCAAAGTCCAGCCGCTGGTGGTGTTGAGTGAGTGGGGCAGAAGAGGGCTGGGGTTTTGGCACTGAGGGCCCAGGTATCTGCACCCGCGGTCCAGGGGCCATCTGTTTCACCCTCTCTGCTGGAGACTGGGAGGATGGTTGATCTTTTGGAGTAGGGAAGGGGACTTCTTCCCTCATCCGCTCCCATTTACTGCCAGTTTTTTTTTTTTTTTTTTTTTTTTTTAAGATTCTATTTATTTGAGAGACAGAGCATGTGTGAGCACGGGGAGGGCTGGGGGCGGGCTAGAGGGAAGAGGAGAGAATCTCAAGCAGACTCCCCACTGAGCACCAAGCCCAACTTGGGGATCCATCTCATGACCCTGGGATCATGACTTGAGCTGAAACCAAGAGTCAGACGCTCAACCAACTGCACGCCCCCACCCCCCGCCAGATATCCCACATTCACTCCCAGTTTTAGGCCCATGTGGTATTACTGGCTTCTGAGTCTCCTGAGGATTCTGCAGTTTCCTTGGATTGGTTCTCAGCTTAGCTGCTGAAGCCTCGGGATTTCGCTCTGTTGATGGTGTTAAATTAGTCCCTTCCTGTTCGTCTGCATTTTTGCTCCCATACCTTTGTCGCTATCGAGAGGGTTCGTGTCTTAAAAAAGAAAAAAACTTTACTGGAATTTTGGTTAGAGTTTAGGAAGATGTTAAATTAATGTTTTCGTTTGCCATCTGCATCTGGCACCCCCATGCAAGCGTCGTGTGGCCTGCGATGTAGGTGAAGCACCCCCGCGTCCTTCCAGGTTGTTGGGAGCCCGCTGGACTCCATGCATGCTTCCCTGTGCACCTCACGTGTGGTGCCTCCCCTGTGTGCCAGGTGCTGGCCTCTCCTCAGCTCATCACATGCCTTTTGTACCTGTCTTGTTCTTTCTGTTAGATCCTGCTGAAGGATTCAACTGCAAATATGCATTCTCTTACAAAGCCTTCCCGGGGCCTGGGCCTCTGTTGCTACTCCCTTACGCGTCTCTGTCGTGCCTTGTCGCCCAGCTCACACTTAGACTTCGTTGTCTGTGTCGTTCTTGGTGGACTGTCCATGTCATTTTGCCTAACTGAAGCTTCAGGAAGGCACGGACCGTGTCTGTCTTGTTCAGTGTTGAATCCATTCAGCCAGACTCCGTGGCGGCAGTAGGGCTCAGGAAGTCCTGTCAAATGTATGAACAAATTCTTGACCAGTGTATTTAACTCATTGATTTAAAATATTTTGAGTTAATGTAGTCGTGGTTTAATTGGATATACAGACTTACTATTCAGAACCGTGAGTACTAAGACAGAAAATGTAGAAAGGCTAATAATCCTGATACATTTTTAATTAATAATTTACTAATTCATTAAACATTTATTGAGCAGCTACTCTGCAAAATGCTATTGACTTCCGATTCCAGGGTCTCATCATTTGTCTACATTTCTCAAAATTTAGGGACCTTCTTCCCTCACTTTAGGGTTTTCCTGTTAGAATTCAGACTATTCTGGGCGCCTGGGTGGCTCAGTTGGTTAAGCGACTGCCTTGGGCTCAGGTCATGATCCTGGAGTCCCTGGATCGAGTCCCGCATCGGGCTCCCTGCTCGGCAGGGAGTCTGCTTCTCCCTCTGACCCTCCTCCCTCTCATGCTCTCTGTATCTCATTCTCTCTGTCTCAAATAAATAAATAAAATCTTTAAAAAAAAAAAAAAAAGAATTCAGACTATTCTTTGGGGGGGGGCACTGCTGAGAGTTCTCATTGCCCTCAATGCTTTGTTCATAATGAATAAGTTGCTCTAAGAGTAGATACTGAATAGTTCCTGTTTTTCACAGGACAGATGGAATGGGCATTTTCATAAATAAAAATGGGTCGAGTTGAAAATTATGTGTTCTTAAAGCTCGTGAGGCACTTTCATGAATGTTTCCTCTTATTTCAATTCGGTGGAAAAGAAGTGGGCAGTTTCACTTTCTCAGCCATGCTTTGTAGGGAGTGGATATTTATATGTTGAATTTTGGAATCGTGAGAACAACCACCATCCTGAGGCTGTTATAATAAATGACCACAAACTGGGTAGCTAAAAACAATGGAAATTTTTTAGGTCATAGTTTTGGAGGCCAGAAGTGGAAATCGAGGTGTCGGCAGGGCATGCTCCCTCCCAAGCCTCCGGGGGAGAGGCTGTCCCATGCGTGTGTCCTGGCTTCTGGTGGTTTGCCTGCAGTCCTTAGCATCTCTTGGGTTGTGGCAGCCTACCTCCGGCCTCTGCCTCCATGTGGCTTTCTCCCCTCTCTGTCCCAGTTTCCCTCTGCTTATGGGGACACCCATCATTTGCTGTGGGCCCGTGCTCATGCCGTACCACTTCAGTTTAACTTGACTGCACCTGCAGAGACCTTGTTTCTAAATAAGGTTCCATTCCCAGGTTCTGGGTGGATGCGAATTTTTAGGGGACATTATGCAACCCAGTACAACCACATGTCCTGAATGTATAGTAATTTAAGAAATCATAGAATAGTACTCTGTACTGAGCTATCCTACTTACATGGGAGTAATTAAGCTCAGAAAAATTGCATGGGGACACGGGATGAGGTTCAGACTGTCTTAACAGTCCCTTCATGTTAATAGAAACGAGAGGTTTTTTTTTTTTTTGTCTCAAGTTTTTGTAGGTTTTGGTGAGCAATATTCTGCAGGGTACAAAAATAGAACTTATGTGTTTTTTTTTCCCCCTCTGTTATCACTGTTTGATCATCACTGCTTCTCAGCAGGCAAACTTACTTCTATTATTTTCATTATGGTAAAAGCTATACATGTTTGGATTCAGTCATGAGTCCTCCTCGATGCATGTTGTTATGGAAAATTGCCATAGTGTGCAACTGTTGCAAGGGAGAAGTCGAAGCTATGGCATATTAGTGGCTGGAGTTGAGCAGTATTTCAAAGCAGTTCTTTTTTTTATTATTTTTACACTGTGGATAAAATGGGTATTTTGATGGAATGAATCTCATTATGCTGCGGTGTTTGTCACTCTGGGGACGTGTTCACACACGTGGTTTGGTATCTGTGTGTGTATGTCTATTAAACGCAGTCCGCTAGTGTTACCATACCCTCATCTCGCATGAATATGGACAGTGATGCTGTAAAAACAAGCTCATCATTAGTATCCCTGCTGTGATTTACCCTTGATCTGCGAGAACACTTGGAATGGCTTTTGGGTACCGTGTTTTAGTGGGAATTCTGATTTCCCTTATTTGGAAAATGCAGAGGATCTTCAAAAGTGTCCATTCATTTGAAAGACAAGGAACTGATGAAATGGGTACCAAACAAAGGGAAAGGGATAATAAAAAAATGCATTATATTGAAAAATAATTTTTTTTTCCCTGCAAACCAGCCTCATTATTAAGGGACCTAATATATTTGCTAAGAAAATCCATATATTACTACTCGTTTACCCATGAAGAAAGGTAAGTTTATAGAGGTGACCACAGTGCACATCAGCACGGCGTCTTGTGGTTTCCTTTTTCCTTGTTAGGTAACCTTTGCAACCCATCATTTGATTGTTGACAAGTCCTACTGTCCAAGTGATGAGACTAGAAGAAAAGTAGTCAGCGATTTCTGTTCTGTTTCAGTTTTCAGTTGCACTAAATATCTGATGTCTGGATTTGGGGGAATTCAGTTAAATCTTACAAATGGGGCTGAGGGACATGGGAAAATAAGAGTGTAGCTTCAATTAACATAACATTCTATGTGCCAGACATTCAGAAACCTTCTCTAATCACAGTTCCTTTTCATTCTCTGCAGTTCTCATGAGCTGCAATCTACATTTCTGACTCCACTCATCTGCCAGTGTTAAGTTGTGGACATTTCAGTGATGACTCCTACATACATCAAAGAGATCTACAAGTAAGAAGCTGGAGTCCCCAGTTTGCCAGTTAATTGAAACCAAGCATTTTTCCCTGAGGGGAATACCGATGTGTAGCCCGGGGAAAGCGCACACTCCATCTCACTTCACTCGCGACCACACCTTGTAATTGCAAGGAAAGAATGTTACTTGAAATGTCCCTAAAACCCGTTATCCATTTGTATCCCTTAAAGAAGTGAACTTGCTCGAATATTTTTTCTTCCATTCCATTGGAAAAAAAAGTTTAAAATCTCAAGTGTGTTTGAAATTCCAAGTAAGCTGTTAGAGATTGGCGGAAGAGTGGCAGTAAGTAAAAGCCACAGAGACTCGAGCCCAGAACCATGGTGCCGTCCCCGAAGCCTGGCTCTTTCCCATCTCCAGCTCAACCCCAGGGTTAGTGACCGCCAGGACTCAGAGGATGAAGATGAGGAGACAGTCATGGTTAGTCCATGACAGCAAAAGGCTGTAAAGCAAAATTAGCAGAAAGAAGAGCAGCATGGCGTGCACTCTGGAAACTCCGGTATAAGCCTCCAAGGGTCCTCTCTTCCGGAGTGTCCCAGGGACGACTCTTCATTGTGACAACATGTGCTTACTGTTGTCTGCCAGGGGAGCTCATCAGAGGCCTGGCCCAGGGGTTTTATTGGGTGCTGGCCACGTAGGCACCCTCTGCCTAGCACGGGTCCAAGTCCTAGACTTCCAGAAGGAAGTTTAGATCATATTGTTTGTACAAACAATCTTGGCACAGCGGGCCACTCTTTTAGGTAGGGGGAACTTTTTATCAGTGTAGGGTGCTGTTTACAAGCCCTCTTCCCAGATGGCAGCCCAGGGCTAACCCCGCAAGCAGGCCCTTTCCAAGGATTGCGGTCTCTGCCCTGCTGTACATATTATTCCTTTTCTGCACATCTCTGTTCCATCTATCGACAAAGCCTGGCGGCTCTACCATCACAGACTGTCCCAAATTCAGTCACTCTCCTCTTGGTCCATCAGCACAGCCCCAAGGACAAGCTTGCCATCCCTCTGTCCTGGACTGCTGTGTTAGTTTCAGAACTCTATCCTTAGCTGCTGATCATTGCTTCTCTGTGGCCAGAGTGATTCTTTTCAAACAAGATTCAGATCCTGTCACTCTTTTGCTTGTAACTCTCCGGTGGCATCTCCTCCTGCTCAGGGCGTGCTGTCCTGGGTCCGGCATGGTCCTGCTCCCTGTGGGCTCTCTGTCTGAGCCCGTCCTCTGGCTGAGGCCTTCCCAGGTGGCACCCCACCCTCTGGGAGACTGCTGCCCCTCCAACACGGAGCTGCCCCTGCTTAGGCCTTTGCAGTCATGCTCTGTCTGCCTGGAACATGACCCTAGATGCCTGCATGGCATCCTCCCTCACTGTGTTCAGGTCTCTGCTTAAAATAAGAAGCAACGTTCTCCACCATCGTCTTTCCTCCCGCTGTCATCGTGCTTGTCGTAGCACTGATCCCCATGCATACATATTCTGTATTCATTGGCTTTTTCTGCCTCAGATCTGTTCCCCCCCTAGCTAGAGCACAAGCTTCCAATAAGCAGATTGTGGCTCCATCCCCAGGGCCCTGAACGGTGCCTGGCACATTGTAAGCACGCAATAAAAATTCTTGAATGGTTTTAGTGAAGAAGTAAGTACAAAAATCAACTCTGAAGAATGGAGACTCTGAGGTGGCAAGTGTTATGTCGGTGGGGCGAATCCCATGTGAGTGGCTCTGAACAGTGAGCTGTGGTGGATTGGCCGAGGAGCTGGTATTTTCGTGACTAGCTCAGACTACCTGTGTCCGTCTGTGGCTGAGAGGAAACAGCTGAGAGCACTGAGAAGAATCTTAGGGATGCGTTGGAATCGAGGAAACATCTCAGCGTCTGTGAGATCCCATGGCTAGTGAGGTTGCTGTGTCAGTGTGTGCATCTTGCTGACGATGATCAGAGTCACCAGGGTTGTGTGGGGGCTTGTTTTCTTTTCAGAGTGTCCGGCCCTTACTACCTCTCTTGGTGTTTGCAGGCATGCATTGTAAGGTGCTGGGTGTAGTGTATCATTCACTCATTAAACAGATCCGTGCAGATAACCAGGAGCTTGAGGAATGGCCTCCTACTGTCCCGTCGGCCTCAGTAGCTACCTCGGAGTGACTGCATTCTGCCTTCTGGGCATCTGGTGTTCCACGGTATGGCCTGTCTTTCCCAGGGTCTCATCCATGTTCCTTAGATACGCACCATAACCGCGTAGATGAGATTTGGGTGTGGCAGCTGATGATTTCAGATCATTTCTATTTTTATAGGAAGCTGAGGGAGAGATGTGTTTTCTATGGGATATGGACGCCCAGACTCTAGCCACGATCCATCGCATTATTGCCAATTCTCGATAGATATCTGTGGCTGATGTGGAGGTTACTGGGAGCCTTCGTCAAGACTCACAGAGGATCAGAAGAGAGTACTTGGTCTAGTACTTGGAAAAAACACGAGGTCTCTTGGTGTCTGTCGTCTTCGACAGAAGTATCTGTTAAAAGGATCCCAGACTATGTATACATAACTGATTTGCCTTAAAGGGTGCCTTCGCAGTCTGTTCATAAAGGGCTTTCGTGATGGCCAAGAGACAAGCTAGATGCCGTTTGATCCTGTCTCAAGCTGTGCCAGTCATGATTTCTTCATTGCAGCTCGCTCTCTCCAGAGGTTAGCGTTGAGCCAACCAAGGGAAGGGGCCGCTGGGAGAAGGCTCATTGGTCAAAGAAGATGCCGCACGCAGCCATGACTAGTATTACTATTTTTCAACACAAGCAAACGGACAGAGAAAGGCAGACATTCTAGCACGTACGTCTTCTCTGTGAAGAGTGTTCAGAAAGTGCTCCTACTGCCCCGACGATCCCCCAGCCCGTGATTTCTTTAGCTCTCTTCAGCTTTGAATTAGGTACCTGTCGGTGTGATTGTAGATTTAACCCGTCGGAGGGAACCTCTTCCGTATTTGAGGATCGAGACCTAGGTGAAAGGCTGGAGAGAGAAGTTGAAGTGTGGCAAAGAGAGAAAAGCTTTTCTTTCTCATTGCATCTGCTACAGCCAGAGGGGTAGGAAAGCATGGGAGCTGTTCCGTGAGGACGGATAGTGAGGTTGTGGTTTCTGTGGTGACTGATTTCTTTTTCTCTTGTTCCGCCACTAAATACAGCAAATATCCCCTCATGGCTAAGTTTGGCCTTCAGGTGGGACACTTAGATTCTCCCAAAATCTGCTTTCGGCCACCTGTGTGGGGCCAACACTTCATTTCTTTGGCATTACATTCCATGTCCTGCATGGCACGGTGTCTGATACCAGACAATTTAGCAAATAAATGGTCTCATCAAGTTAAACCCAAATGTTCTTTTTCAAGAAGGGGCTGTCTTAGACAGGGGGTCATTTTGGTATCCGACAGACGGCTCGCCCCCTGGGGTCCTGTCCTGTTCTGGGCTCACCACACACCTGGGCATGAGGCCATAGGCTCTGCAAGGTGCGTGCGGCGCCCCTCCTTAGCTATTCTCAGTTCGTCAAGGACTTTGGAGAGGTTTTTGAAGCAGAGCCTCTCCGGGGTGCTAGATGGCAGAGAAGTTCAGTCCTTCCTGATGTGTAGAGAGGGAGGGAGTTCACGGCTGTTCCTCGTGTGCTCCGGGTTCATGAACCATGGCACGTGAATTCCATAACGCAGAGAGGATGATGGGGGCCATCTCGTTTTTATGAGCTTGGAGACATGCAAGAGAGGGCAGGTTTGGTCAGGCAATAAATGTAAATATAAAAATGGCAAAGCCTGGATCCATGGCATTGGCTTCTAACGATGGCGCGAGCGCAGGGGCCCCAACACGGCTGCCTGCAGTCGGCCTGATAGCGCCTCGCTTTTAATTCTGAACATGAAGAATTTAAGAATAGAGTCAACTTTCTGTTATCTGCTCCGGGAGTTATCATTCCCAAATGGCTTCTGTTTGCCACTGATTATTCTGGTTCCGGCCAGGTACTGTCGTTTCAGGGAAGGCAGGATAATATGAGCTTGGACTCCGTGTAATCGGGGTTGGGATGTGGGGCGGGGGCACAGCGTGCATCTCTAAGACAGAAACATTTGGAAGGGATTGTCGTGTTGTATTCTTATCTGTTCGGATTTTCCTTGCCACTCTCCACTGGTAAGAATAATTAAGAAGCGGTTCTACTTGTTTGTTCTACGGAGGATTTGGTAATGGGCCACAATAAAATTGTATAGAGGCAGTTTTCTTTCCACCAAAAACACACAGAGATCCTTTGTAGGTTAGGTTGGACTTTTTTTTTTTAAAGATCATTTATTTATTGAGAGAGAGTGTGCGAGTGGGGGGAGGGCAGAGGAGGGAGAGGGAGAGGGAGAGACTCTTGAGCAGGCTCCATGCTGAGTGCAGAGCCTGACACGGGGCTCGTCTCATGATGCTGAGATCATGACTTGAGCCGAAATCAAGAGTCAGACGCTCAACCGAATGAGCCAACCAGGCGCTCCCGTTAGGTTGGGCTTCCAATCTCCATGTGCCTTTTATAAACAGGCACTTGCAAATTGCAGTATCTCAAGGAGGGAGATTGGCATAAGGAGGAGTCTAAATCCTTTCCTTCAGGGGTTTATGATCTAATAGAAAACGAGGGTCCCAGCACACTGATGCTTATGTGCCGTGAACCCCCAACTTTCACTAAGCTCCATCCTGCCTTGAGAAAGGCACTCTGAGGGGGTTTGTGTGTATCGTGAGTATAAATGAAAGCATGGGAATCTTCACTTGCTTGGACAGCCGTCCCTCCTGAGTTACCTTGTCTTAATGGCATGAAGTCAAGGGTAAGATGAAAATCTGCCTCCAGGGGCACCTGGGTGGCTCAGTCGTTAAGTGTCTGCCTTCGGCTCGGGTCATGATCCCGGGGTCCTGGGATCGAGCCCCGCATCGGGCTCCCTGCTCCGCGGGAAGCCTGCTTCTCCCTCTCCCACTCCCCCTGCTTGTGTTCCCTCTCTCGCTATCTCTCTCTAATAAAATCTTAAAAAAAAAAAAAAAAGAAAAAGAAAATCTACCTCCAGTATTGTCTCCAGTCCCACGTATAACTAGAAGGATAAACAAATCAGATAAACTTTACATGAATATGTAATGTTGTGTTTAACATTTAAGAAGAGGAAAGAGTAAGTTTAGAATAGTAGAGATCCAACTTAAAGCTTGTTAATATTTACCAGCATGTCCCATGTGTGGTTGCTGTTGAGATTTCTAGGTCCTAGCAGGACTGATTCTTGCCCCTAGCATCTTGATTTTCCCAAAGTTACTTACATGCATGCATACTTAACTCCAGTCTGCAGAGGAGTTCAGAAACTTTAGTTATTTCAGTTGTGATTTTGTACAAATTGGTCCATTCACTGGACCTTAATTGTTTCTGAGCTACCAGTGATTCTGAGAGGCTGCAGGTGCGTCCGTGAGGAGGTGAGGAGGTGAGCCAGGCCAGGCCAGGATAGGAAGTGTTACAAATCCTTGTTCTTGTGCGATGAGTCGCACACCTTTGGAGTATCTCTGGAATATATAGAAACCCTTCAGACCCATTAGGGTGGGGTACCAAGGCGCAAGATAAGAAGTGCAAGTAAAGCTGGGGATGCTTTGCACGAAAGCCAGCGTCATGCTCCCCTGGGAGAGTTCTGGTTATTGAGCCCCACAGGGTGGGAGGATTGGCCCTGGGCCCTCTCCATGTGCTGTGACATTTTCTACAGAGCGGCTCGACACAGTAGGCGTCCTTGGTCTTCCTGGATGCTTGGGGAGTCTCCAGGCTCAGAGAAGTTGAGCCCCCATCCTACCCTGTGCCGGGAGCCCATGGTGGATCCAGGACACACACACAGACCTATCTGAATCCCAGGGCCGAGATCTTTTCCGTTTTGCTTTTGAACAGTCTTTAGAAGTACATGAGGGTATTTAAGAGCTGAGCCCGATGAGTATTATTGCAACAAAGGATGAGAAAATAAATCCTGAGAGGATAAAGTATTTGCCTATCAAAGTATCATGTCAGCTGGAATATACTGAGTGACCCCTCCTTGTTCCATCACAGAGGACATGACAGAGGCTCTGTGGGCTTTTAGGGCAGGATGATTCTTTATGGTCATAATTAACAAATGCCCCCATTTATTTCAAATGCCCGTACTCCGTGTAGAAGTAGAACCACTGGTGTGGGCCAGTAATAGGGGCCCCATTTTCCTGGACCACAATTAGCTTGGGAAGAGGCCTACGACCAGTTTGGGTCAACAGTATCTGAGAAAGCCAGTTGCATGGTTTCTATCATAGGTGACCTTGTTTTCAGAAGAGGCGTGGGGAAGAGGCGGCTCTCTCTCCTTCCTCTGCGCTTTATCCCATCTGGCTGAGGATCCTGGGACTCTGCAGCCATCTCCAGGCCCTGGGGAGAGCTGAACTGAGCGAGGTAGTCCCCCAGAGTGTGGAGAAGGATGGGATGAACGCAGGCTGTGTATGGCGTGGATGCCGGCCCCTTAACCAGCAGCCTTGAGTGGAACAATGTATTATGGGACATAACGGATTTCCTTACGGTATATGCCAGTTCGAGTAAGGTTTTCTGGCCTGGCCATGTCAAGGTGGCCTAATGGGTAAAGCTCGCCTCAGGGAATAGTACCCACTGGGTGACTGGTCTGCTTGTCTGTAGCTTTGAAGTGAGAGTTTAGTCCTTACAAATAACAAACCCGTTGCTGCATGGTGGGAGGCCGGCAGGTTAACAAGTACCTGAGTCATTTATCATTATTGTGTTACACAGAGTTTCTGTGGCGTAACACCGTATTGTGAATATGGTGTTTGTTCCCTTCATCCATGACAGCATCTCCTCAAGACATACATTAGGTGTGCAGAGCGGTGGCCTTGGGAGGGTAAGTAACAACACTGGATCTGCAGTGTAGACTGGCCCAGGTGCCCAGTCAGGATTTCCAGGCCTTGTTGGGACAGCATCTAGTAAGTCAGAACTAAAAGGGATGGTCTGCAGGGCTCATCAGACCAAGAGACTGGACAGCTTCCAGGTTGACTAAATGTTGGAGACAGAGGCAAAGAGAACCAAAGGGCTCATCGAACGTGAAGAGGGAGGAGCTCACGCGTGCAGGTGTCCCCTCAGCGAGACCGCCTTCCCTCTCGACCGGGTCTGAATGGGTGGTCCTCGGCTGGGGAGGATTTGCCCGCTAGGGGGTGTGTGACAGCGTCTGGAGGGGGTGTGATGGCCACACCTGGGAGCCGGCTGCTGGTGCCTCGAGGGTGGAGGCCAGAGATGTAGCTGACCATCCCGTAGTGCTCAGGACGGCGCCCCCAGCAAAGCATTATCGGGCCCCCAAATGCCAACAGTGCCAAGGTGGAGAAGCCTTAGTCCAGAGAAAGACCCCTTCCTCCCCCGGAAACAGGTGGACCAGTAGCAGTGGACGACAGCCAGGATGTGAGGAGGGCGCTGGAGACTTTTAACCGTTATTAGGTCCGTGCCAGGCTGCCTGGCAGTTGACGCTTAAAACTGTGGGATCCTCCCCCTGTGTCAGAACACTGTTCAGAGGCGCGTACGCTCTCTGGGCTACAGTCGCTTCTGCCCGTGTCTGGAAAGGCCGGAGCACAAAATCAGCCTACTTTGTGGAAGAGTTGTGCTCATTACCCACTCTTCTTTCTATCTCTGAAGGGTGGTGTCCACCCCAGTGGGGACCGTTCAGGGCCATGGTCATAATTTGCAAGACAGCCGTTGGGTTGCATTTGGGGCTGTCAGCAGAAGGGTCACCCAACAGTATGTCAGCTCCGTTCCATCACTGGACTGTGAAGCTTGGGCTCCCCGTCCCCCCAGAGCGGCCACCATGCTCTTCCTCAGCCCAGGGCGCTTAGACTCCCTCCAACCCCCCCCCCCCCCCGCCCCCGCCCCCGCCCCCACCCCGAGCGTTGCTGTGGAAACGGGAAGAGATGCCCTGGTTTTATCAGAGGGAGAGGATGAAATAAGTGGGAATGTAATCACACCAACTCAGCCGTGGTTTTTCCCCTAGTGCTGCTGTAAGTAAGGTTGAATTTCTTGCCACTTACAAATGCTTTTATGGTGCTAAATGTTAATAATGAAAGGCATTCTCGGTGCTCTGCTTTTTTTTTTTTCCTTCTTTTTTTTAAACCTAGTGTACCAGTTTTTGGACTTACTGTGAAATAGGTCTACTCTAGTTAACTGTTATAAATCTTGTGGTTCAGGTTGAAGTATGTAGTACTACATTTTCTCCTTACTATTTTTTAACTTGATTTACTGCATGACTAATAGATAAAACTACTATTTACAGCTGTAAGTAAAGAATGGAAATGCTGATTAGTGTTCGGCATACAGATTTTTTATTACATTTTCGTTATAAATATTTCATTGGATAAATTTAATTCAGTGCAGTGGAATTAAAATGTAATAATGCTATTGATTTAATAAATGCTGGCATCCTAATGTCCATTTTTAGATGAAACTAAGGTAATGAGAGTAATTTTCTAGTGAACATATGAGCACTAGATCTCTGGTAAAACAAAAAGAGGAACAATATGATAAATTGCACTGGATCTTTTTTTTTTTTTTTTTGCATGACATATCGTGCTGATATGAGTAAAAGCATTAAAGCATAGTTCATTATATATCAATTTGAATGTAATGCTAATTAAAACCTTCCTTTGACTTCACTGAAGCCTATTTTTAGAAATTATATAAATTAATTGGGGCCTTTGAAAAGATGCATGTGCAACATCTGAGTACCCTGTGGACCAAAAAATTGCCATTTTGGAACTGAATAAAATTACACTGTGCAATATTTTTGTTGATACACTAAGAGATTTGGGTGCTCGGGGAGCCTGGGTAGCTCAGTCAGTTAAGCGTCCGACTCTTGAGCGCAGCTCAGGTCTCGATCTCAGGGTGGTGAGTTCGAGCTCAGCATGGAGCCTTCTTAAAAAAAAAAAAAAGAGAGAGATTTTGGTGCTTAAAAATATGTGTGCGTGGGGGGGGGGAAATTGCATATCTATTTTTTGCCCATTTTATTTCATATCAACATAAGCAAAAAGGAGAAACCAAAGAATTAAAGACCGAGGCTCATATTGCCCCCTCTGGAAAATCTCCTGTAGCATTTGATTATGGAGCTTGGGTTAGGAGTCTGGTTTCCACACAAGGAGGGACGCAACTGCTTTTCTTACATTGAAATCCTCACCAAGTGCATTTTAATTGTATTGTGTTAATTAGTTTGAACTCATTCTCTCAGGGGCCCCATTCTTCATATTGTTCTATCACGTGAGGTGTATTTCTCTAGGGAAGCAGGGGTAGCAAGAAGCATCAGCTATTTTAGGAGTCTGTGATAGCCACATAGCAAATTTTGAGGGCATAACCTGCAGCTCTTCAAGCCCCTAAAATAAATGCAGAGAGATGAGTCGTGTTCAAGGAGGAATGTGGCTGATGAGGGGCACCGAAAACGATGGAACGTTCCATCTTTCTTGTCTCTTCTTTCTCCTGTGTCCTGCTGGGCACATGCTTCATTTCCTCCTCTGGATTAATACTCACAGTCATTTGTCTGTTTGATAAAGAACTCCGCTGCTCACCCTGAAGCTTTATCAAGTCTGCCAGAGAAGTTTGGGGTGGTGCTTACTCACGACTAATATGAAGACTGCTCTCTGCAGTGGTGTTTCTTCAGTAGCTGTGTTTGATTCTTCCAGAAGGAGCCATCACCTTTTCCAGGCATGACAGTCCCTTCCAAAGCAGGGACCGCAGCAGAGGCTGATGTTGGGAGCTGTGGGGGACCAGCATGGACCCCTGCACCAGGGGAGAATGCCCTGAGGTTGTCCGATCTCCTTGACTTCTGCATCCTGGGTGAAATAAAATAACACCTCAGCCAGAGCTGAAAAGCCAAACAGCTGAAGACACTGTGGTTTGTCCGCTCTTCTTTTTCCAGCATGACATTTCGTATTTATCCCTGCTTCGTCATTTTCTAACTAAATTTCAAGCTTCTCAGTGTTAGGAGCTGCATCATCCGCTTGCTCTTCATTCCGTGTAGATTAATGCTTAACACGTGGTATTTAAAATACTACTGACGGGTTGAGATTCGTGTGCACTTTGCAGCCGGGAACATTGACTAGATTAACCACGTTCATCAGATTAACCTGTCTAGGTTAACATTGATAATGTGAGAAGATGGGTATCGACGAAGGATAGCTTGCTTAAAAGGCACCATAGGCATTTTGCTGCACATAGTTCTTAAATTTTCATTGCTTAAAGAATACACGAGAGCAGTTAGTAAAAATCGCTTGTTAATTTTTGATGAAGACTGATTGTATATGAACATCTTGGGGCTAATTTTTAGTGTCACAGTTCTCTGACACACTGTTTTTCATAAGCCACTGAAAAAGTATTATGAATTAACAGCAAAAATTGGAGGTCAAGTAAATGATCAGTATCAGTAGCTGTTACTTTTTAACCTGGCAATATCTGTCTTTGAAATAAAATTTTAGGAGCCCATAGGCTACAAAAGGTTTGTTTATTTGTTTACTAATTAGCAATAATAAATAAAAGATCCCTTTATTGGCCTTTACCTGCCAGTCAGGTCTATAACCTGAAGTTAATCATGGACATAGGCAGACCACTTGGATTTGAATCTGGCTTCTCTGGTGAGCTCTGTGTCCTTGCTTAGATAACTTAACCTCTCTGTGTCTTAATTTCCTTACTGTAGGATGGATGCTCCCCCATAGTCTGTTGTCAGGGGAAAACGGTAATACAAGAAAGTGCTCACAGGTGTTTATTTACAATATGCTGTGTTGTTACTGTTTCTCTGCTTGATATCATGTGCTAAACCAGGTTATTCTCAGTGCAGAGTGCCTGAATGGTAGTGGGGGAGGGCAGGAGCTCCTCCTGGGTTCTGGAGGGAATAAAGCTGATGGAGAACAGAAGTTGATGTATACATAATCTCTTTTACATTGTCATTCCGCTGAAAATAAGGTTCCCTGAAGAGCGATTGTTAAGGTAGGCTGGTAAGACAGTCCTCCAATAAAATGAATGGCATTTTACTTCTGATCAATATAAAACTACTTTAGGGCAAGAATAAAATGTGTAGCGATGAGTGTAGATGGGAATGACATTGCCCGCGTTTCTTAAACGAAAGTTTTTCTGTAAGCAATTTAACTGGACCTCAGTACATTTAAATAAACAGTATTTCTTGAATGTGACAGGCATATTTGTGAATGTACTGAGGATTTAGTAATCCCTCCTGATTTCAGGAATAACATCGTTCTTGATCCAATAATTGTGAGGTGTGAATGATTCTCTAGAGCTTTGCAAAGGCCAGAATGCATCTTTCAGACCACAGTGAATTTTCTATTATCTGTCAGTAGATAATCAGTTTTGTAAATCGTCTTCAGGGGCCAGGAACTCTCTTTTTTAACATTGAGAATGATTAGCTGGTGTTTGTGTAAATGAATGCATGTACTCTCACTGCATTAACAGCCCAAAGCAAATGGTCTGGGGGCGATTAAATTTGTTTTTCAATGAGAGTATCTGTACCTTTTCTTGTACATGAATATGGATGTACTTATATACACACACACACAGAGCTCAGAAGGTCTGTGAATTGTGTTATTTGGAAATTTACTGGCATTGAATTCTTTAATTATCATAAAAAAACTCTATCTTTTAGGCGTGTCAATGACTCCCTTTGCCTTTTTGGTTGTGACTTAGATGCCTAAATCCAGTATTTTAAGGCTAAATTTACCAAGCCACTTTCCCATAATATTTTCTTCACCCTTCCAAGTCATGTGCTTTCCTGTTCCAAATTATGATTCATTCCTGTAAGTCCTCAGGTCGCCGTCATCATGGTAGTAATGATTTTTATATGTTGCAGTAAAAATCTTCCTTCTGGAATTTCTTCCAAGGCTGGATCTTTAATAGCTGTTCTTTGTCTTTTTCCTTCCCCCTCTGATAATGTCATTTGTGTGTGTTGTGTGTGTGTGTGTGTCTTGTGTGTGTTGTGTGTTATGTTGTGTGTTATGTGTGTGTGTTGTGTTGTGTGTGTGTCCTCTGCATCATGTAGTACTCTGTGTATGTGTGTGTGTTGTGTGTATGTGTGTGTTGTGTGTATGTGTGTGTGTTGTGTGTGTGTCCTCTGCATCATGTAGTACTCTGTATGTGTGTGGTACCTTGGTGGTATTTAACATGCTTATTGAGTGAACCATAGACTATGGAATTGGAACGAATATCAAGAAATGGTCTAGTTTTGGACATTTCTTCAGCTTACTTCAGTAAATACATGTTGGGGTCTTAATAGGATGAGCGGGGAACACACACGAGAGAGTTCGGGCCTGGCTGGGAAATACGGCACCGAACATGCGACTCCCTGTCCTGTTTGTTTCAGGGTCTCCAGGGGCCGGCTGGAGGTTTCAGGGGCCAGCCCCCTGAGCAGATACTGTTCTGCCTCTTGTAGTACAAAGTTTCTGACCTCATCACTCATGAAGGACAGAAGCTTTAGAGCGGTAGATGCACAGTCATAATCAAACTCATGATCATCATATGTCTTTGCTCCTAGATTTTAGAAGTTTTCATTGTGTTGACTTGCCTTTGACGCGGGTAGTCATTGAAGGATCATTCTTTTTTCTTTTTTCTTTTTTTTTTTTTTAATTTACTTATTAAACAGTGACTTTGAGAACGTGGAAGGTGGGGCTGGGGATGCAGGAATGTGTTGCATAGTTGCTGGGCTTGTCTCTGAAATGGAGAGTTCGCGTTTAAGAGGCTCTTCTGCATGGATGTGGATTATTTGAGACCAGAATATAAACGCCTACGTTTAGATGCAGCTACCTCTCATAATGTCTGGCTTCCTTTTTCCATATATTAAACGATAGGGTTGAAGAATTTTCACACAGTTTGGAACAAAAATAGATGCATTTCTGCAAGTCAGAGGTCTGTGTGCTTGCAAGTTATTGAAAGCTAGTAGAAGTAGTTTAAGATGTAGGAAATCCGAGCCATGATTGACAACGAGAAGACTCGTTTGTAAACCTTTGGTCACTGACCATTAGTCTTAAATTGCTTAAAAATATTTTATTTTATATTTTTAAAGAATTTATTTATTTGAGAGAGAGAGAAAGAGTGTGCAGAAGCAGGGGGGAGGGGCAGAGGCAGAGGGAGAAGCAGGATCCCCACTGAGCAGGGAGCCCGACACGGGGCTCAATCCCAGGACCCCAGGATCATGAGTTGAGCTGAAGGCAGATGGTTCACCAACTGAGCCACCCAGGCACCCCTCACTTGCTTAAAATATTTTAATGTCATTGAGATAAAATACTGTTAACACCATTTTAATTTTTTATTTTTTTTATTATTTTTTTAAGATTTTATTTATTTATTTGAGAGAGAGACAATGAGATAGAGAGAGCCTGAGAGGGGGGAGGGCCAGAGGGAGAAGCAGACTCCCCGCCGAGCAGGGAGCCCGATGCGGGACTCGATCCAGGGACTCCAGGATCATGACCTGAGCCGAAGGCAGTCGCCTAACCAACTGAGCCACCCAGGGGCCCCTCCGTTTTAATTTTTTAAAAATATTGATGTCATTAATATTTTATTTTCATCTCACGTATGGCCTTGTATGATTTTGATGTGAATGGAATATTTTATGGATGAGCAGAGAGAGAGAGATACTCGGTAGTTGACAGACAAGCACATGACCACTCCAGGAAAGAGGGAAGAAAATTTGATTTCTGCATGAAATGATCCCCTTTTTACCTAGAGATAGAGTTTGATGCAGAATACACTGAAATCGTTAATGATAAACACAACACTAGCTGCAGCTCTGGAAGGAGGTTATCTGAGGAGCAAATTGTTGCCCCTAAGACTTGATGCTTTATTTCTAAGGAAAACAGCCAGTGCCTGGTCCCACCCGACAACTGTGAATAAAATAAGGCAGCTGTTAGGGGACATCGAGTAGGGTAGGGTTCCTGGTGCCGTAGAGTTTTCAACACAACACTGGAATCAGTGATGGAGAAATCTGGTTAGGGCTTGGAGCATATATCCAGGAGGGGTGTAAAGATGGCTAAGGACTTCAAGTCAGTGGTCAAGGTCAAACTGAGATCCTGGGATGTAGAGAGGGTCCAGCAGCCCTGTGTCAGCCCTACTTGGAAGGCTGGCTCTGCTCAGTGCAAAGGTAGGAACAGAAGTATCTGGGGCAAAGAGTGGGCACAGAGCTGAAATCAAGAGGGGCTGAAGACCAGTGGGTAGACCAGAAGCCCAGAGTGTGGTCAGGAATGGCAGACGGCAGAAATAGAAAGGAGAAACAAAGCCAGGTGATGGATCGAATTGCAAGGAGAGCGCCAGGGGCCGAGGCAGCCAGAAGTTACACAGTTCCTATTATTGGTAAGCCACATCTCGAGAATGTTTAGCCTTGTCGCTGTGAGTAATGAGAGGGAACACGGCAGCAAGGAGGGACATCTGATAGCAGAGAGAAGCAGAACTTTTGTGAAAACCTTCCCTTCGTCTGGGCCATTTATTATACAGTTGACCCTTCAACCGTGTGGATTTGAACTCCACTTAAACGCAGATTTTTTTTGATAGATACAGTCAAGTGCTAGAAATGGGTTCTCTGCATGATTTTCTTACTAACATTTTCTCTAGCGTACTTTATTCGAAGAATATGGTATGTCATACAGACAACATACAAAATATGTGTTAATCGACTGTTTATGGGGTCGGTAAGGCTTTTCTGGTCAGAAGTAGGCTCATAACTTTGGGGAGTCGAAAGTTATGTGCAGATTCTCGACTGTGCGGGAGGTTGGCGCCCCTAACTGCCACGTTGTTCAAGGCTCAGCTGGAGTTACACGTGCGTCCTTTGTACCTGAGGACATTTCTGTCTTGTCAAGCAGGAGAATGATGACTGCTTCACCCTGTTAAGTATATTCAGGCAAAGTTTAAGTTATATTACGATTTGGGAGTAATTCCTTCTTTCAGAAGGGGAAAGGGTTCTTGTACTTTAAAGGGGAAAAGTATTTGCACAACCCACTAATGTGCCTCATTTCCCACAGATGGTGAGATACGGGGGGTGTTGATGTCTGACAGGAACTGTGACGTTTAATCTTTTCATTCAGGTATCAGCTTGTGCTTTTCGGTTCAAGTTTACCACTTTTGTCTCATCCCCCGGTGGTTTCTGGTCCTGCCTTGGCACTGTGGTTGATGTGTGTTAATATGCATTAACTCTGTACTGTTTCTTTTTTTTTTTTTTTTTTTTTTCCTGAGCCAACTTCCCAGCCACTGTTAAAAATAAACGCTATAGGGGCGCCTGGGTGGCTCAGCCGGTGAAGCGTCTGCCTTTGGCTCGGGTCATGATCTGACCCGACGCCAGACGCCTGTTAAACTGAGGGTGTTGCTCATCTTTATTGAGCAGGAGTCGGGTTCTGATCGGGGTCCTGGGATCAAGCCCAGCGTCAGGCTCCCTGCTCAGTGGGGAGTGTGCCTCTCCCTCTGCTCCCCTACCCCGCTCCTGCTCACTAGCTCTTTTTCAAATAAATAAATAAAATCTAAAAAAAAACCCTGCTGTATTACCAGTATGAAACAATGAAATCATCTCCTGCACTTAAGAATATTTCCTTGTGTTTTGCCTCATATGCATATGATTTTTGTGAAGTGCCGGTTGTTAAGTTCTTAAGGAATGTGTAAAGGTCGAGAACGGGCTAGCTCTGTCCATGAGTTTTTGTCATATGTCGCACACTGAACACATCCCTTCTCGTCGGTCACCCCCTCACCCCGCCCCCGGATGCGGCGCCGTTGGCTTTGGCCAGACCCAGCATTTATTGCAAGTCTGCACCTTCTTTGGTGACACAGTGGAGTGATGGGGAGTGTTGTAAGCAGGTCTTCTGTGGTCTCCTGTGCTCCACCAACTACACCAACCAGCTTCTGCGAGGGGAGTAGTCCCAGCCCCACGGGACTCCACGCGACGATCCTGAGTCGCGTGTGGAATGACATCCCTGAATTAATTAAACATCCACTTTAGATTTGCAGATAAAAGAAAGTAACAGGTCCCTTGGTATTTGTGTACTTTCCGGCCAATTGATGTATTTAGAAATTGCAGGATATATTTGCAGCTGTTAGGCCCTCAGGGACGGGCTGCAAATACATTTATTTATCCACTACCTTTTATCCAGGCAGTGAGTTATGAGATGACCTCCATTTCAGCAAAATAAATCCTGGTATCCAGAGTCCAGCCAGCCTCATCTATTGCTGAATAGGGAAAGTGGATATTGAAATTTGTTTTCTTGGGAAGGCAGGAAGGCTCTATCTTGCACACATAAGGTTCCTGTGAGTGGGTTATAAAACTGCCAGACGCCTATTAAACTGGGGGTGTTGCTCATCTTTATTGAGCAGGAGTCGGGTTGTGATCGTGTGCAGGGCAGTGTTGGACCTTTATATGCACACATTCCCAGGATCGGCGGCTTACCACCAGTACCTGATAAGCTGTATGCTCTTGGGCGAGGAGACAGGGATGAGTGGTGTCAGCCACAGGGTCTCCCCGAAGCCCTGCGAAGTAGCTCCAGGAGCAAGAGGCCACGTTTCCTAAAGATGCGCCTGCTGTGTGTTGCAGATGACTGATTGCCTCCATTATTCTGCTGTGCTTCTGTTAGAGCACCTAGGAAGATCAAAGCAGGGCAACGTGAATTTTTTTGCTTAGTGTAAATTTAAGCGTGGGCCACAAAGCCTTGTGTCCTTCCCTCGGAAAAGCAATTTAGCCCGCAGAAAATAATTAAATCCGCAGTATCTTGCAATAATGAGAAATTTGAAACGGCGAGGGTTAATTATTTCAGTCCGACTTTAGTTACCCAATAAAATATTTAAGGAGAGCGTCCAGACAGCGCCCGAGTTAATTTACAATAACATCAGCTTTCAGCGTCTCTGTCCTTTTCCCCCCGCAGGATCATGCAGATCTGCGAAGCCATTTCTTCACAGTTGGGATGAAGCTAGAAACAGTGAATTTGAGCGAGCCGTTTCATATCTGTCCTGCATCAGTGACCAAGGTGAGCTTCCCTCCCTTGCTCTCCGCCTCCCGCCGATCTGCTCACAGTGGGCCAGATGGAAAGTGCTGGTGCAGGGGCGGGCCACAGTGCAGTGAACAGGACAGCACACCAGCCGGGGAGCACCTTCTC
This sequence comes from Neomonachus schauinslandi, assembly GCF_002201575.2. Classification (NCBI taxonomy): domain Eukaryota; kingdom Metazoa; phylum Chordata; class Mammalia; order Carnivora; family Phocidae; genus Neomonachus; species Neomonachus schauinslandi. The sequence goes on from NC_058407.1 coordinate 131,046,188, forward strand.
CCCCGGCCACGCTGTCCTAAGCGCCCCTTTTGTCACTGGTCACACAGAGCCAGGCCGGTCACATGCCTCCTGTTGCAGCAGAGATTGGAGTTAATACAACACAGACAGGACTGTTGATGAGGGTGTCCCTGAGTGACCTGGAAGGAGGTGCAGGTGCGCAGCTGAGTTTATAGCAGTGAACTCGGCCACGAATATGTGCCACCTTCTGTGGTTGGCCAGGGTCATATCCACGCGTCTGTTTGTTCCCGTTCTCGTAGCACGAACTGCTCGGCAGTGCACACGGTAATCATTGCAGTAGTAACTTGGTTCTCGTCCGCTGACAGTCCTTGGTGTGATCGACTTGCATTCGGGAAATGCCGGCCAGGGACCCATCTCCAGTGTCTGTCCCCACGTCCGCTTCCTTTTTGCCACCAGCTTTTCCTTCACTAAAGGAAGAGCCTGCCTCTATGTTTCGCAGATTTGAAATGAAATTACCTTTGATCGTGAAGTTATTTTTACGACGGGCTGATGGTCTTTCAGATTGTAATTTCCCTTGGCCATGCAGATAATCTCACGGAAGTCACCTGTGGAAGTCACCCCTACAGTACGCGTTTCCACCTTAAATGTCCTCTAACAGGTGGCGGGGGAAAGCGAGAAACCCAGCATTCTTACCCAGTGTGTGTTTTAGTTAATGGCCTTTTGTGAGGGAACTTAATTAACGGTCCAGAAGTCAATTCCATTTTAATTTCTTTTACCAAGGAAGACTGGATTTGTTAATACAGTGATGAGTGTCTTAGAGTCATTTTGTATGCTCTTTTTTAAATTCATGATTTGGTAAAATTGAGAAATACAGTGGTGATAATGTATTTCAGAGTATGGAAAATGGTTATAATCATGGAATGCCTTTTTCTTTCTTTTCCAAATATTTTTTCTTTAGAACATATAAATTACTTACATGTAACGCTTACAGTAATTTATGTAAAGAATAACTGCCCGCCCGAGAAAAATACTGACTTAGGCTTTGCAGTGTGGTTTTTGGGGTTGCAATTTATGCCCTCACAGTCATACACCGTGCATTAAAACCTTTTTATTTAAATTGACCTTTGGGGTTCTTGAATGTGTATTCTGGTAGGTGCACATTTTCCCAGAACTGATGAGTGGTATCTTGCGGAATCCTGGCCAGGATTTCCCTTTGTTCCAGCAGCAGCCGATACAGTGAAGTCAGCTGCCGGTTTACCTGGATGCATTTTACCCTGTCCTCTTTCTAAGAGGCTAAGTGTCAGCTTTGCCTGGTGTTTTTACAGTAAAGAAAACAGGTGCAGACGTGCTGAGTCCTGTCAGTAGTGAACTCACACTTCCATGCCTGTAAATAATTGTAATCGATCATGTTAGCATGTGGCATGCTACTTATGGTTAGGTTCAGCCCAAATATCCTCGTCCCGTTGGATAGATTTCCAGTAACAGTAGTTTGGTTTCCTGATAAATAATTTTATCTCTAAATAAATCTTCTTGGGGTTGGGGCCAGGGAGGATATTTTCTCCGATTTTTTTTTTAAGGTACACTTTTTATTTTTCATTTTAGTTTTTCTTACCCTTTTTACCAAAGATAACACACTCAGTCTTTCAGTTCTGCATGCATCCCTTTTTCTTCTCCTATTGGCCTTCTGTTGTAGAACACATGGATTGAAATGTGGGCTTTGGCCTCTTAGCACGTAGATGGGCATGTCCCCAGGTTCAAGACTCCCTATGTAGAGTGAAATATCAGGATATTCCTAATGTAGTCGGTATTTATAATTAAACACATTCCTCCTAACATTGGAAAACGTTTTAGAATATTATGTTTGAGAATATAACGTTGCACTGTTACTACTCATCATGATGAAATTTTCATTTTCATTTTCCTCGAGGCTTTTCTTCATGGCACACCTGTTGAAGGAATAAATAAATAACATTAAAGCCAATAGACAGGAAAGCAGTTAACTGTGTCACAGATCCTGGAGGAAATGCCCAGCCTTTAGCCATACAGTGAGATTATAGATTATGTTTTTGGTGGTCCAGAACAGTATGATACTGACAGATGATGATGATGATGACCTATCTGTGTATGTGAAATCTATTGTATTGTTTAGATAAACAGTCTTGGTTCTGTTTCTTTTATGGCTAGCTCTGAGCCACATAGTCTTGGGCCGGTTGCTTACCTGCTCTAGGTTTTACTTCTGAGACCTGCAGGTTTTAGACCCGATCAGTGTTTCTGGACATGTGAACCATAACTCTGATGGATTTGAAGAAACTGATTTACCTATTTTCTAAAGTACGTACACATGAATGTGCATTTTAATAGGTTTTAGAGATTCCTTAGTGCACATCCTTACAGGGTCCAGTGGTGCTAAGAGATTCAGCCACCAGAATCCCGCACTTTTAATATACATTTCTGTGTGTGTGTGTGTGTGTGTGTGTGTGTGTGTGTCCGTGCACGTGCATATGAGACTCCATCCCATCCCACTGGCATTTTTAAGCACTATTCTGGACACTGGGAACGTAGACAAAAGTCCCTGCTTTTACAAAGCTTATATTTTAATGGGGGGGGCGGAGACAAAGTCAGTAAATCCATATAGAATGTTACGTGTTCAACGCTAAGGAGAAAGACACAGCAGGGAAGGGACGAGCGGAGGGTGGAAGGCCAGAGTGCGGGATGTGGTTTTAAATCAGGCTGCAGGGAAGATCTCTGTGGGAAGGTGAGGTTTGGTCCTTTGCTCTGTAAAGTCTACTTTCAAAGGCAGACCTCAGGCAGCACAACAATAGCCGTTTACCGGAATTAGCATGGAGAAGAACAGAAGTGAGTGCACTCTGCTGCTTTGCTTTTAATTAGGCTGCTTCCAGGAGATACTTTGGAAATGAAGCAGCCAGGAATCAGAGCTTTAGTAAGTGTTAGGGTTTCCTACGCAAGACTGGTTTATGTCTGTCAAGCTCGTAAAGTGATGCCTTTCTCCCTGGCCTGTTTCACATACTAGGTTCTTTAACACCATCATGCTTTAAAGTGCTGGGTCCATCTCAGTTTTGCTTTTTGCTCTTCCTTGTTCCTAGTTCTTCACTGATGTTTTCTTTTTCCCTACATGCAGTGGCTGTGTGTGCAGTTCCTGTGTACAAAGCATTTTCTGTGCATTGTGGGAACACCCTGATGAGTAACAAAGAGGAGACTGCCCTCAGAGGATCTGTTGGGGGAGACCGATTTGGGATCAGCCCCCAGGAAGGAATGAGGACTTTCAGGACAGAGGTGCAGGGGTGAAGCTTTGGGGGCACAGAGCAGGGACCCTACACTCGAACCAGAGTGGTCAGGGAAATGTTCCAGCAGCATTGACTTTCAGGATGCACCTTGAAAAATGCACTGTGTTTTGAAAGAGCTTCAGCACAGTGGGTGTTGAGGCTGGGAGGATGCAGGGATGTGCCTGGGGGTGATTCTTCTTGGGCTGGAGCCTGGGGTCGTTGCAGGGCGGGGAGGCCGGATGAAGCCAGAAGTCCCCAAGCCAGCTGGTAGAGCTTCTTGAGTGATCTGGTGTGAGCTTATGGGTCCCTGCCGTGGACAAGGAGAAACCGCTGACGTTCCAGGGCCCATCTTGGCGTTGCTGTAGGCCTGGCTTTGTCTTCCTGCATTAAGTCTGGTTTTCTTCCAGCCCTGACTGTCGGTTGACTTCTCTAAAGTCACCCATGTTGTTTCCTTCTCTGTTTTATATGTGTCCTACTCATTCGCTTCTCTTTCCATTAAAATGATCGGAGTGATCAACTCTTAACTGATTAGCAACTGGATCAATTTAGTAATATACATCTAGGTGCTGGTTTGTGCTGAAATTGTTTTGATGGAATGTATTTATTGCCTTTGGAAGCTTGCTAGCATTTCGTACTAGCTTCACATGAAAATCCCACGGAATTAACCCTCGGCTCTGTGGTTTGTTTTTTCTTTCAGGTTTTTAACAATCATTTTTTTCAAGTGACTATTGACGACCTAAGACCAGAACCTAGTAGACTCTCAATGCTGTGCCATGCAGATTCTTTGGGGATTTTACCAGTGCAGTGGTGCCTTAAAAACGGAGTCAATCTCACCCCTCCCAAAGGTTCGTATTCTGCGAAAATGTGCAGGGTTTGGGTGGTTCAGGAGGGCATCCTACCGTCACTGAAGTGTGCCTTTGTTAATCTCGAGAAGTTCAGGTTGTAAATGACTTCAGCATTGTGGGAGAGGTGTGTCTGGCAGGTGGCTTGACACAGGAGTCTATCCCAGCTCCCTCCCCTGGTGAGGTGCGTGACTTTGGGCTTCTCCAGACGTCCACTTCTGTCCACCCCAGTTCCCTGTTGGTCATCGTGTGTGCTGACAGAGGGCACAACATTGCTAGGTGATCAGCGCTCGACACTTAAACGTGTGTGAGAAGTGGCTTTAAAAATGCAACAAGGGGCGCCTGGGTGGCTCAGTTGTTTAAACATCCGACTCCATCTCAGCTCAGGTCTTGATCTCAGGGTTGTGAGTTTGAGCCCCGCGTTGGGCTCCACGGAAGAAGCATTTCTTTCCATTTTTATTTCCAATAATTTAAATTTTCCCCAGAGCTCGGTCACGCTCTGATAGCCAACAGTTTGATGCACTAACCCATTAAAATAATTCAGTCTGGAGCCGGGTTGCACATAATTTCAAATTGGGACCATGTACCGCATTCTTGTTGGTAAGAACCGCGCTTGTGGTTCTGTAATGTGGTTTGCTGTCCCTGACAGTTGTGATGTTCATACAGGGAAGAGAGCAGCCAGATGGAAGGAGAGGGGGTGGGAAGGAAAACAGAGGGCATGAAAAAATAATAGAAGATGAAATGGGAAGACATGACCTAGAAGAATAAACCTTACAACAGGATTTTAACAGCGACCCACAAATAATACAGGGGTTCTGTGCTGACCTTTCCAGCTCACCAGGGACTGGATTATGGGTAGTGTTCACCGTGCTGGGAGGTTAACGCCCGCACGTTAGGGTCCAGATGCAGCCTTTCATCATGCTGCTCCTGCCTCACTTGTCTGTCCCGAGCTCCACTGGGCTCCCTCCCCCCTGTCCTCCATGCTCATCCCCACTGGGGAGACACCTGCTGAGTGTTTCCACCTCTGCCGTTGATCCTTCTCATTAGAGGGCTGTGGTGGCAGAACGTGGTCTCGTTACAATGTGGTGAACTTTTAGAGACCACTGTTTGCCCTGTTGAATATGCCCAACTCATTTCATCCTCAAAATGAGCATGGCCCTGGGACGGGGCTTAGTCGCAGAGAGCTTCTGTGACCGGCCCAAGGCCACATCACATGGATGGTAAGTAATAGCGAGGGGGTCGGCATCCTGATTCTGTGTGGCATCGTGCTGGTCCTCACAGGTGACTCTGGCCAGATCGCACTTCAGTCCTCAAGACTGTCAAATGGGACACCTGCGGGATTCTGCGGGTGCTCTGCAGGGTCAAACAATGATGTGAGTCTAGGTATCTTTTTAATCCTGTTGGTCCTACAGGTTTTTTATTGTGAGCCATCTTGTGGTAGCAGATCAGGGAAGTCTTTTTCTGCTGCAGAATTTAACAGCAGGTCACTTGCTGAGTTTGAAAGTCCCATGGACCATGTCTACTTCCTGCTCACTTGTGTAATCAGAGCATTTGTACGGATGGGTCCACGTCATTGAAGAAAGACTTCTTCTAGATACCTGAAATGCTGCGTGGTTGCACTTTCTAAAGTCCTAAGCAGTAATAAGATCCCTTTAAGAATTTAAAGGAAAAAATCAGTTGGGTGAAAAAAGGGGGAAAATATTCGTATATGCATATACGCTGCTTGATTATTCCATTAGGCAGGGGTTAAATATTTACCAGATTTTTGGTTTACCAAAATGTTTACCAAATGTCTCTAGGTTTTTTAAATATTTTTTTATGAACTTTTAAGTGTTAGAAATGTGTTTTAGAAAAGAGGTTGTTGGCATAATTTGGGCATTTATTTGGAAAAGGGGTGTGCCTATTTGGATAATCGCATTTCATGATATTTGGAAAAATACAGTTGGAGAATTACAGTTCTAGGGAATAATTTTTCCAAGTGCCTGTGGTTATATAACAGAGTCTTGGCTTTAATTACTGAGCTCTCATTGTTTTGTGAGAGTATGTTTGTTTTATATATTTATATATATGTTTTGCATGTAGTAAAATATATTTATTTTTGTAATTAAAACGAATTAAAATTGAGAGGTGGTGTTGGAGGTTTCTATAGTGGTGATTTTATGATTTCCTTGTGAGGTAGCTTGTCACACGTCTTATGTGTCAACAGCAGGGCTGTGGAGCATTTTTTTTTTTTTTAAGATTTTATTTATTTGACGGAGAGAGACACAGCGAGAGAGGGAACACAAGCAGGGGGAGTGGAGGAGGGAGAAGCAGGTTTCCTGCCGAGCAGGGAGCCCGATGCGGGGCTCGATCCCAGGACCCGGGATCATGACCTGAGCCGAAGGCAGACACTTAACGCCTGAGCCACCCAGGCGCCCATGGGCTGTGGAGCATTCTGTAGAATTTTTTCAGACACCGTTCTTTGCTCTCTTAATATCTGAACATAGACGCTCTTCTTTCTTAGAAAAGTTGTTTTTAACTTAGATTCTGAGCTTTATACTTAGAGTATGTAGGATTTATTACACATGTTGAGGAGTTTCATTGTTTTCTTGTGTGTATGTTTTCCATGAATGTATTAACATCCTTTAGATTTCTGTTAGAACCATAAACACCATTTACAATTACAACATGTTGCCTGATCCCCAAAAGATACTATCCTACTCGCTCCCCAGTGGGAAGCCGCTGAGGAAACAAAAGATATCTGATGGTCTGGGTGGAGATTTGCAGAGAACATAGACCTGTATTGACATTTTTTTGACTCTATTTCTTAATTAAAAAAGAAAAATCTGTCTCCAGACTTTAGAGACAGATAGTGTGTAAGCTAGAATGGATGGGAAGGTTTCAGTAGGTCTCTGTTGAGAGCAGGTGCTTTCCTGGTAAGCAAAGGACAGAACCTTGGAAGTTTTACTCCATTCATTTAAAACCAGCACACAACAATTCAGTATTATAGGCACTATAAAAAATGATCAAGCAAGTAGATAAATCAGCTAAGCAGAAGTGTATATTGGTTATCAACCGTGACTTGCTGTTTTTAAACTATTTAGTTAACCTCATTGGCATGTCACATCGAGGGTGAGCCGCAGAAGGAGAGAGGTAAACATCCCGCCCAGGGGATATTAGGAGAAAATATTAAGCCTTTACTTCTGTTGTAAGTCTGTTGTACAATGGGTACACAAAGGCTGAAAGTAAGTGGCTTATTCGAGCACTTTGTCTCCACTATTTGGCCATCTTAGTAATAGGCACATACACTGTTAACATGATTTAAGAAGTAAAGGTGTGTTTTTCATTATTATCAAGATGCAAAGTAGTGACCCCTAATTGGTATGGTCTTTACCTAAAGAAAAACCTCCGATGCTGACTGATGAAATTACCCCACTTTGTGATCTGCTGTATTTCAGACGTACCAGAGGGGACAGAAAATAATAAATACCCACACTCCTGGAACCAATGCTGGCATTTGGCCGCGTTTGAGTCAGATTTTTAAAAAAATGAAATAAAGCATTATAGAGTAGAATAGAAGACTAAGTCCCCTACAACTCTCTCTGCCTCACATTCCACATCTATTCATTGGTGAATCCCGTTGGTACTTTTGGGATCTGACCGTGTGTCATCACGACCACCCGGTCCAGGCCACCATCAGATCTTTCTCTTGGCCTAATGCAGTGGCCTCCTGAACTCCTGAGTGAGATGGTCAGGCTGGTGCTGTTAAGATGTACATCATGTTAAGATCGCCGTGTTAAAATGTCCCTCCTGTCCAGAGCCTGCCACCACACTCGGTGGCAAGTGCAGATCATGGTCCCAGCCTCCCTAGTTCCCTGTCTGGCCTCATTTCATAAGATGCCCTCCACCCCCATCTGCCCAGACCCACCGGCCTCCTTGTCCTTCCTGGGACATGGCACTCTGGTCCCCTTATGTTGTCTGTCCTCCTCCTCCTCCTCCTTCAGTCTTGATGGAGGTGCCACCTTCCGGGGTGGTCTTCCTTCACTGTCCGTTTGAGTATCAATTACAGATCTCTCCCCCCAACATTGTATCTCCTTCCCTGCGTGGCTTTGCTGCACAGAACTTTTTAGCATGCCAGATACAAGTAATATAGATTTTACTTCTTTGTCCTGTTTTGTGTGTGTCTCTCCAGTAAAGTGAAAGATCCAGAGAGCAGGGATTTTTGTCTTGTTCTCTGCTCATCCCTAGTAGCTAGACTAGTGTGGCTGTTGGTCAGTATGTGTTGAGCGTTGAATGAATTGAAGTCCTGCCTTCATTCTGTGCTCCACCCTTCCTCTCTGCCATGTCTCCACCGCCCCTTCCATTCTCCCCCCATCCCATACCCACCTTCCTAAACCTGTTACACTTTTACTGCATCACTGTGAGGCTCTCATTGTTTGCTTGACGGCAGATCTTTTCCGATATGTGTATGCATAGTATCATGCTATGCCTCTCTTTATGTAACTTTTACCCTGTAGCATCTTGCAGATCTTTCTTCATGTTGATGCAGTCAATTATTTATTCACTTTGCCTATTGAAGGAACAGACCTTAATTCTTGAAATCCATTTCCCGTTGAAAGACTTTAAACAAAGGTCTTTCCTGTTTTCCGTGTTGTGAATGATACTCAAATGTGCATATTTGTACATGTGCCCAAATGGGAGAGATCTCTCTGGGGATATACCCAAATGTGGGATTGCTGGAGCTCCCATTTTGCATCCTCCTCACTACTATGATTATGCCTTAGGCTCAAACATTGCCATTTTGATGGCCGGGAAATGAGTCTCCTTCTTTTGCTTTGGTCCCTAACCAGTTCAGTGGAGCAGTTCATCATGCGCTTGTTGACAATTTGTATTTCATTTGTATTGTTGATTATATTTTTTGCCCTTCTTCTGTTGATTATAGAAATATTTACGTTTGAATGTGAATTCTTTCTTCACCATGCACTTCACAATATATAATAGTCTAGGCTATGGCTTGTCGCTTTGCTTCTGAATGGTATTTTATATGAAATACGAAATTACAGTGTAGGCAAATACTACCAATCTTTTCCATTATGATTTGCTTATATGTCTTTGGAAATCTTTTTTTACTGATGTTCTATGTTTTCTTTAAAAATCTTGCAGTTTCATTTTCTGTATGTAGCTCTTTAACGTACTTGGAGTTAATTTTTGCATGGCATGAGGGAAGAAAACAATTTTATTTTTTCGCTGAAGTTGAATTGGATTTTCAAATTCACCCGTTGTCTCAGCATCACAAATTGAATAGTCTGTGATTTCCTCTCTGATCTGTAATGTCACCACTAGCATACAGCAAGTCCCTTAAGGGGTGAGGACCTTATCTGTTCTTATTCTGCTTCGTTGGTCTGTTAGTCCATCTCTGCATAAATACGTCACTTTTAAGAATTGATTTTCCTTTATGTCTTGAAATTCGTCAGGTGAATCCCTCCACTTTTTCTTCCTTTTCAAAATTGTCTTGGTTGCTTTTGGCAGGTTATTTTTGTATTTTGTATTTTAGAATCAGTTTGGAAGACACTATAAAAAACCCCATTGGATATTAATTGATACTTCATTATATCATCTTTTTATAACTTTCAGTCTTCTGCTGGAATTTTTCCTAGGTACATTGTCCTTTTTCTTGTTGTTGTGTATAGTTTTTTTTTTATTGTTATTCATTTGTTTTTTTGTTTTTACTGACTGTGGCCAGTATAATGGAATACCACTGGTTTTTGCATGTTTATTTCCTACCCAGCTGCCTTCCTAAAGTAGTGTGTCCCCAGAACAGTTTGTGTAAGATACGGGTGATCTGGCTCTTGAAACTAGCTTGTAAAACCATCTGGGCTGGTGCTGTTTTAGTTTGTGTTCTGTTGACTATGAATTTATTTCCTTGAGTGGTTGTAAGTTTAGTCATGGTTACCACTTCTGTTTCAGACAATTTTGGTAATGTATATATATTTGCAGAATTATCTGTTCTTTTTTTAAAGATTTTATTTATGTATTTGACAGAGAGAGAGAGAGAATGAGGGGAGTGGCAAGCAGAGGAAGAAGCGGACTCCCCGCTGAGCAGGGAGCCCGATGCAGGGCTCAATCCCAGGACCCCGGGACCACGACCTAAGTTGAAGGCAGATGCTTAACCGACTGAGCCACCCAGGCGTCCCCAGAATTATCTTTTTCAGCTGTACTTTCAAGTTTACTGTCAGAGTGTTTTGTTACATCAAACTTATTATTTGAATTGTTTAACCATTACATATTCTCTATTTTTGTTTCTTCTGTAATTTTCTAGAAGGTACATCAAAATATCATTGTGAGATTCAGGATCTGTCAGCTTCTGTGTGTGTGTGTGTATGAAGCATGGTAGGGCATTCAGGGCTGGGACTGTTGGGGCTTGCTGGTGTTGACCCTCTTTATCCCTAGCCAGTCATTTTGTTTTAAAGCCTTTTTTTTTTGTCTGACTCTCATGTTCATTTGCTTCCTTATGTGGGTTGTCATTTTCCATTGTGAACTAATTTTCAGTGGTGGGGGTGATTTCTGTGGGAGTTCCATGATCCTTAAAGTACTTCCTTCCATCTAGCCTTGTATTAGGGTCTGCCCAGTGTTCTAGGATTTTTGCAAGTCCTAGAGAATTTATTTATTGCTTTATCTCCCCTGCTAGAAAGTAAGGATTTTAAAAATCCTTTTTATTTACTTCTGTATCCCCAGCACCTAAAACAGTGCCCGGTACATGGAGGTGTCCCTGGATATTCAAGGAATGAACGAATGAATGAACGTCACGTTACTTTCTCAGCCTGTGCCATACGGAATTGTAACATTATACAGCATGCCCGCATGTGCCTCTGGCTTGGTGAAGCTCGGGACTCCTCTCTTTCCCTGCTTACCCAGAGCCCTGGGCCAGGAGCAGCTGTGTCTGCTCCTTCTCTCTTTCTAAGTCTGTCTGGTCCTGTTGTCACAGACCGGGCATCTGACGGGGACCGGGCGTTTTATAATAGTCTCAGTCTCTGCTGCTCTGCTCTCTCGAGCCCGTGGATGTTTTGTACCCCGCGTGAGCGCCGGATGTTCACTGGACTGGTCAGCCCTGTCTTTGTGGCCCTCATGGTTTTTTGACATCTGGAGATTTTCTTCTCTTTTGAGCTATGTAATTATTTTTATTATTACTATATTTCCTTTGGCATCTGAGAGGGTCCTTCTTGTTACTGGATTTGGAAGTTTATTCTCATTTCTAGCTTTCTGATTGGTTCTTGAATGAAAATTCGTTTCTGACTGAAAAGAGTTGGGGGAGTAAAACTGGGTCATTTTTTTATATCAGAAAATATTTCCGATGGTTGGAAATGGCATCCGTCCTGTTGACTTATTCCTCAGTGTCGTTGTTCAGGATTCTTACTATGGCTTTGCCATTGGCTGATACTTATATGATGTTAGACTCCATCCTGGGGACATGTCCACATCTCCTAACATTATGTTTATGATTCAGGTTAATATTTGGGGCATGCTCCCAGACAGAAGTGTATTAAGTGTCATCTTGTCACCTGTATGCGTTAAATACGTTCAGTGTTGGTTTATTCTAGAAGATAAGGAAATTGGAACAGCTGGGGTTTATACTAACTTGACTTATTTGTTTCCATCCTTTTCCCTTATTTTCCATGGTTCTTTTCCCCCTGCATTATTCCATGAATGTAAACACAGAAGAATTCAATTGGAAATGGATGTGTAAATTTTAAAGATCTCTATCAGGGAGGACTTTACGGCATGTCAGTGGACGGAATGAGGGAGCTGGAAGACTTCAGTGCCGGGGGCAAGGGGAGGGACATGTGGGTGAAAAGAAGGGCTTTAGGCAGTTACGAGTGTCTTTGCCTTCTTGCCTATGAGCCTGTGTGCAGACTCATGCGTGAGTGGAACTGAGAGATTGTTGGGAAACCTGGCCCGGGAGTCGACAGACTGGTTCCCGGGGCTGTGCCTGCCCCCTGACGTCTGTGGTCTTGCTTCCTCACCTGTGTTGTGTGGACGTGCCTCCTACATCTACACATCAGCCCTATGAATGTGCTCTGAGGTGGACATCTCCCTATGGGGCTCTGTGTTCTTCAGTCAGTGTGGTGGGCGTCTTCCAAGCTTTCTTTGCAAGTTCTCCATGTCTCCCTCCATCCTGGAGTCCCAGTTCCCACATGGTGTGTGTGTCCTTCTCCGTACCTGCTGAAGCAGGTGACAGCTGAACCTGTTTCATCCTCATCTTACCCTCAACGGCCAGCAACCTGGAGACTGAATTAAATGCATTTCCTTGTTTGAGAAAGTGTTAACTACTTTTTAGGACTTCCATTTGTTTTGTTAAAGATTTTCTTTTAAAGACTTTATTTGACAGAGAGAGAGACAGGGAGAGAGAGAGAGCGAGAGCGAGCATGAGTAGGGGTAGAGGGAGAGGGAGAAGCAGACTCTTCCCGCTGAGCAAGGAGCCCGATGCAGGGCTTGATCCCAGGACCCTGGGATCATGACCTGAGCTGAAGGGAGAGGCTTATCCAACTGAGCCACCCAGGTGTCCCTTAGAGACTATTCTTTTTTTTTATTTATAGATATAGTAACACATTCATTCTTTAAAATTTGGAGAAAAAAGAAGCTTCCTGTCCTGAAGAAACAACTTTTGGTGTATATTCTTCTAGATTTCTGTTTCCCAGAATATGTAACTTTGTGTATTGATTTAATTATTTTATACACACTGATTTGCCACTTACATGCCAAAATGTCTCCTGCTTTAAATGACGGGAAAGTTCCGTGATTTGCAGATAAGTAAATGACTTAAACACGTCCCTCTTGTTTTTGTGTATTGTTCTCATCTGCTTTGACGCGTAAAATGTTTGCACGGCACCCTATTATTTCTGTAGGATGCTCCATAGTGGAATTACTGCTTTGTTCTCACCCCAGCTCACTCTGAGCAGCCCTGCAGTCCCCCGCCTTGCTCTTTCTAGAACATTCCAGACATGCTCCTGGAATTTCCCAATTGTTGGCCCCTCCCCCTGGCCTGCCCTTGCCCCACATGGCCACAAGTCTTGCTTCTTCAGTTCCTCGGACTTTCAGCTTTTTCTCAAGACTTTCATCCCTCCCTCTGCCCCTTCTCTGCTTCTCTCTATAACGCTCTGATCATCTGACTTTTTATATTTGTGCATTATGTGTCTCCTCTCACTGAAACGTAAGCTTGCCTGGGTAAGGGTTTTTGCTGGTTTTGTTCACTTCTGCGTGCCTAGTACTGGAACCGTGCCTGGCATGGAGCATGCACTTAATAAGTGCTTTTAAATGATAGAATATGTGAATGAGCAAATGGCTAGTGGAGAGTAGACACCTTCTTAAAGATTTTGACACATTGCCCACTTGGCATCTGCAGCGGTTTTTTGAGTTCTGTGCCAACCAGAAATGCATAAAAGCACCTGTTTTCCAACAGACTTTGCAGTGGTAGATTCTTATTATTATCTTTCATTTTGCCAGTAAGGTAGATGGCAAAGATGATATTTTTTTTTGCTAATGGTATTTTTGAAGATTGTACAGTTTTTTTTTTCGTATTCACTCAGCATCGACGAGCAGTTCTTACTCTCTGTGTCTAAACCACCATGATTATATGAGGTTGTCATGATTCACTTCCTGGTGCTGAGGAGAGTCCTAACCTCCTGTAGGAACTGGATAAACTCAGGATTCTGTTAGCAAATGAGAAGCTGGAGGTTGGCTCTTGGGAGGTGGTCATGGTGTATCCCCCATGTGGAATTAGCTCTTGATTGATTGACTAGTGCCTTATCTTTTAAAATGGAGCAAAGGTGCTACACATTCAAATAGTTTTTATTGAAATAATTTATGATCATTATTGAAAACTTGGAAAATACAAAGAGATAGAAGAAAAAAATATCCACAAGTCCCACCATCCAGATAACCATGTTGATATTTACCATTACTAAGTTTTCCTTACATTTCCTCTGGTCTTTTTCTTTGCATACTTTTATATAAATTTGATAATTCTATACATGCTGTGCCAGGCAGTCTTTCCATCTAAACCTATAGCAGTAATGTGTTCATATTTTTTTTTTTACAAACTCTGTGCAATTTCCCCTATGATTCACATGGACCTTGGATGAGTTTCCTTTCCCTTCTGATTTGGGGATGTAAAGTGGTCTCCGTCCCCAGAATTACCAATAATAATGCCATTGTATCTTAATGTAGGATACTTTTTCAGTTTTTAGGATTGTTTTTAAATTGTGAAATTGTTGTCAAAGTTCGTGAACACTTTTACTGCCAAATTGTTTTCTAAAAGGATTATCCACTTGCAGGACCAATAGTAATGTTTGCAAGTGGGGCTGTTTTGTGCCAGTTAATTTGTATCACAAGGAAATGGGTCAACGACCTGTTCTCTTTTGGACCTGTAACAGTTGGAACTTCGTTCAGAATAAACACTAATAAAAGCTTAAATAACTCCAGTGGCCATGGTTCAACAGTTCCCTGGGGCAGCTTGTTGCAGATTTTAATAGCCCGGGGGGTTTTGATTTCCTTTTATTTTCTTTTCCCCTCTGCTATTTTCCTCCCTCCTGGTTTTACAACATGTTTTCCTAGCCACAGTTAAGCCTCAGTACTTCTTGTTCTGTCTTTGTTGATTAATGAGTATAATTGACCCCTGTTGTCTCTATTATACAAACCAGAGCAATTTGTTTTTGTGTAGCAGTTATATTCTGGGCTGTCACAAAACTGCCTTACAAAGAGCGAGCTCATTATCAGCCTGAAGGAAAAGAATTTTAAGTGATGAAGTGAATATAGGTCCCTAAGAGGAGGAGGAGAAGTCTAGGCTGTTCAAATGTTCAAGGAAATGAAAAGCTCTGGGGGCAAAATCATCCATTGTTGCGTAGGTATCCAGCAAGACTTGGGTTATATCTTAAAATTATTAGATTAAAAATGGCTCCCCATAGAGAGAGTCTGGAAGACTGGATATAGAAGGGTTGAATGTAGGTCTAAGAAACCATAGAGCATGATATTTGATGGAGTGGGTTGAAGCCCCTGGGAAGTTCATGGTTATAAACATGATTATAGAAAGCCCAGCTAAATGCCTCTGTAGGGGGAGTAGAGGTGACTTCTATGTTGGAAAGTTTTATCTGACCGTAAAGAATACCCAGATTTCCATGGTATATCAGAAAATGGCTTGTCATTCATCTATATTTTTTTTCCTATTTCCCCTCTTCTCCCATGATCTTGATGAAATTTTTGTCGGCTCATGAAAGTAACTAAGCAGCAGAGGTCCAGGGAAGAGACATCGAAACGGAAGGAGATCCTGGCCTTAGCAAAGTCAGTCTGCCACAACCCTAAACAAATGGGGTCCTTCTGTTGCAGGATTCATCTTGTCTTCAGCTATTCCGTGGAGAGCTTTTAGGAATTATCTTGTTTCATAACCTTTTTTTATCTACCCTGCCATACTTCTTTCATAGGAGAAGAGGAAGGAATTTACCACAGAAGGAGGGGAAAAAATCCTAAGTAGCCGTGGTAAAATAATGAATAATGGTGACTCTGAATTACGAAATGCAACAGCTAGAAGTGCCTTAAAGATCTTCCCTTTGTTTTGTGAATAAGGGAAGTCAGGCACAGAAGATTCCATTTGCTTTCGCCTTGTTTCACCCAGTTCCTGATAGAGCTGGCTCTAAAATCCCAATGTCCTCCTTTTATACGTCACGTAGATTCTCAGCATTTTGAGCTGTCTTTTGGCAAATTCTTTTGTTCTTACACATTAATGTAAAGATTTGATCCAAAACAGCTCCAGAGAAACCATTCTCAAAGTGGAGGTTTTATTAATTGTAAAGAAACTTGCATTATCTTGTCTAAAACATGTTTTGTTTATGAGTGTTCAGAAAAAAGTTGGTTTGGTCCCTTCCAGAAACCTCTGATGGGGGGGTCCCTTCTAGAAACCCCTACCAGAACTCTCCATCTGGCTCTGGAGAGAGGGGCTGGGGGCAAGGGCAGGTGGAAAAACTTTCAGAATCTCTTTGAAACTCTAGAAAGAGTACAGCATCTCAAAACTATAAGACTTTTTGTCTCCTTGTTGGAAAGAAATGAGGAGTTGTCAGCCTTTATAGAATGACCGGCATGTCTTAGGAAGAAAGGGGGGTAGTTCTGTCACTGATGGTCAGCAGGGGATGGGAGGGCCAAGGGTTAGGCCCTGGGCCAGAGGAGGACAGGTGCTTTCTTGGTTAACCCCATTCCCATCTTCTAAAGAAACTGGGTAGATTGAGCTTCCTTAATGAAAAGAAAATACTACCTTGTACTTGGGAGTACAAATGGAGGTAGGAGGCAACTGGTATCTTGACTTTCTTCAAAGGAGAATTTCTGCAGTCACTCTGCCGCTATGGGATTTAGTAACTACAAGTCCCCATGTTAAGTGAATTTGCAGGTGTAGGATTTACGATGATACGGGGAAGAGAAGATGGGGACTTGGCTCAAAAACATACTTAAGAACTCCCTTGTGGATTTATTTTCCATTAAAACCATCAAGAGAGAACACTCAAGTGAAGGTTATGGTGACATTTTACAGTTTCCTTTTTATCCCAATTGGCACTACACTCTTCGCTTTCATTGCTATCCTTTGTTCACGGGAAATGCAAATGACACTCACAGGAGGAGGTGTTATGCTATCCAGGTTAAACTGTACACCCAATGCTGTGCTTACTTTATGATTTGGAACCGTTTTCTCTTCCCACGACCTTCCCAAGACCTTCTCCCATGTCTTGGCATGGTGATGATCTTCCCAAGACCTTCTCCCATGTCTTGTCATGGTGGTCATGACAGATATACTCTTAATTGTGCCCCTCCTGCCACGTGAAATGAATAAAGAAGGGAAAAAAACAGCTGTGGTAAGATCTGTATTGCATTAAGTTTAGTATGTAGGAATAAATGTTTCTCGAACTCCTCCTTCCATGTCTCTGATGTGTCCCCAGAGCCTCACCCGGAGAGGCCCGTCTTTGCCGATTCTCGCTTTCCTTCCTCCTCCGCGGTGCGATCCTAAAGCAGGACTGCTGTTGCCCTTTGTGCCTTTTGAGGCTTTCTCGGGAAAGCCTCAACTCCTTGTTTGCTATTTATTCTACCTTCTGTTACTCTTTAAAAAACCATCCCCTGGGTGGTGTGTTTTCCAATAAAGTTTCATGGTTTCCATGAAGATATTGAGAAGCAAGTTCACGTGAACTCAGGATTTACGTGGAGAGAGTTATTCCTGTATATTTCTGCAAATGCATTTTGCGGTTGTATGGTGTATAATATCCTGTCTCACCTCTTCTCCCCCAAAGCAGATCTGTCCCCCCTCCCCTGGCATGTGCTGATGTGGGTAAATTCCACCCTTTACCTGGTTTCAGGCCCCACATTATGATAATGATGGTATACCTTATCAGAATTTAGTACATTACATTTTCCCACATGCTCCTTAGAAAATCTGACATGCTGTCCGGAATAGGAGAGGACTTCACCCTTTGGGGCCCTATTCTTGGACCGCTTATTATTTTAATGAGTGACACTCTCTAAAGCTGTTCATTTGGTCTGAGCTTTAGCCTGATGAACGCTGTTTTGTCTGTGTTTCATCCTGTACAGGTTACTCTGGCCAGGACTTCGACTGGGCAGATTATCACAAGCAGCATGGGACAGAAGAAGCACCTCCCTTCTGCTTCAGAAATGTAAGCAGCTTGGTTCTTGCGACTCCTTTTATCACCATAAATTTTGTAAGTTGCTTTCTATTCCTGAGCAAGATTAGAGTGCTGCCGTGTACCACAGGATCGTAAAGCTTTTGTAGTTTTGAAAAAGTCCTCTTTCAGGTTGTGTATCTGCGTGACTCTGGGCTGTAGTAACAGATCCACCGCTAAATGTATGGTGGTTCCGGATAAGGTCAGTCAGTTCTCCCTTACGGAAGGGTCCAGTGTGTTCCTGATGAGTGCGTGCCTCCAGTGAGCCTTTGGCTTCATCATCTGAATCTAGTGAGCAGGTAAGGGAAAGGGGTGAAAGAGAAGCTAATCTTACTTCTAAACACTGTAGCTGATATTGACATGTTACTCCATTCACCTTCCATTGGTGAGAACCAGTCCCTCGGCCACACCTGCCATGAATGAGGCTAGGAAATGTCCCATGGCCGTGTGGCTTTTTGCAGCCAAGAGTCCATACTAAGTCAGCCAGGAGTCCATACTATAGAGAAAGGAGGACACGTTACATATGCACTTGCTGTGTGGAGTATACTGTTGATAAGCCCATTGATAGGAGATTCTCTGCTCTTGAGGTATAGTCTCAATATATGATCTTCAACTTCTTTTCTTGGATTACTTCAATAAGATGCCAGTCCAACAGTTCTCTGCTTTGCTTACTTTAAGCCACTTCCTGGTTCAAATAGAACTGTTGGCCTGATGGCCCATAAAATAGCACTGTGTGAGTCCATGTGTGTGTGTGTGTGTGTTCACACATGTGTACTTGTTTAGGTATAGGAGTTGGTTGTATAAAGCAGCTTATAAATTATTCATTGAAACCTTATCAACCCTAGGAACTATGAAAAGAGATCTGGATTATTGTTTCTGTTTTGAGAATGAGGTGTAAATATATAGCTTCCTGTGTTAAACATGCATTTAGTTATGAAAGTTAATTCTTTATGCTAAAAAAAAAAGAATCAGTCCTCCAACTGGGGACTGCAGATAGTACAGTGCAGAGAGCCCCCAAATCAAAGACTTTCTGGACATGTGCTCCTAGAGCTGCTGATTCCTTGCCACCCCCTATAATTTGTACTGTGGAGCTAATAGCATACGAGAACTAAGAGGCAGAGGGGTTGGCTTCATAGAGAAGCTCAATAGTGAGCATAAGTCAGAGGCGGATTTTGAAGAATGAAGTAGGTTGATCAGCGGGCCGGCTTGTACTTAACATATGTGGAAACACATCAGCGGCAGAGCTGGAAAGCAGGGCTCCAGAAATGACCAAAGGGACTTTCTCCTGGCTGACACTGCGTTTGCACAAAGGTGGTTCTGCAGCATGGAAAGATCTGTGTGGTGAGTTGAGGAGGTAGGACAGGGACACCGTGGAGGCACGCCACCATGAGGATAGCCGCGGGTCAGCTCCCGGGGCTTATCAAGTCCCAGTGCGTCTCACTAGACTTTTTACCACAGTGACATCACTTGTCACAGAGTCCTGGCCTCGTTGCCTTTCACTTAGGATCGTGGAAATACTTATCAAAACATCCCCAAACCCCTCTGGAGTTGCGCTTTCTACCTGACAAAAGAAATATTCCTTCCCTGCCTCTCCAGCCTTGGGAGGGAGGAGAATCCTGACGTGTCCCCTAGCTTTGGAGGTGGGGAGTTGTTTCTTCTCTGACAACACAGTTCCACCGCAGCTGCTTTCCATCCGTCCATCTTCTGCTCCTGTTCCATCAGCAGCTGGCTATGTGCAATTTAATCGTGGAGCAAGCAGCCACATCCCCAGGTGGCCTCTGAGCTTTCAGGATTTAGCTACCAAGATGAAATCTCTTTTAATGAATATGCTGGCATATTCATTAGGAATGCACTTGTTACAAATATGGCCCGTTTTATTTCTGGCCCTCCGTTTATTTAATCGACAGGATTGTTATCTGCCTGTTGGCGTGTGCATTGCATTAGCGGTGCTTTGCTGAATTTGTTAGCTTGCTACAAGTGCTCTTTAATGGAATGCTTATTATGAATTCATTTTTTTAATCACACATCTTGTGTGTACTAGAGGAGGGGTGGTGTGGAAGTGGATTTCCCGGGGGATGTTTAACAATCAGAGGCAATGCTGAAATGGATTGACACAGCCAAATGCTTAGTAAAATAAACTCACAGGTAACAGTTTTGCTATTGATCTTTATAAATTACCCTCAAGCAGTGAGTTGAAATGAAAATAGGTTATACGGTTGTAGTTTTCCCTTATTAAGTAGGATAAAAGAACATTTTCACTTACTTAGAGGCTTTTCGGGCAGTCTGTCGAGTCATATTATCAAAAAGAAGCTCAGTACATAGTATGTATGGATGGGGCAGGATGACTTGCAGAAAAATAGCCCACCTAGAATTTCTGTGTTTCCTATTTCCAAAGAAACATAAAGGAAAAGTGCAAATTGCTTTCTCAACATACACTGGATAATTTTGTTCTGGTTAGATAAAGGTGTAATTGCATTTGCAACTTAACCTGTATAAAAAGAGACGTGAATGTGAATAACCTTGGTGTCTTCCCATGGGTCACGTAAGGATGTAATCTCTGTTATTTACAAGAACCTGTTAATCTCAGTTTATGTATTTCAAAATAGATATATTACAGTATTGTAATGTCTGGTTGAAATTTATAGTAGTGGATGATTTTGGAAAATCTTATATTTATTTAAAAATAATGCTAGGAGGGAGTTTTGCTTTGAGTATTGGCTGAGCTCATGCTGAACTGATCCTCTGGCAGATAGCAACTATAGACTCTGGACAGGATACCAAAACAACTACCTTGGGGGTGTGGAGAATGAACAGAAGTGAGAAGATCTGGAGGGGAGCAGGTGCTTGGAAGAAACATTATGGGGTGATTGTGTGATTTTTTTTTTCAGACTTTTTTGACAGTTGACAACGTATGAGATGACAAAACCAGTAATATAAAAATTACAGTCTTTCTGGCCTGATGAACCAGATAACGGAATTTGGGCAACTGCAACTGTTGGAAAGTGAGAAGAGTCTCAGATAGGGAAGAGCCAGGAGAGGGAAGCACAGATTCTGTGTATAAACTCTGCTTAAATTTTTGGCTGATCCTTGGATTGTGTATTTTCCAGGCAAACTTCCAGGCAGCCTAGTTAAGGACGGAAGACTGAGCTGAGGTTTGAGCTCCTTCTCAGGAGACAGCGTGTGTAGTTTGAGTCCAGACAAGTTAATTGCTTGCTTAAAACAGAATACCACACTCTTGGGAAGAACATAACACAATCCAGAGTCTCTACCACATAACATTTTAAACATCCAGACTTCAGAGTTGCTCAGCCCATGAAGAAATATGAAAATTCTCAGTAGAAAAGATAATCAACAGAGACCAAACCAACATTACTCAGATGTTGGAATTAGCAGACATGTATTTTAAAGCTCCCATTAAAACTAAGCTCGGTGCAAAGCAGTGATTCCCAAAGTGCGGTCCTTAGGCCAGCAGCTCCAGCATCACCTGGGAACTTGTTGGAAATACAAATTCTGTGGCCTTACCTCAAATCAAATGAGTCACAAACTTTGGGGTAAGGCACAGCAGTCCATTTTTAAAAGGTTCTCCAGGTGATTCAGATGTACCCTAACGTTTGAGAAGGAAAACATGAATGAGAAGGTAGAAAGTGCCAGAAGAGAAGTAGAAGGTGTAAAAAAGAGAAATTCTAGGACTGAAAAATAAAATACCTAAAATAAGTAAATTCATTGGAAGGGCTTCCTAGCAGAATGGAGGTGACAGGGGAAAGGGTTGATGATTTTGATCCTATCTGAAGAACTGAGAGAAAAAGAAGCTTGGGTGTGGGGAACGACAACAGAATCTCAGGGACCCGAGGGACGATATCATGTGTAGTTGGAGACCCAGAAGAAATGGCCACAGAGACTATGGAAGAAAAAATATATGAAGAAGCAATGCCCAGAAGTTACTAAAGTAGCTGGAAGTACTAAATGCACAGGTTCAGGAATCTCTGTGGGCCCCAAGTTAGTATAAATATGAAGAAACCCAACCTAGTCAAACTGCTGATAACCAGACATAAAGAGAAAAATCTTGAAAGCATCCAGAGAGAAAATGATAGATCCCAAATAGAGGAACAACAGTTTGAATGACAGTGAACTTCACATCATAGACAAGGGACACCAGAAGACAGCAAACCAGTGTTTGTAGAGTACTGAAAGAAATAAACCACCAAAGCTAATGCTTCCTGAATGAAGAGAGAAACAGACACTTCACCATGGAAGATAGACAAATGACAAAGAAACGTGTGAAAAAATGCTCGACATCATTAGCAATAGGGAAGATGCAAGTTAAAGCTGTGATTAGTGAACACGGGACACCTATTAGGATGATTAAAATTGGAAAACGTGGCAATACCAAGTGCTGGTGAGGATGTTTAGCCACTGGAGTGCTGCACGCTGCTGATGGAAATGCAACGTGATATATGGAAACCAATTTGGTGGTTTCCTAGGAAGTTAAACATACATTTACCATGTGGTCCAGCAATTCCATATTTAGAGAAATGAAAGCTGCATTATAGGCTGCATTGTATTCCCCCCAAATTCATACAGTGGAAGTCCTAGCCCATAGTATCTCACAATGTGACTGTATTTGGAGTTAGAGTTTTCGAAGAGATAATAATTAAGATAAGGTGAGGCCATATGGGTGGCCTTAATCCAGTATGACTGGTGTCCATATGAGAAGTGGTAATTAGGACACAGACTGTGTACATGGAGGAAAGACTGTTTGGAGACAGAGAGAAAAGGTGGCTGTCTCAAGCCAAGGAGAGCGTCCTCAGAAGAAACCAACCCTGCTGATGCCTTGATCTCAGACTTCTGGCCTGTGGAACAGTGAGACAAATTTTTATTGTTAAAGCCACCCAGTGTGTGTTATTTTGTTATGGCATTCCAAGCAGACTAATAGACTCTGTTCACACAAAAACTTGTGCTTGAATGTTTATAGCGGCTTTATTCACAATCACCAGAAATTAGACACAGCTCAAATGTCCTTCAACTGGTAAATGGATGGACTGTGGCACAGCTCTAGAAAATACTCAGCAGTAAAACAGAATGTACTGCCCATTTGTGCAGTAGCATGGATGAATCCCAAATGCATTTTGCTTCTGTGGAAGAAGCAAGACTGCACAGTGTATGGATCCGTTGATGTGATCTCATGGAAAAAGACAAAACTCTAGGAACAGAAGACAGGTCCATGGTCCTGAAATTGGGAGTCTGGGAGGGATTGATCTTCAAAGATCCAGTGCAAAGGTATTTTGGAGGTGAAGGGACTGCTCTGCACGCTGATTGAGGTTATGGCCGCAAGACTATATGCATTTCTCTAACAGCCGACCCTCAGGGAACAGGGCAGCAACAAGAGTGAATGTTCCTATGTGTAAATTTTTTAAAAAGTGAATTGAGAAAGTAAATAGAAGTAAGCCAAAAACCGCAAATGTAAAATAAAGACAATTTCAGGTAAAACTATGGGAATTCGCCACCGGCAGACCTGCACTAGAAACCGCGCTAAAGAATGTTTTTCAGGCTGAAGGAAATGATGCCAGATGGAGACTCAGGCCGACTCCTCACACGCATGGATACGCCCAGGCGCGCTGCGAGTGAGGAATACAGGGAAGGAAGAAGACCTGCTGTGCACCTCAGTGACTGTGTGGAAGTCAGGGCGCATGCGGGACTGGGAAGATAACATATCCTCTCCTTCAACAGATACTAGTAGGCACCTGCTGTGTACCAGCAGAGCTGTAATTCTGGGATGCAGGGGAGGTCATGGTTCTTTTCCGGCGAATGGTGGGAAAGCCCGTGTCTGATGGATGAGCTCTGTGTGCCAGTGCATCCCCGCTTCGCCTGCGGGCCACTCTGTTGCTGCACCTGCTGCCTTGTCCTCTGGCTCAGTGTCCGTTCTCTCTCTCTTTCAGACATCATTCAGTCGGGGTTTCATGAAGAACATGAAGCTTGAAGCCGTCAACCCCAGGAACCCAGGAGAGCTCTGCGTGGCCTCTGTTGTCAGTGTGAAGGGCAGGCTGATGTGGCTTCACCTGGAAGGTACGCTGGGTTCACAGCCGTCGCGGAGAGCTTAGGGTCCGTCTGGAAATGTACACATGGTGCTTCTCCAAAATAACCCCTTTCGCTTTCCTTTCATTTAAACAGATCTTAAATTATTCAGTGTTCTTAAATAAGCGAAACTAATCAAATACAAATTTGTTCAGAGGCTCTCATCTTAACTAATAATTTCATGAAATGAGATACTGGTGTGATAATTATGTTTGGAACACAGTGGTCTTTTTACGTCTATGATTATAAAAGCTAATGTCACAATTAAATTAATACGAGTCACTAGAACTGGTATTTGAGGTCTTGGTTATTATGAGGATAAAATTATATATTTGCATTTTAATGTGAATAATACCCTTTACTTTGTTTTCTTCCGTAGATGTTTAATTTTACCTTGAAATAGTCACTGGAGATGACTTTCTCCCCAAATATATATGTTATATGTTGTTTAATGATGTTTAAACTCTCCTTTATAGATCCTTTTTTTTTATAATTGTGCAGATAATTCAGAGAACATTATAATTTATAAGCGGAACCATGATGAGATTTTACATTGAGATAGAACACTGTATTTTTATATGTTATATTTTCAGTGAGAAAGAATTAAGTCTGATCTGTAAGATTTTCCCATTTTTCCGTGATCTAAATTTTTTGGGTTGGTTGGTTTGTTTTTTTATTTTCATGACATTCATTAATTATTTTAAATGTATATGAAAAAACAAGACTAGTTATGAATAATAAATTTAGCTCTCTTGGCCCATATTTTAGCCATCATGGCATGCTCCTACCACCATTGGAATGGAAAGTTTGCAAGGTCATAGAAGTGGTGCTAATCTCATCATCCTGTCTCTTTAGTAAGCAAGTGTAAGAAGCATCAAAAGTTCTTCCTTTTTTTCTTGTTATGTTAGTCACCATACAATACTGAGCTAATAATTTCGATCTCATAAATCTTGTAGTCTAAATGAGTGGGAAGGGTAGAGAGCAGTGATTGTAGGTGAACATCGTCTGTGTCATTTATTCCTAGAAAACTAGTTTAAAACATTACTGTGGTTTAGGATTTCAAAATCAATGTGAAATAAAAGGAAATTCATCAAAAGTTGATTGGGGCATTTTCAAGTAAAATGGCCTCCAGCGGGAATTAGCCAAAAAGTAGACACAGGCATGATGGTGATATATCTGCGGCCACGGGAATAGAACATGACCTTATTTTCACTACTACATGTGAAGTTGAATCAACTGCTCTTGGAAACACAAGATCCCTCCTGTGATTTCGAATCCCCACATTAAACCTGTTGCCTAATACTAGGCGAAGCCGTATTGCAAGATCGGGGTCTTGCTTGGCGTTATTAATTTGAAAACAAAAATGGTAGAGTTCAAAGCCCATGTTTCTTCATTATGATTTAGCCCATTTCCATTAAAGTTCTTTGGCAGTCATTATTTATTTAGCAGTTTGTACTTCCAGAGTGCTTTACCGCTGTTAATTACCTAACACAGACAACAGTAAGAGCATCCTGATTTTTATAGATGGAGAAACGAAGCTAGCTAAGCTGTGAAGGTATGCCTAGGGTCAGTTTCCTTGTCCTCGACAAGATTGGTTGGTTAACTCATCAGACCCCACAGCTTTCCAATTCTTAAAAAGAATGAGAAGCAGCAACATTTAGCATATATTTAAAATTTTTAGCGTTTATTAACATTATAAAAACATTGTTTTTATAGCAAAGAAATGTAAGGCAGCTCACATCAGCTCTTATTCTCCAGAGTGCTTTCTTACCCTGTAGCAGTGAAATCAGCATTAGAGAGCAGATCAGAAAATAGATTGTCCATTTTTTTCCAGACCTGACACACTAAAAAAAAAAAATTTTTTTAATAAACAGTTTGTTGCATATTATCTACCTGGAATCCGTGGTCAAAATCATGTGTTTGATCAAAAAAGTAAAATCCCATTTTGTTTCTTTGTTCTTAACTTGAATTTTGGGGGTTTTGGATTTTGTTCTGTTTGGGGCCTTCTTGAATATTACTTTTCAAGTCACAGTGAGCTTAGTGGCAGCTATTTCTCATCGTTTCACAGTTTTATGTATATAGTGTTTTCTGTCCTCCATCCTGGGACTAAATGCTGGAGATTGCCATGGTCACTTTGTGGCTGTTAAATTATTTTTATGATTATGGTGATTCTGATTATAGACCATTTATTTACTTGACACTGTAAATGTAGAAAGTACTTCATAACAATTTATTAGTTATTTTTATGCATTAAATTGATTTGAAGTATTTTTCAACACATGGCTAATTGACCACTTTTAGGTAATTAAAATGATCATTTTTAATCTACTAGTTGACTTCTCTTGAAGTCAGTTCTTTAAGTATCTGTAAAAGAGCTGATGTCGAAGAGTGGGCAATGAACAAAATATATGCGATTGCGGTGGTATTATTTTAGACACATATTTGAGAAGAATTGCAAGCTCCCACAGACCGCTGACGGTTAGCAAGCCAATTTATGATGATGGGGTTTTTTAGAGAGGATGTTGTAGTGCTTTCTCTCTTGTGTTAATACTCTGCTCGAGGTGATTATATCTACAATTATAAGCATTAGCCATGTAGTATGAGTTGCTCTCCATGGTAACGCCTCCAACATTGCAGCCCTGTGCTCGTGCGTCTTCAGCCCCACACGCCACATCACTTTACGTGCCTTCCAGATCATTGTCTCCGGGGATAAGGTATGGGTCTTCCACCCGTCCTCAGGGTGCCCCATGTCCTTCCACCTGTCCGCCTGGCGCTTCCACTCCCTTCCTAAGAGGGCTTACATCTTTGCCTTCCTTGGCTTCTCTTACCCCCATTATTATTAATATTTTCCTCCTGTTCAGAAGAGATGTGATAAGCTCCATATTCCTGAATATATTACTTTTAGTCTTTTGGCTGAGGCAGAAATTCCTTTTATGCCATAAAAGGGACGGTGACCAGCAGGCTTCGTTTCTGCAAAGTTATTTAACTCTTTTAGGGGATACCACTACAGAAATTTTTGAAGAGAGCTCTGGAAGGGGACAACAAAACCCGGTTTTGCCATTGGGAGTGCTGTTACACGTGGAAACGGGCAGGGGACTCTCGGCTGGCTTTCTTGTGCTTTGAGCATAGGGAGGGAATGAGGCCCTGTAGGAGTTCTTACCCACTGCTTTCAGTTCTGTTTTTTCTTTTTTTTTTTATTTATTTTTTTAAAAGATTTTATTTATTTATTTGACAGAGAGAGAGATAAGCTAGAGCAGGAACACAAGCAGGGGGAGTGGGAGAGGGAGAAGCAGGCTTCCTGCCAAGCAGGGAGCCTGATGTGGGACTCGATCCCAGGACACTGGGATCATGACCTGAGCCGAAGGCAGACGCTTAACGACTGAGCCACCCAGGCACCCTCAGTTCTGTTTTTTCTAAAAACAAACACGCAGAGGACGAAAAAACAAAGATGACCCAGAATCTTCAGGTCTGTGGAGAAGTATCAGAATCTTTTTTTTAAAAGATTTATTCATTTATGTATTTGAGAGCGAGAGGGAAAGAGAATGAGCAGGAGGGGCAGAGGAAGAGGGAGAATCTCAAGCAGACACCCCGCTGAGTGGGGAGCCCATCCTGGGGCTTGATCTTACGACCTGAGCTGAAACCAAGAGTCGGCTACTTAACCAGTTGCACCTCCCAGGCCCCCTGAGAAGTATTGAAATCTTAAGAACAGAGAGCTTTAGTCAAACCCAAATTAGGCTGTTACCACCGTCTCCTGATCCTTATTTTTTGCTGCCCTCTGAAATGAAATCAGAGAAAATAAAATCTTTCCACACTCAGTCCTGGAGAAACATATATGTCAGTGTCAGTCTTTGAATCTGTGCCATGTATAGCTTCAGGCAGGAGCTTCCTAGAATTCAGCAATCCCCTCTTGTCACTGCGAGCTTCACATCCCACTTCAACAAGCACGTTACATGCAGGGCTCCCCGATTTCCGCCAACGAGAGCTGTCAGGAACAGCCTGCGACTCTCGAAGCCTGAACCTCATGTAGAATTTCAGCAGAGGAATTTAAACACAAGATGCTGCGACAGTTCAAGGATGAGTGTGAGCTCTCCTTCCTCCCCTCTTGAGAAATGCATGCACTTTGGAACGGCCCAGTGACATTTCCTGATTTATCTGATTTTCTGTTGGCTTCTTGGCTGTGGCGAGGTCAGCCTGCCTCTGCTGTTTTCCTGTCTTCCATTTGCTCTAAGTGTTAGCCCAGTGTCCTGAGCCAGGGCACCTGGGTTGTTAGGAGTGACAACCAGAAGGTGCAGACCCTTCACGTCAGACGCGTGCACTTTCGCATGAGCCCGTTTGCTACTGTTGTGGTTTCCCTGTCCGGTGCTTCTGACTCTAAGTCTCTCTGCTTCCTGTTTTCTAGAGAGTAAACCCCCAGCTGCCTGCCTGGGGGGAGGCATCACCTGGCTGTGCACAATCAGCAAGGGGATTAGTGGTCGACCTGCTTCTTAGGGAGACTTGGGATCAGCCGCCTCTCCTCCATTCCAGCCCAGCATCCTTTGCCTCTCAAAGGCTCCTGGTCTGTCTGCCCCATGTCGGCACAGGGCCTAGAGGCTGTATTGGCTTGCTTCTTGCCTTCCTTGTCCTCTCGCTTTCTAGAGATCTGATGAATGAATGAATGAATGAGCATGTGAGCACTGTATGGCTTCTAGCCATGGGTGGCTCCTTTGTTTTAAGTTAAATTATAATTTCAGTTCCTCAGTTGGGCTATCTGCAGTCAAGCGCTCACTAGTCACATGAGGCTAGTGGCTACTGTTTTGGACAGCACAGTTATAGGACGTCTGTATCCTTACAGAAGCTTCTTTTGGGCAGCCCTATTCTAGATGCTCCGCTCGAGTAAGAAGTGAGCCCCTCAGGCCTGTCGAGCCTCAGAACTCAGATTTTCTTGGGGCGTGGGGGCAGTAAAATGCAATCTACTCTGATGAGTAGTTCAGTGCCAAGCTGTACATTTCATTTATCATCCAGGGGAAATGAGATTTTGGGACTCAGAGAACTTAGAAACTAGACGGCGAGTCTGTCTGCTCCGGGGTCGGCTGAGAAGCACAGTGTTTCGAGTAGGACGGGATTGGGCCAGGAAACGAGGTGCCTCCACGATCACTGAGAAGCCTCTTCACATCAAGGGCACCTTGGCATCTCCCGAGGGCAGGAAGCTTTAATCGCTGCTGGTCTGCCACGGGCTTCAACCACGAAGCGTGTGAGGTTCCAGTGGTACCGTTGCAGCCTCTCTAGCGACCCTTAAAGCTTAAGAACAGAAATGGAAGTATCAAGTCCAGCTGTTACAGCTGTCACGGCCTTGCTTTCTGGCAGTGATAACCGCGGCAAGATCGCCCCAGCCTCATGCGACTGTCCTCTGCATCTCCTGTGGGTCGATAACCACCGGTGGAGCCTGCTTTGTCCCTGGGATCGATCGTGCAGCAGAGTCTGGGAGTTTCGTTTCTCAGCTCTCCATCCCCCACTGGCAGACAGGAAGGTGGGAACTGGCGCCCAGAGCCAATCAGCCATAACCAGCATTCCCTTTCTCTGCCTCATCATAAAGGAAAACCTAGTTTTGTGGCAAATAGAATATACAAGATCTGAGATCACATAACGACACAATGGAGGTGTGTTCTTTTCGTGGAGGTAGCTGGTAAACCGTTTATCACTTTCATTTTTTTTCCCTCCTATTTATTTAAAAAAATTTTTTTTATTTTATTATGTTATGTTAGTCACCATACAGTACATCATTAGTTTTTGATGTAGTGATCCATGATTCATTGTTTTCATATAACACGCAGTGCTCCATGCAGTACGTGCCCTCTTTAATACCCATCACCTGGCTAACCCATCCCCCACCCCCCTCCCCTCTAGAACCCTCAGTTTGTTTCTCAGAGTCCATAGTCTCTCATGGTTCGTCTCCGCCTCCGATGTCCCCCCCTTCATTTTTCCCTTCCTTCTCCTAATCCTCCATGCTATTCCTTATGTTCCACAAATAAGTGAAATAATATGATAATTGACTTTCTCTGCTTGACTTATTTCACTTAGCAAAATCTCCTCCAGTCCCATCCATGTTGATGTAAAAGTTGGGTATTCATCTTTTCTGATGGCTGAGTAATATTCCATTGTATATATGGACCACATCTTCTTTATCCATTCATCTGTTGAAGGGCATCTCAGCTCTTTCCACAGTTTGGCTATTGCAGACCTTGCTGCTGTGAACATTGGGGTGCATATGGCCCTTCTTTTCACTACGTCTGTGTCTTTGAGGTAAATACCCAGCAGTGCAATTGCTGGGTCATAGGATAGCTCTATATTTAATTTTGTTTTTAAGATTTTGTTTATTTATTTGACAGAGAGAGACACAGCAAGAGAGGGAACACAAGCAGAGGGAGTGGGAGAGGGAGAAGCAGGCTTCCCGCCGAGCAGGGAGCCCGATGCGGGGCTCGATCCCAGGACCCTGGGATCATGACCTGAGCCGAAGGCAGACGCTTAATGACTGAGCCACCCAGGCGCCCCTATATTTAATTTTTTGAGGCACCTCCACACTTTTCCAAAGTGGCTGTACCAACTTGCATTCCCACCAACAGTGTAGAGGGTTCCCCTTTCTCCACAACCTCTCCAACATTTGTTGTTTCTTGCCTTATCAATTTTTGCCATTCTAACTGGTGTAAGTCGTTTATCACTTTTAAACAAAGTAACAATGTGAGACGCGCCTTGCTCAGTCTGCTCACGTTTGGGCGAGCAGCCGAACGTCCGGCATTCGTGGGGGGACGGTGCATTTGCTTGGACGACTCGCACCTCTCCTGGACAGGTGTCCTGCCCTTTCTACGTACGAGTAGTGATAACTTTCCCATCTCCAGTCCTCCTCACACTCCTGCTTCCTGTTCCTCTTGCTATGAAGGTTGATATATATTCTCCATCTCTGGCTTTGGTTGGTTGTTTTTGTTTTTTACTTATGATGCTTTTTCTACGTAAGTTTCCCCATAGTCACTGATAACTCCCCATCTGTAGGTGGTCCCCACCCCTTTTCCTGTTTGCAGCATTTGTCCTACATTGACCCCTCCTTCGGAGCCTCCCCTCCATCTCTTTTCCAGAGTACTGGGCCAGGCAGGTTTCTCCTCCCCACAGAGTCTTCCTTCGATGAGCGTTCCTGGCTTTACTTGGTTCAGCTTCCCTCACACGTAAAGGTCAGAGCTCTTCAGAGTGCTTTTCTTCCTGAGTGCCCACGCCATCTCGTCTCTCTGTGGCTGCAGGAGCCGTTCCATGCCCACGACTCCGGCACTCGCGGCAGACCCGCAC
This sequence comes from Neomonachus schauinslandi, assembly GCF_002201575.2. NCBI lineage: Eukaryota > Metazoa > Chordata > Mammalia > Carnivora > Phocidae > Neomonachus > Neomonachus schauinslandi. Next base: position 131,077,340 of record NC_058407.1, read on the forward strand.
ACAGCTCCCGGTGTTAGCTGCCGGCATAGCATCCCCATGCAGACACCAGCGTCCCCCATCCAGATGTCACTGTTGTTAGCCCGACATTTGCTGGCTCGAGTTTCCCCTGTGACCGCCGTTAGAAGCCACGAGACCGTCCAAGCCAGCACATGGCCACCAGCAGCCTGCCACTGTGACCGGCGCATCCCCTCAGCACCCAGTGCCCCTGCCCGGCTTGGTCTTCAAGTCTCCCGGCCGCCCTCTGTCCCAGGTCTTCATCCCCTCATCCTACAGTTCTTCCCTTGCTGCTGCCCTGCCCGGCCTCATGGGGCCCTAAGAGTTCGATTCGTAAAAGCGCAGCCATTGCCTTCCTGCTCATTCTCAGTCTGTCCGTATGTCTCCCGGAGTCAAGGCTCTTGTTCCACCACGTGGATTTGGCAGCCCCCTCCTGACAATACACCCAATTCCTAGATGTGTGATCTTGAGTACTTTCTGAGTTTGAAACCTCTTTTCTTATTTGTACAGCTCTATAAAATATATATAATCATGGATCCTGCTTTATAGGATGGTGGTGGAGATCGGAGGAGGGAATTAGCATCTGTAAAGTGCACGGTCTAGTAAGAGCTTAGGAAGAGGAGGTGGCTGATGAGCAGATGGAAAGGCAGCCCCTTGTCATGTCAGCTTTACCTCCCTGCCCAGAGCCTGCACTCCATCAGAACAGAACACTCACTGTGTCTGTAAACATCTTGATACTGTCATTGGCGTCGTGAGGCATTATACAGGGCTGTGCTCCTCTATCTTTGCCTATCACATAGCACAATATTTGGACGAGAGTTCATGTGCACTTTGCTCGCTAAATGCTTGCTTGAATAGATAAGAGGAATGAATCAAATCTTGTGTTTCTGAACAAGAAAGTGATTTAAGATACAGCAGTCCCTTAAGAACTGCTAGCTGATTCTTTGAAAGAATTAAAAAGATCAATAAACCCCTAGCCAGACTTATCAAAAAGAAAAAAAGACCCAAATTAATAAAATTATGAATGAAAGAGGAGAGATCATAACCAACACGAAGAAAATACAGACAATTTTAAGAACATATTATGAGCGACTATATGCCAACAAATTAGGCAATCTGGAAGAAATGGGTGCATTCCTGGACACATATAAACTACCAAAACTGAAACAGGAAGAAATAGAACAGATCCATAAGGAGCAAGGAAATTGAAGCAGTAATCAAAAATATCCCAACAAAATAGAGTCCAGGGCCAGATGGCTTTGCAGGGGAATTCTACCAAACATTTGAAGAAGAATAATACCTATTCTTCTGAAGCTGTTTCAAAAAACAGAAATGGAAGGAAAACTTGCAGACTCATTCTATGAGGCCAGCGTTACTTTGATCCCAAAACCAGACAAAGACACCACCAAAAAGGAGAATTACAGGCTAATATCCCTGATGAACATGGATGCCAAAATTTTCACCAAAATACTAGCTAATAGGATCCAACAGTACATTAAAAGTCTTATTCACCATGACCAAATGGGATTTATTTATTCCTGGGCTGCAAGAGTGGGTCAACATTCAGAAATCAATGTGATACATCACATTAATAAAAGAAAGGACAAGAAACCTATGATCCTCTCAATTGATGCAGAAAAAGCATTTGACAAAATATAGCATCCTTTCCTGATTAAAACTCTTCACAGTGTGGGAATAGAGGGAACACACCTCAATATCATAAAAGCCATCTACAAAAAGCCCACAGCGAATATCCTTCTCAATGGGGAAAAACAGAGCTTTTCCTCTAAGGTCAGGAACAGGACAGGGATGCCCACTCTCACCACCGTTGTTCAACATAGTGCTCGAAGTCCTAGCCTCAGCAGTCAGACAACAGAAAGAAATAAAAGGCATTTAAGTTGGCAAAGAAGAAATCAAACTCTCACTCTTCGCAGATGACATGATACTTTATGTGAAAAACCCAAAGACACCACCCCAAAAGTGCTAGAACTCATACAGGAATTCAGCAACGTGGCAGGATATAAAATTGATGCACAGAAATCAGTTGCATTTCTATACACTAACAATGAGACAGAAGAAAGAGAAACTAAGGAATCGATCCCATTTACAATTGCACCCCAAAATATAAGATACCTAGGAATAAACCTAACCAAAGAGGTAAAGGATCTGTACTCTGAAAACTACAGAATACTTATGAAAGAAATTGAGGAAGACACAAAGAAATGGAAGAGCATTCCATGCTCATGGATTGGAAGAATAAATATTGTTAGAGCAGAGAAGTCTACGCACTCAATGCAATCCCTATCAAAATACCATTGATATTTTTCACAGAGCTGGAACAAATAATCCTAAAAATTGTATGGAACAGAATAGACGCCGAATAACCAGGGGAATGTCGAAAAAGAAAACCAAAGCTGGCAGCATCACAATTCTGGACTTCCAGCTCTATTACAAAGCTGTCATCATCAAGACAGCATGGTACTGGCACAAAAACAGACACATACATCAATGGAACAGAATAGAGAGCCCAGAAATGGACCTTCAACTCTATGGTCAACTAATCTTTGACAAAGCAGGAAAGAATGTCCGATAGAAAAAGGACAGTCTCTTCAACAAATGGTGTTGGGAAAATTGGATAGCCACATGCAGAAGAATGAAACTGGGCCATTTCCTTACACCACACACAAAGATAAAACTTAAAATGATGAAAGACCTAAATGTGAGATAGGAATCCATCAAAATCCTAGAGGAGAACACAGGCAGCAACCTCTTCAACCTCAGCCGCAGCAACTTCTTCCTAGAAACATCGCCAGAGGCAAGGGAAGCAAGGACAAAAATGAACTATTGGGACTTCATCAAGATAAAAAACTTTTGCACAGCAAAAGAAACAGTCAACAAAACCAAAAGACAACTGACAGAATGGGAGAAGATATTTTCAAATGCCATATCAGATAAAGGGCTAGTATCCAAAATCTATAAAATAACTTATCAAACTCAATACCCAAAGAACAAATAATCCAATCAGGAAAAGGGCAGAAGACATGAACAGACATTTCTGTAAAGAAGACCTCCAAATGGCCAACAGACACATGAAAAAGTGCTCAACATCGCTCGGCATCAGGGAAATCCAAATCAAAACCTCAATGAGATACCACCTCACACCAGTCAAAATGGCTAAAATTAACAAGTCAGGAAACGACAGATGTTGGCGGGGATGCGGAGAAAGGGGAACCCTCCTACATACAGTGTTGGTGGGAATGCAAGCTGGTGCAGCCACTCTGGAAAACAGTATGGAGGTTCCTCAAAAAGTTGAAAATAGAGCTACTGTACAACCCAGCAATCGCACTACTGGGTATTTACCCCAAAGATACAAATGTAGTGATCCGAAAGGGTATATGCACCCCAGTGTTCATAGCAGCATTGTCCACAATAGCCAGTCGTGGAAGGAGCCCAGATGTCCATCGACATATTACTCAGCCATCAGAAAGGATGAATACCTACCATTTACATTGACATGGGTGGAACTGGAGGGGATTATCTTGAGCGAAATAAGTCAGAGAAAGACAATTATCATATGGTTTCACTCATATGTGGAATAGAAGAAACAGTACAGATGATCATAGGGAAAGGGAGGAAAAATTGAATGTGAAGAAGTCAGAGAGGGAGACAAACCATGAGAGACTGTTAATTCTAGGGAACAAACTGAGGGTTGTTGGAGGGGTGAGGGGTGGAGGGATGGGGTAACTGGGTGATGGGCATTGAGGGCACATGATGTGATGAGCACTGGGTGTTATATGCAACTGATGAATCACTGACCTGTACCTGTGAAACTAATGATGAGTACATGGTGAGTATATGGTGGCTAATTGAATCTAAAAAAAAAAAAACAACAAATAAAAACAAAACACTGCTATCTTGCCAGCCGGATTTTGAGCCGGTGAGATATTTTATACATGTAAGCTAACGTTCAAAACCTCTTTGGCTAGTTTTTTCCTATGCTTGGTTCAGTTCCAGTAAACTACCCTCCACATTATCTCCGGGAGTCCTATTAAAATGCACCTTCCTCAGACCTAGAGCATCTGAGTCCGAAGCAGGGTCTGGAAGTTTGCATTTTATTTTATTTTATTTTATTTATTTATTTATTTATTTAAAAGATTTTTATTTATTTGACAGAATGAGAGAGCACAAGCAGGGGGAGCAGCAGAGGGAGATGGAGAAGCAGGCTCCCCGCTAGCGGGGGGCCTGATGTGGGGCTTGATCCCAGGACTCTGGGATCATGACCTGAGCTGAAGGCAGATGCTTAACAATCTGAGCCATCCAGGGGTCCCATGGGAGTCTGCATTTTATCGTCACCCTCCCCAGATGATTCTTCTATGTGCTAGGGTTTGTAAAGGTCTCTAAGATCTAATGGGCAGGGTGTGGCATGGTTTAAAGGAACTCCTGTTGAGGTGACCTCTTATAGATAGAACACCAGGTGCGGAAAACTGCCCCTTAAGCCTTTCTGTAATTTGTGGAAAAGTCAGGTTGGTTAATAAGCATTTCGCAGAGACTTGCAAAAATCAAACAAGGGAAAATGCAAATGTGAAAGTAATTATATTTCGAGCCAGTGTGGGTGGTTTTAAAATCTTAAAAGGAGGTATGGCCTGCATGAGACAATTTTGGGAGAAGCTGCTTCAGCAGATCAGGGGCTGAGAGCAATGTTTCCTGAACATTAAAGAGGGTGGTCGGAGAGTGGGAACTGTCTGTGGGCAGAGGCTTTTAATCCTCCCAGATCTGTTTTATGGCCAAAGCTGATGCTCGATTAAATGGGTCCTTGGTGATCAGCAACAGAACTGGGCCAGCTGTCTTAGGCAAAATGCGAATTTGGGGGAAGGCTTTTGAGGAGGGGCTGGGGGATCGCCTCTCCAGAGGCTTTGCTGCATGAACCCACACAGGGTTTGGGCTTTCAAGCTGCCGTCGTGATGGATGTGATTTCTGACTGACTACCTTTCTGTTGTCATTTGCCCGCAGAGAGGGCAGATCTGGCTCCTTCCCCTTTGTGGGAGGTGCCAGTGCTTCCTCATCCGGGAAATTCTGCAGGAGGGATGTGGGGCCTGAATAGGAATGGGACAGATGTTAAACAGACCCAGCCAATCCAAACCCAAACCAGAAGCAAAAACAAGAGAAAGAAAGGAAAAGGCCACCTGCAATGCCTCTAGAGTTAGATTATTTAGGGTCAAATCCAAGATCCGTCACTTGCTCTTTGATCTGTGCCTCAGCTTACTCATCTGTAAAATGGGGATGTATTTGGTCCGTATCCCTTATAAGGATTAAACATTTGGCCAAGTGTCGGGCCCGATGTCAGGGCTTGCGTGTGCTTGCAGTCCTGTGAGTGTCTCTGCACACACGCATTTGATCCCATTTCTGTTGTTTTCCTTCAGACTGCCTGTTTCCTATCACATCTTGATATTGCTGCCCACAGTTTTGCCTGTCTCTTTTTTCCTTGGGAATTTGGCCCCACAGCTGATGAAGGGACATGACAGTCTGGTTTTGTAGATGGGCCTCTGCGGATGGAAGGAGCCGGACGGATGGCCCCCGGGGTTTCCGGCGCCCAGTCTCGCTCCCGGATCACCGATCACTTTCTCTCCTCTGGGGCCTTATCTTTCCGTCGCACGCTCGAGCCCGTCACAATTTGCTGTGGCCTTTGACTTTTAAGGAGGGTACTGAGCAAGGCTAACTTGCTTCTCTAAGTACCTCTTGCCTTTCTTCCCTTCCCACCTCTTAATGGAGGTGTGGGGCTCCTTCAGACTCTCTTCCCAAAGCCTCTGCCTTTCAGAGGGCAGGTAGAACTTTGTGGAAGGGAACGGTATCCATTGAGGGGATGACGCAGTCTCAGGATATGGCACATGGCAGAACTATATTAAGGTTCCAAAGTGATGCTTACAAATTTATATGCTTTGTGAATATGGAACATCTTTGTCCTCTTAGCAGCGAAATGATTCATTGTAGTTTGGTTTTATTTCCTATTAAGGTCACTTGCCCTTCGTTAATCTGGCTTCTGTGGCAGTATGGTCCATGTATGAGACTCTTTTTTTCTTCTCGGAGCGTTTTGTGTTGTGTGGTTATTGTGGTGATAGTGAGGTTGTGATTGTAAATTAGTTGATTCATTCGCAAGGGCCAAGAATACATGAAAGTATCCGTGGTCAGAGTCTCTCTCCCACTCCTGCCCCCATCCCTCAGTGTCCCAGCTCCTTACCAGCAGACGCCCATTGTTTTTTTAGAAAGTTTTTTTTTTTTTTAAAGATTTTATTTATTTATTTGAGAGAGAGAGAATGAGAGAGAGCACATGAGAGGGGGGAGGGTCAGAGGGAGAAGCAGACTCCCTGCCGAGCAGGGAGCCCGATGCGGGACTCGATCCAGGGACTCCAGGATCATGACCTGAGCCGAAGGCAGTCGCTTAACCAACTGAGCCACCCAGGCGCCCCAGCAGACGCCCATTGTATTAGAATTTTGCACTTCCTTCCAGATTTGTCTTATGCATATATAAATATATGTTATTTCCCCCTTTTTAAACAGATGGTAGCATACTATATATACGCAGTGTTCCATACTCTGCCTTTCTTTGACTCAACGTATACATATACATCCTTAGATATAAGTATACAAAGAGGTTTCTCGTCCTTTTTTATAGTGGCAGAATATCCTGTCATACAGTGTACCATGATTTCTTTAAGTACTTCCCCATAGATGGAGATTGAGGCTTCCCGATTAATTTTGAGATGAAGGTTCTGGATAAGGATGAATGAATAGAATCCATATTGACGGATGCAGCTGAAATGAAGTCCGAGGTTGAGCATGGTTTTGTGTTGTTCACAGAGGGTGTCCTCTAAAATGGTAAGACTCTTGCAGTAGTCCACTAGGCTTTGCATAGGTAATTTTGGAAATCATAGAATAATCAAGGAGAATCACATACATTTTTCAATTAGCAATAATCACGCCTTGGATAAACTGCATTGGCTACGATCATTTTGTAAGCTAGTGGGTTCCTGGTCGTGGAAAATAATGGGTTATTTTTTAAAAAGATTATATTCTGAGTCCAGCCAGATGTATCTAGATGCATAAAGTTGATAAAGGGACATAAGGAATCAGTACCCACCATTCAGAATAAGTTTAGAAAAGTTTCACGATCAGGAAAATGTTCCTGGGAGATAAATAACCCACTTTTCCATGTGTTCTTATTTAGTAGATGCCTTAATGGGTTAGATTTGAAAGTGCAAGGAAGGCAGGGTTATAACTTTCTTGAGGACATAGTCGCTGACATGTTGTAGCTCATAAATATTTGTTTTGAATGGAGAGCATGATCAAAGAATTTTAAAGTATGGTAAAGACAGCCGTATATATCTATTACTGTATACGTTGTGATGGAAGTGTATATATTAAAGCATTAATACCAAGTGATGTTTGAACCAGCAGAATATTGGAAGATGAAAGTCATGATTCAGGAAGGAGCAGGCTATCAAGTTCACCGTATGCTTCCTTTCGAAGTACTACTTTGACCTTGAAAATCTTACTTGTACCTAAATGTAAGTCTGGAGATAGAAATGTATGTTGTAGATGAATTCAGCCCGTTAGCAGAATTGTTAAGTAGCTAAGAAACACATGCTATTTTTGTGAGTCCAAAGATGAGGAAACAGCTTGAGGACCCACTGGAGAGCCGTGTGCCCTCCGAGACAGGGGCAGTCACTTCCACATTGGAAGCCACCCGGAGTGTTTTTTCACTTCTTGTCTGTTTTGGATGTCATCTTATGTATTTGATGGTCTCTTTGGCAAGTAGGTTAAGTATCACTTGAGTCATAATAGGAGACAGAAATGATATCCATTCACTCAACTGTGTTGAGAAATAATCCCCATAAACCTGCTTTCATTCTTTTAGCTTATATATCCTTCAAATTATGGGAGAATTAAGGAGAAAGAAAGTTAGGATGATAGTCATGGTGATGGCTTTTGTGTGACATGATGAAAGTCTGCAGGCCACAAGCAGAGGTCAAAATAAGGAACTGCAGTCAAACCGATGAGTGAGCAAGTTCCCTAGAGGAATTGTGTCTTCTGTGTGTCCTGCTCAGAACCCGAGTTGCCGTGCCCAGCTAGCTCCTTTTCACAGTGATGGTAACTTTTCTTAGTTGAAGGTTGACCTTTGCTTGGTGTCAGATGAAGTGTGTCTTGGTGGCTTACACACGCGTGCTGTGGTCCCCACCCCAGCTCGGGCCCGTTTCCTTCGTTTTAAAGGTACTTTTAGGAAAGGGGCGGACTTGTTCTCTCTGCCAGTTTTTCTGCCCCCCCCGCGTGCCCCCCGCCCATGCGCAGTAGGAAGTAGCTTGGATTTTCTGGATCTCCACTTTATTTGCACCCCTCGTACTCCGGCTGTTTGGTATTTCAGGTGCTGGTATCTGTCATCAGACTCTGCTCGGTTGACTGGCCCGGGGAGTGTGGTCCTCATCTCAGGGATGCTTGTGCTTTGCTCGCTTCTTCCGGGTCTCTGTGGTAAAGTCTGTACCTGTTGTCTTGACTCTTCCGATGCAGGTCTGCAGACTCCTACTCCAGAGTTCATTGTCGACGTGGAGTCCATGGACATCTTCCCCGTGGGCTGGTGCGAAGCCAACTCTTACCCTCTGACCACACCACACAAAACAGTCTGTGAGTATCGTCCAGTTGGGAGCCCTGTGGACAACATGCGGGGCTTGGGGGGGTAAATAGACAGTTCTGTGAAGAGACTGTAGCCAGGTTGTAAAAAACAGACCTTGTGTTAGATTTACCACGGAGCACCAATATTTTTATCTTGTGGATGTTTTCAGTATCTTCAAGAGATGGATATTTGGAAGCACCTCACAGGTTGACAAGCTAAGTCATAATGATAAGGCGGGTGAGCATCACGGAGTGGCAGAGATAAGATATAAATATACTAAGATCTATAAAGATTGTATAAAATAATATATAAATATATATAAAATAAAATAGGTCTTCACTCCCAATTTATAGTTCATTATTTTGATTAGAGAAAATTTAAGCTAAATACTATGTGGGTTTTTTTGTTGGTTTTTGTTGTTTTTGTTGTTGTTTTTGAGAGGGGGAGAGAGAGTGCATGAGTGGGAACCCTCCTACACTCTTGGTGGGAATGCAAGCTGGTGCAGCCACTCTGGAAAACAGTATGGAGGTTCCTCAAAAAGTTGAAAATAGAGCTACCCTATGACCCAGCAATTGCACTACTAGGTATTTATCCAAAGGATACAAACACAGTGGTCCGAAGGGGCACCTGCACCCCAATGTTTATTGCATCAATGTCCACAATAGCCAAACTATGGAAAGAGCCCAGATGTCCATCAACAGATGAATGGATAAAGACGATGCAGTTCATATATACAATGAGATATTACTCAGCCATCAAAAAGAATGAAATCTTGTCATTTGCAATGACATGGATGGAACTAGAGGGTATTATGGTGAGCGAAATAAGTCAGAGAAAGACAAATACCATTTGATTTCATTTATATATGGACTCTAAGAAACAAAACAGATGAACATAGGGGAAGGGAGGGAAAAATAAAATAAGATGAAAACAGAGAGGGAGACAAATCAAAAGAGACTTTTAACTACAGGAAACAAACTGAGGGTTGCTGGAGGGGAGGTGGGTGGAAGGAATGGGATAACTGGGTGATGGACATTAAGGAGGGGATGTGATGTGATGAGCACTGGGTGTTACATACAATTGATGAATCACTAAATTCTACCCCTGAAATTAGTAATACAGTATGTGTTAATTAAATTGAATTTAAATAAAAAATTGAAAATAAAGTTATGAGTCCTTAAAAATAAGGGGTTTTGATTTTTTTGTGAAGTAGACATTTCTGGTATTTTCTTTATGTAATTTGTATGCTAGCTTTACTTTCTAGCATCCTACTATAGGGTTCATTTATGTAGATGCTCAGGAAATTACTAGAAAAGGAAGTTCCGTCCTATAGTTGGCTTCCTGTCCCCTGATGTCAGCAGAGTTTGAAGGACAGTTCTATTCCACATCCATTAAGAGGAGGATGGTGCATTGTCTGTGAAACAAAGTAGGTCGCCCAGATTATACACAGGTGGATTTTAAGGGATTCTTCTCTCCCATACACCATACTGCTCAAGGAATCTGATCCAATGAGAGGAATATCTTGTCCTCATGTTAACATATTTCTAAAATTTTGAGCATAGAATAATTTTTTTCAATCTCAAGGGCATTCTGTTTTTGTCCTCTCACAGTGCCACAGATTCTTGGTTCAGTTGGTCTGAGAGCCAGGTCAGGTGCTCCCTGGGTTTAGTCGTGGGTAGGGCCGGTCCCCTGGGTCTTAGTTGTGCCTCAGACAGAAACTCCTGTCTCGTGTCCTCTTTCTTTCTTATTAAAAGCATATTTTAGAATAAAGTAGCTAGTGTTAAAAATAGAGCAACCCTACAACCCAGCAATTGCACTACTAGGTATTTATCCAAAGGATACAAACATAGTGATCCGTTTAATCTTATTAAATGCAGTAAATTCTATTTAGACTTCATTTCTGATGAGTCAAAGTCTCTTTTAGATTGATTTATTTATTTTAGAGAGAGAGATTGAGAAGGGGGGAGAAAGTGAAGGGGAGGGGCAGAGGGAGAGAGAGGGACACGCAGACTCGCCGCTGAGCGCAGAGCCAGACATGGGGCTTGATCTCAAGACCTTGAGATCACGACCTAAGCCAAAACCAAGAGTCAGATGCTCAACCAACTGCACCACCCAGGCGCCCTGAGTCAGAGTTTATTTTAATGCTGGAAGAAAATAAGATAAAGTTGTGGCATGAGTGAAATAACTTTCCAGTGTTTAAATTGTTTCTTTAAAACTGACACAGTTTTCCCTGAAGACATTTTTTTTTTAAAGATTTTATATTTTAGAGAGAGAGAATGAGAGAGAAAGAGAGGGAGCATGAGAAAGGGGGAGGGTCAGAGGGCGAAGCAGACTCCCCGCTGAGCAGGGAGCCCGATGCAGGACTCATTCCTGGGACTCCAGGATCATGACCTGAGCTGAAGGCAGTCGCTTAACCAACTGAGCCACCCAGGCGCCCCCATGAAGACATTTTTAAAAAAATGCTTTTGCCCAACTCGTGAATGAAACTGACTGTCCTTTTGCCCTTTCTTGCCTGTTTTACAGCACAAAAGAAGAGAAAGATTGCAGTTGTGCAGCCAGAAAAACAGTAAGTTTTTGTGTTTTGTTTTTTTCCCCCCAAAACTTAGATGGTATATAGAACTGTCTTTATAGAGAATAAGGAAGTGTGGCCGTTTTTATCAGTGAGTGGGTTCACAGAGATGATAGCCAGAAATACCTGTTGTTGTTTATGGTGCACCCGTTACATGGAAGACACGGGCTCGCCTCTTCTAGGGATCTCTTCTCCGGATTGCAGTTTCTCTCTTCCGTTCCAGCTGGAGGGCATCCTGGCCTCGCACCTTGATAGTGAAAGGCCTCTTTGAGGCCCCCCTGGCCACGCATCGCTGTCCCTGCCCACACTCAGCATGCTGGCGTCATGGGTCGTGGCCGGCCTGGCAGGCAGACTGCCATCCGAGGCCATCTCTGCCAGCCCCCAGCAAGGTGTCCTTGAGGAAGCTGCTTAATGCTCTGCATCTTGATGCCCTTCTTTGTGAAACACCTGTTTCTCAGGGGGTTCATGAAGATTAAATTAGATTTCATGTGGAAAAAAAAATTGTGTGGGTTGTACAGGGTTAAGTCAATGTAAGTTATCCCCCATTTCAGTTGTAATTTTAGGGAGAAGGAGGGTATCAGGCAGTGTGCATACGTGCAGTATGTTTTTGAAAAATTCTCACCATTAGTAGCATTTTTATATATTGAAGATTAGCTAAGGTACACTAAAATACACAGCCTTTGCCAGGTGGTTCTGTTTTCTAATGAAAATACACTGGTGGAAATGAATTTGATCTTTTCAGATACCCGGTTTAAACTTAAAATGAAATAGAATAACGACTGCATGGCTATTTGAATGTGAATAACAGTTTTGTGGGCATTTTCCATACATTCATGTCTAAACACAGTGTAGCAGGTTAATAATCTGACTCCAGTTTGGTCTGGATAACATTGAAATCGAGAGCAAAGAATTAAATGGTCCCATCATTGAATCCAAATCCGATTTTGTAGCTCCTCAATTTATGGCCCGTGGATCCGTGGTCCCCATCCTGCACTTGCACCAGTCACCCAGACGGCTCGATAAAACACACACACTGCTGGGTCCCCATCTCCAAATTCCCTGGCTCAGGCTGTCTTTAGTGGGGCCTGAGCATCTGTGCATTTAACAAGTTTCTAGGTGGTGCTGGTCCTCTAGTGTGGGGACCCCATTTTGAGAGCCAGTGTGAAGATGACCCCACTGAGATTTTGTGATGGTTTGCTCTGCACTTGCGTCATTTTTCAATGGTGTGATTTCCACGCCGCCGTCCTGGGTACCCTGTAAAAACCAACGCACCTCTTTTCCCCCATGGCTACATTTTTAATGTTTATTCAGCAACTTTTTTACCGAACTATAACACAAAGCTCTGCCCTAGGCTAGGCCTACTTCTCGTTCTAGGACCCATCCATTCATAGGCTTTCTTTGAAGGTCTTTTTAGTGTGGCCGTGACCCACACAAGCAGTTCTCAGACACTAGCTTGTAGAAAGTACTAGTTTCTTCTATTGAAGAGAGGTCTGACTTCCGTTAAAATCCATGCGAGTTGATGTTTCTTTGTGTCTAAAATATAATGAAGGGCATTATGACAATTCTATAGCAAGAGACAAGCCAGGAGCCTCCTGGAAGAACATCGCTGATTAGGGATGACAACCTGAGGGACAGACATGCCATTGGCTTCTTAGGGTTATTGCAAGAATTTGGGGACGACCTCTTTGAAACGGATACGTTTGTACTGATGTTGCTGCTTGACATATATGCATCCTCTCTTTTACTGTGTGCTTGGATTTCTGTGATAATCGCTTTAAGTTGTGGAAAGACTTCGGAATTAGTTTAATTAATTTAATTAGTTATTTCATTAGTTGAGTTCCTTCTCAAGTGTGCGACCCGTGATAGTTGTATTTTCTTGATCAACAGATTGCCATCCACAGTGCCTGTTGAGAAAATACCTCACGACCTTTGTTTATTCTCTCACCTGGACACCTCAGGTAAATGAGCCCACTTACGGCTGGCTGTCCCGTCCCAATTTGGGAGTGGAGACATGCGTGTGTTTTTAGGTCTAATATAAGAATATTTCAACTTTAAGTTCATTCTCCTTGTCTCTGTTGCTACCTATTAACACATACCTACTTTAAAAAAAAATTTCTAAACCAGATTCTCTGTGCCTCTTCTGTCTCTTGGTCAGTAGCTCTAGACGCTTCTCTCAGTCTGCAGAAGAGTCCATGTGTTCCTTGGAAATTTGGGCCCAGTTAGGGTTGTATGTTGTGGATGGTCATGTGCAAGGAGAAAGAATTGAAAATATCATTATTAGGCACTCATTTTTTTTTGACATTTTATGGCATCCCACTTGCATTTTTCATTACTGGTTAATATTTAAGTTCCCATGGGCTTTTGAATTGTTCCTTAAAAACCCTCTGTGTTTGAAAGCTGAGAGTGAATAATATATGTCTTTTAATGTGTAAAGTTCTATATCTTACATTAAAACCTTTGAAAACACAAATGTGAATTCCCCATTGACAACAAATCTGATTATAGACGTGTTTGTACATTAAATAATATATTTGATTACGAATTCTGTTTTCTAGCCAAAGGGAAACCTGCTCTGAATTCTTCCAGGATTCTAAGCTATATGCCATGGAAGAATCCTAGCAGTCAAAGTTATAGTAAGGAGAGCATTTTTATGAGTAGACTTACTAAAATTGTTTTTTTTTCTAAAGTTCTGGGTAGGGTAATCCTACCAAAAAATTTCCATGTATATGCAGCTGTGGACATAATTCTTTTGCCTAATTTTGTTGTATAGAATTGAAACTTCAGAATGGTTTTAAAAGAACCATGTCAGCTCTTCTTTCAGAGTCTATAATTGTTATATTACTCCTTTTGTCTTACCCTCACAAAAATAACATTTCTCCCTCGTTCCCTATTGGTTCTTAGTTGAAGTCCTATGAGGACAGTTCCTCCTGGACTGTTAACAGAGACACCACTGTTAGCGGAGCTTAGCTTGGGGCATTGTGGGGGAGGGCGAGTCTTGGCTGACAGCAGAACCCTGTTACAGACATCAGGAAGCTTTAGGGTAATACCTTACCATTTATTCTTCCACGTTTCCCCATGGCCCTTTGAGACACAACTAGCCCAGCAACTTGCTACGTTGAAAGCACAATGAAGGAAATGCAGATTCAGTCCACGGGAAGTACATTGCACGTCCATGAGATTGGCAAAATGAAGACGCCCTGCCATGTCTAGTGTTGGCTTGGATGTGGAATAGTGGCCACACCTCCTATAGGAGTGTAGGTTGAGATTGTCCGCGTGGAGATCAGTTTGATCACGTGTGGGACAACTGCAGACATGCAGACTCCGTGGCCAAGCAGGTCCCCTCCTTGTGATATACTTGGAAAGCTCTCTTGCCCGTAAGCAGAAGCCGATGTTTACAGCTGTCCTCAGCAGAGCACTGTCGGTAATTCCCGAGCAAATGGAAATGACTGAGTGTCCATCAGCAAGAGAGTGGGCTGCTGCTTGTGCTGTATTCATGTAATGGGGTCACGCACAGAAGTGACAGGTGGATGAACGTTCTGCATATACGTGTACCGATTTGGGTGGATCTTAGAAACTGCAGGTCGAACAAACAAAATGTTGGGGAAAACCATTTATGGAATATTTTTAAAATATCCAAAATACCATGCATTACTTGTTGACACACATCTACCTGTGTGTGTGTGTGGTCAAGTTTATAGGCCTGCGTGGGAATGATAAACACCAGATTCAGGGAAGGGGAAGAGAAGGTGGAGGAGTTTCTAGAGTAGAAAACCCAGGAGAGCTTAGCTCCAGAGCTAGGGTTGTTTTTTGTTTTGTTTTGTTTTTTGTTTTTATTAGCTGCACAGTGGTACATTAGTTGTCATTGTCTTGGTTTTAGCATCTTTTCGTGTGTCTTGAATCCTGCATCATAAACAGAGAAGTTCGTTTATATGGTAGCAAAAAAATAACCCGAATTTCTAAGATACTGTATTTATAAGACATTCTGATATTAAGACACAGTGGGCCTCTGGGTAATTTTGCCAACTAAGTGGATTAAGCAGGGTTTTTTGTTGGCTCCTAAAGCGTGAGCTGTGATGCTCTTCCCCGCAGGTACTGTCAATGGAAAATACTGCTGTCCTCAGCTTTTTATCAACCACAGGTGTTTCTCAGGCCCTTACCTGAACAAAGGGAGAATCGCAGAGCTACCTCAGTCGGTGGGACCAGGCAAATGTGTGCTGGTTCTGAAAGAGGTAAGGCATGCACACGGGGGTCAGCGTCGGGGTATTTCCACAGGGTGTCCAAGATGTAGACAGAATTTCTGAAGGACATAACGGGATCGGGCTGGAGCTGGTCAGGCAAAGATGGGAAATAGCATTCCTGCCCGTGAAAAACTCACAGGCTAGCAGTGGAGACGGGGGGAGAGTGGGGGAGAGGGTTGG
The DNA here is from genome assembly GCF_002201575.2 of Neomonachus schauinslandi. Taxonomy (NCBI): domain Eukaryota; kingdom Metazoa; phylum Chordata; class Mammalia; order Carnivora; family Phocidae; genus Neomonachus; species Neomonachus schauinslandi. Next base: position 131,092,983 of record NC_058407.1, read on the forward strand.
GGGACTACACCTTCCTCCCCCGAGTCCGGGGAAACCTTGCAGTGGGTTTGAGGGCTGTGTGTGGGTCAGGGCCCAGGACTGCAGACTGGAGGTTTCTCTCAAGAGGCAAGTAAGCCTGGATGGGCGAGAGAAGATGCTCTTAAGGATAGACGCCCGCCCGTCGGCGGCGTCAGGAGCCACAAGGCCTTTCCCCTCCGTTGGCCGTAGCCAGCATGCGTCTGCATGGAGGAGGCTCCAGCTCAGGCTCCAGGCACTTGTGTGAAGTTTGTGTCGTGGCCGCGCATCAGTTTGATGGTATTCTTTCCCATTTCTCTTCCTGCCTTTGGGGGTTGACCTGCAGAGAGAGGTGAATCCTCGTTACATTGATGGAGGTTTTTATAGCCTCGCCACAGACCCCGTGTGGACGTGGCTTGGAATCCTGGAACCATTCTTGGAACTCGATCTCTGCTTTTTTCACACATATCAGTGTTTTCTCTTACGAAAGAGGACCCCACATAGATCTTCCTCATCGCTATTGTACCATGATGAATGTGTTTTAATCCCTGGGGCACAACAATCCGTTCATCCACTGAACACATGTCTGTGAGGCCACTGCTCGGAGGCCGGCGCTGCGCCAAGTCCTGGGTCTGAACACAAGCCCTGTCTGCCCTCGGCCTATTGGGGCTTTGCAGCCTTGTTGGGGAGATGGCTTAATTCTAGGCTGAAGGTATGGTGTGTTGGGGGGGGACACTCAGGGCGCAGAGCAGAGCGCTCTGGGAGCACAGGGGAGGGAGTGACAAACAGATGGTAAGGGATCCTTGCTCTGGCTTGCAAAGGGAGGAGCACCTCACGTGGGAACACGGCCGCGGCTCACAGGTGGGTGTCTGGGGAAGGAGTATGGGTCCTTAGGCTGGGGCTGACTCATAGGTATAGAAGAGTGCATCCTGGGCGCCTGGGTGGCTCAGTCGTTAAGCGTCTGCCTTCGGCTCAGGTCATGATCCCAGGGTCCTGGGATCGAGTCCCACATCGGGCTCCCTGCTCCGCGGGAAGCCTGCTTCTCCCTCTCCCACTCCCCCTGCTTGTGTTCCTACTCTCGCTATGTCTCTCTCTGTCAAATAAATAAATAAATAATCTTAAAAAAAAAAAGAAAAAAGAAGAGTGCATCCTGTTTTGAAAAGAACAGACGAGAGATCTGGGCAGCCTGATGGGTGAGGCAGGCCTGGGTAGCTGGGTAGCTTGAGGGAGGCCTTCTCTGGCCTTGTGAGGAGTGCAGATTCCCACTGCGGAGGACGGGAGCCCTCTGAACGACCCTGTGCGAGCACCATCCCCTCGGGAACCTCCACATGGTTTCAGACGTCATTCTACTTGAATGAGATCATTTTAGCAGAGGCCGAGCGTGTTTGCTTTCCTAGGCCGTCTGCGTAGTTAGCAGTTAAAGACTTACATGTTCAGAAAACAAAAATCCCTTTAAGAGAGAAAGTTGAAGTTGTAGTTGAGAAGAAACTCTGTAAAGACACTCTGACGGGGCCGTTGTTGTGGTTATTTACTAGGGAGCATTTAGCCTATAAATGTTCAGAGGATGTTCCTGTCCTTCATGAGGTTCTGGTCATGTGGGACAGACAAGCAGGCAGGTCTAGTATTGCAGGGTAGCAAGCGTCTCAGGTCCTGCGATGGGGCCGCTGCGGGTGTGTCGAGGTCCTGTGGAGTCCCCTGCAGTCTGTGCGGAAGGAGATGTGGGCAGCCTGCATGCGGAAGGTCTGGGGTATCGGGGTGCCCTGGGATGAAGGCAGGAAGATCGGGAAAGAAGGCTTATGGCACCTCAAGTGTAAGGACCTCGGAGGATGGACACAGAAAGGGCACAGATCTGGGTGGGCCTTTCTTGGGCCCCTGCCAGGTGTTCTGAGCAGCCGGGACCTGCTTTCATTTAAAGCAGCTCACGTCCCACGGCTGGGCCCTGCCTCCCGAAAGTGATCGGTGCAGGTCTGGCCCAGCCGAAGTGGCAGGTTGACCTGTCTAACAGATGAGACATTCGTCACTACAGAAAGATGGTGCTCGAGGCAGGTCCAGGGGTAGGGGTGCCTCTGAAAGGCCAAGGTGATGAGGGTCAGTGGAGGGACCGCTGGTCGGCTCTGGATGAGGCGGCACTGACCTCGGATTCCCGAAGATGTTGGACTGGATTGAGGAAGAGATCAAACCAGGACTCCGGGTCAGGATTCCCATGACGATGTGAAATCGCACCCCTGGACCGAGCACTACCCTCCGCAGTCCGGCCCGAGAGTGGGTTGTGGGTACGTTGATGCCTGCCTATGTGTGAGCCTGTTTTTGTCAGGAGTGATAAGAAAGGAACAGGAAGGCCTGGCAGAAATGCGGTGAACCGGTGGGTGCCTTTGAAGCTGCCTGCAGGGCTGTTCGTCACGGCGAGCTCCAGGGATCAGCCTGCGGTCCCCGGTCACCTGCCGGCTCCGCTCGCAGACACACTGGTCCCAGGTTCAGCCTGTCTTCGGGGGCTGGCTCTTTGTCGTACATGAGTTTTTAGAGTCAACAGTGGTTATCCCCGATCAATTCCCCGATAGGTGCCGGCAGCCAAATGCAAAAGCCAGGCCAGAGCAGTTTTCTGATGACAAAACTAGTTTTTTGCTGATGTTCAGAAAATGCATGAGGCAGAAGAAGAAGAAGGGGAAAAAAAAGCAAGCACTTCAGTTCTGTGAGTGCAAGAAAAATGGGAGTTCCAGCAAGCCAATATTTATGCTAATGTGCTTCCTTCAGCACCAGAACCTCTGTGGTTTCAAATTGCATTTTACTTAAAGAGAACGAGGTAATTGGAGCAAAGACAGAGCACGTTTGCTTTTCAGGCCGTCAGTGGTGTTAGCAGTTGAAGGTTTTCAGGTCTTTGGGAAATGCAGAGTGATGGCTGTTTTCCCTTTGGTCTGCTCAGGGGAGGCTGACCTGTGTGCACGTGGGCAGAGCCAGTGAGGGGCCCATCCAACTCTGTCATCCCCACGAGGGACCCAGGACTAGCAGGTCCTGAGGGGATGGGGACAGGTTGAGCCTGTGGACGGCCCCTCAGGCTGGGGCATCCTTTCCTATCCCAGATAGTCCTGCACCCCACGCCTGCCGCAATGCACCAGGGTCTCCTGAAGACCTGTGGACCGCAGATCTGTGTGGCCCTCGGTCCGCTGACGAGGTCTGCGTGTCCCGGCGCTTCTGCTGCTGAGAATGTTGGTGTTGTGTCGAAGAGGTGTTGGGGGAGGTTCTGCTAATACCTCAGATGTGATCTCCCGAATGGCCAGGCCTGTGATCCTGCCTTCCTGCACCACATAGTGAGGGAGGGTGCTGTGTGCTTGTGTCCGGGTCTGAGGGAGAGACCAGCACGAGCACAAGAGGAGAGGAGTGAGTGTGGAACATCTCACAACCTCACTCATGTCCATGAGCCCAGCGATGAAAAGTCCTGCCAGCAGAAGGGACTCTGCAAACACCGGCTCAGGAGGAATTAGAGTCTCCGTTTTCATGGCGATGCTGACATCCATGGATACGCAGGCCACGTACCGGGGTGACGTTCCAGCATGGCTGACGGGTTTGGGGAGCACCTGTGGTTTTTCTGAAATGTTACCTGGCTTGAGTTATTTACCCATATGTAACCTGTGGTCTTAGCAAGCAATAGAAATGTCATGTCCAGGGGGGAATCTCTAGGAGTCTTTTTTCACGTTTTGCACATCACTTTGGGATGTGTGACACAGCAGAAGCTCTGGATCCATGTTGGCTCGACAGCAGAAATCACCCATCCAAGCTTTACATGCTGCTTTTGAGCATTTACAGACGCGCTTTCCTGTGTATAGGTAGATGCATGGCCCTTGCCTATCTCTTCCCTTTCTTCTTCCTGAGACTTTAATAGAAGGCTTAGGAGAAAGCAGCCTGAATGCTGGACACTTGGGAAACTGTCTGAAGCGATATGCTTCCGTGGCTTTTTCTTTTCCTCCAACCTGTGCCCTGGACCTGGACTTGGATCTGACGTGGAGATGAGGCTGAATACAGCGGAGTAGACTGATAACATCAAACACGGAAGGCTAGATGGAGCTTCTGCTCTGCCAAGGCAGGGACGTTGTTCGTGACGAAAGTGAGATACAGAAGTCCGCGTGTGTGCACACGCCCACCCCACCCACTTACCTGTCCATCCAGCCATCTTCTACCCTGAATCTATCCATTGTCATCTCTGTCGTCCGTCTGTCCATGCATTCATCCATCCACCTACTCATCCATCATCTATCATCTGTTTGTCATTTCTATCCTATTATCTGTCCGTCCATCCATCCATCCATCCATCTATCCATCTGTCCTGACTGTCTATCTATCTAACTGTCTGTCTGTCTCACATACCTGAAACAGTCACTTTGCTACTCTTCGTGGCAGCCTGGTCCGGGGACGCAGAGGCTGAGGCATAACCAGGGAGGCCTGCCTTTGTTCGCAGAGAACAGGTGGTGAGAAGTCTAACTTTGCAGAGGGTGGCTGTGCCCATGAGCGGGAGCTGTGAGTGCCCGGTGCCGATGCCCGAGCCTGGGGCTGCTGGACAGGGTTGCCACCAGGCGGCAAAGGGATCCCGGAGGAGACTGGAGCGCTCACCTTCGCGGAACGAGATTTCTCTGTCCTTTGGTCTGCTTCTGTGGTCTGCATAGCTCTGTGGCCCCAGCAAGTGCTGAGGAAGTGGCGAGGGCCCTGCAGGGTGCCACTGTGGTCTGGGCGTGGTTCTCTTCAGCTGTCCGCAACCGTTCGAGGGTGTTTCGGATACGAAGGTGCTGGGTTATTCCACACGCAGCAGATACTCACTGAGCATGCGCCACACCAGGGACTCTTTCAGCGCTGGAACCCGGCAGGGAATGAAACACAGTCCTTCTTCCGTGCATTCGTTCAGGCCCCGGGAACTCACCAGTCGTGCCCTCGTGCCAGGTGGGCACTGTTCTCGGAGCTGGGGGTCACGGTGAGCAAGAGAGGCGGCCCCTTCCTTGGTGAGTTGACAGCCTGCCTGCAGACAGGGGAGGGGGCCTTGTCTCTCTCCCTCTCGGCCTGTCTCACCCTAGCAAACCTACACAGGTGCTGATACATGGCAGAAATCTGTGCCTGGTTATGTTGGAATGATACCCCGGTTCTGTGTTCTCTGGGGTCTGTGGGAGTCGTAGGCATGTGGTTTGTAAATCTGGGAGCAGGGCCATGTGTTATTCGGGCAGTAAGTAAGAGGATGGAAAGAGATGCCTTCTGTGTACCCCCTGGTGTCTTCCTGGTCTTGCTTCCTGTGCTGGGGCTCAGGACGCGGGATCACAAACCCCTTCTCCCTGGCTGGTGGGGATGGAGGACCTCCACCTGACAGGCATCTGGCAGTTACCTCTGACTTTGATACCGCCCCCCCTCCGCCGCCCATGAGGTATAGCCAGTGTAAGGCAGTCATGTGCAGTGGGGTTTCAGACATCACAGCAGAGGGTTGAAATATTGAACGTGGGGTCTGATGCAGAAGGCGAGCTTGCAGACATGCCCTTCCTGAGGGTTCTGGGCCCTGGGCTGATGGCACTCTGCTTCACAGACGTGCGGCATTGGCTCGAGCAGGAGCATCTAGAGGAATCTTGTGTTTCCTGAGTCCCTGCCACGCACCGGCCTCTCCTCCCTGCCCCGTCAGAGATGCCCGCCTGCAAATAGTGATGTGAGTGCCCCACAGGGGGAAAGTGAGCACCGCGCCCACCCGCCCCACCTCAGAAGTTTCCAGTGGGACCTGGCGGTCTGGAATTCGGCCTCCTTTGGAGCTTGTGGTTTATATTTCCGCCACATGGTTGACGCATGAAGCTATTTCCCTCAGTCTCTTGGTTTTGATTACAGTGTTTATTTCCCACGTTTGGGGAGTTCTGTGATGACTTGTTTGAAATTCCCCTTCATTATATATCGTTGAGCATTTGTTCTTGGCTACTTATCACAACTTTCACTTAAAAACTGGGACGACTTCATGTGGGAACCCAGAACATAAGAAATCCAAAGCAGCCTTAGCTGTTCACATAAATGATGCCATACCGCATGTGAAGGTAACTTTTCTCCTTCAAGGTAGCTGTGTGTTCATCAGTATAAATGAGAGAAGGTGGAGTGGGTGACGAGAGCAGGGACGACCATGGCCTCATATCAAGGACTCAGGCTCTGGGGTAACGTCGGACAGAGGAAAAATCTTGCCCAGGTGACGTCTGGTTAAGTCCGTCAGCAGAACCCAAGATGGCGACGTGCCTCGTGGTGATATTCTGTGGTGGTTTTGTTGCTGCCGTTTTAAGCTTATGCTGAACACCAGCTCGTAAAGAACAACGTGCCAAGCCTGTGCGCGGGCATGAACTGTAACACACACACACACACACACACACTCACATAACCCGTGAAGCCGGACTTTGCAGCATGCTGGCCGGTGTCTGGGAAGATTGGCAAAGGTTAAGTCTTTTATTATTTGCCTGTCAAGAGGGTAAGATACCTTTGTGGAACTTTCTCATCACGCTATAGGATAGGCTTTTGTAGCAAAGAAAATCAGGAGCAAATGTTATCTCCTGGGCCTCCATCCACATAATATTTTGTATATTTTATGGTATCAAAGAAATACTTGGGGTGAATTAGTCACTAAGTTCTAGATGTCACCTTAATTTTAACTGTTTTTAAAATATCTTTTAAATAAATATTTTTAAATAATTTTAACTCATGTCAGTGCTCATACTGAAATTCATTGAACAAATTCCAAAAAATACTTGTTGAACTCCTTCTTTTGGCAGGTATAATTGTAGCTACTATGAATAGGGCAGGAAACAAAATACAGTCCCTCATGTCTTGGTGCTTATGACCTCGTGGCAATGGACAGTAATTAACAAATAAGCCAGTACATTTTGGAGACAGGGAGGGTTTCTTGGTGAATTGGACGGGGACTGTGAGAAGAGCAGAATTCACCGAGGCGTCCCAAGTCTGCCCTGAGCAGTCAGAAGAGGGAAGGTGCCGAGAAGGGAAAGCTGTCGGATGGATTAAATCTGTCTTATTTGAACAGAATGCCCACTAAGCCTCCAAGTGGAGATGGACGCACGAGTCCGGAGCTGGGGAAAGGTCTCGGATGGAAATACAAACGTAGGAACCGTTAGTTTGCGAGTTTGGCGGTGGTGTTGAAAGCCAGGTGCACCGCGCAGTGAAGTAGACAGTCCGAGGACTTGAGCCCTGAGCCCTGCTGTTGTTTGTGGGAGGACGCCGGGGGAAGCGAGCCGGGATGCAGGAGGCCCCAGAGAGGCTAGTGTCTTGCGGGTAGAGGAGAAGGTGCTCGCCGAGGAAGGTGTAAGGGTGCTGCCTCGAGCCACCGCCAGGGCGGAACAAGAACAGAACCAAGGGTGGCCGTTCTTTGGCGATGCGGGCACATCGTGGGCACGTCGTGGGCATGGGAGCGCCCCTGGGTGGGTGCCAGAGAGCGCTGAAGGAGAGAAAGGAGCCGGCAAGTGCAGACAGTTCCTACGGTCTTACCGAAAAAGAGAAGGGAGCATGAATGAGGTGGCTGCAGAAAGATGAGAGAGGAAGAGAGAGCTTTCATTGTTGAGGATGGGACCATGGACCGGTCTGTGCTGGAAGGGAAGTCATCCCGCAGAGGAGGGAACGTGATGGTGTAGGAGAGGTGGGTGGCTTGGTCTGCTCGGGCTCCTGCAGCCAGCCCCGCAGATGGGCTTAGACCGCGATGTGTGTGCCTCAAGGCCCTGGAGGCTGGAACCCGAGGTTGGGTGCCCATGGGGCAGGTTCTGCTTTGCATAGGGCGGTGTCCTCACATGGCGGGAGAGCGAGGGAGAGAGAGAGCGCAGGCGCTCGGGTCTCTTCTCACAAAGGTTCACTCCATTACGAGGGTGCCAACCTCATGACCTCATCGAACCCTAATCTCCCCCCAAAGGCCCCACCTCTAATGCCATCACATGGAGGTTAGCATTTCAACATATTAATAGGGGTGGGGGTGCACAATTCAGTCCAGAGCAGAAGGGAAAACCATAAGGTGAAGAAGAATATTCTGGAAAGCATTTTGGGCTCTAGGATATTTTGCTGATGATGGAGGGCAGAATGGATGCACTGGTGATGCACAGAAGGGCTTGAGATTGGTCAAAATTAGGGAGAAATGCAGTTATATGGGAATCGGATTCCGAGTAGAAAGAATGTTCTACAAGTGTTGGGTTTCTGGTGACTGAGGTGAATGAAGTTTTAGGGTGTGATGGGATTCTCCTGTTGGTCTTCCAGGGGTAGGTAGAGAATTCCTGAGAATTATAGCCTCTTTTGGGGAATGATCTTTTAATCAAGTTGAAGCGATAAAGGCAGGAGTTCATTGGTATGGGGTTGGGTTGGGGGAAAGGCTACCTACCAGGGCAGCCCTGGGGCTCTAGCCTTGCCGCTGGGACGGAGGGAGCGCCTCCCCTCCAGGGTGGTGGGCTGCCAGGGGAGGTCAGCCTTCCTTCCATTGAGGATCGAAATGAAAGTCGAGATCAGTTTTGGCCAAAGCAATGGAGTTCTCCACTTGGTAAAATATGTCTGATTATTGCTGTTAGCATTAAAAGTTTTGCAACAACAAAAGGAGTGATGAACATGAAGATTATCATTAGATAGTATTTAGTATTAGATGCAGCATTTGCAAAGGAATATGCACAGAGCCGTTAGTTTTTGAGGCGACAAAATGAAAACACCTAGTTATAAGGGGTAAATCACTTGAAAAGCTTATTTGCTTTGTTTTCTTTTCGAGGCTCGTTTCAAAACCCTATGCATGGAGAAACTGCTGATTAAGCAGGAACAATTCTTTATCATTTTACTGGGGAAAAAAACAACCGACCTATTTATAAAATTAGCTCCATTCCATCTGATTCTGAAGTTGAAAAGGAAAAAATGCTTTAGGCCCACGAGGGCCTTTGATGGTCCCAGTTCCTGTAAAAAGCTAATTATTGTCACCATGGCTCTTGGAGAGACTGCAGAGCAGAAAGGTCTGTTGAAGCAGAGTGAGCACGTGGGGGAGGCTTCTTTGTGTCCAGATCCTTTTTCTGACCCCCCCGTCCCAGCCCCCAGAGAGGGAATATTCTCCTTCATGTTCCATTGGAAGCCGATCTCCCCCAAAGAGAGCCCTCCCTGCAGTTACTAGAATTTAGCAAATTACATACTTTCAAAGTTGAGAATCTGTCTCCTTTCCATTAAATCAGCCGAACTCAAGCTGTGGGAACCATATTTGCTTTCTGAAGTGTTTTCTGATTTTGACACTCAAAGAAATAATTTTCTTATTAAGTGGTTCCCTGCACTTTCAACATTGTTCTGACTTTGATCATATGATATAGTTGAGGTTGGAAATTATCTAAATTACTTTGGTGTTTTGGGAGTTTTCATGATCGTGAGTATGAAAAGAAATCATGGAATCACATGATTTCATGATGTGAACAACAACAACAAAAAAATCCCATCGATTTACATAATCTTCTGAGCACCCGAAAGGGGAGGAGTGGGGGGGAGGAGACCCAAGTTTGCTGAGCGGCTCCTGTGTGCCCCACACGGTGTGTGGAGTGAGCTCCTCTCCCACCGGCATCACCTGCCTGTGTCCTCCCTCCTCTCTCTGACCCCCCCTACGTCCCCCATGCACCTGACCCACTCCCCACTTTCTGAATGAGCGCTTGTTCCTGCCGAGCAGAGGGACAGAAGCAGGGAGAGAGGTGTTGCAGGCCCAGGTGGTGAAACGCAGGGCCGGATTCCTCAGAGGCCCAATGAGATGGGCATGCTAATTGGATTTGGTGGCAGGTCCTTGGTGACCTTCCCAGAGCACTCGTGTGTCGTGGTTAGAGAGGAAACCGGATTTAGGTCAGTTGAGAATGGAATTGAAGAGGAGGAATTTAAAAGCATAGACTCTTTTTATGAGAAGCTGAGTTCTGCAAAGGAATCCATAGCAAGAAGGTCAAGGAGCTTTGAAGCAGAACTATTTTGCCAAGATGTGAAGACTGACATCTGTGTGGGCCAATGGGGATAGAGCCAGGTAGGGGCACAGTTTATTTTGTGGGTTGATGAGGACTGCATTGATACTGAGATCTGGGCTATACCTTTAAACCTTTTTTGTATGCCAAGATGTGATCTCCTTTATTTCTCATGACATCCCTATTATAGAGAAGGAAAATCTCTACTCTTAGGTTTAGTGGCTGGGGCCTGCGGAATTAATCCGACCACAAAACAGATTAATAGGAGAAAAGGTTTATGTCGCATGCACAGGGGCCTCACAGAAGAGAAGTGAAAACCCAAAGAGGCCATTATGCTTGAGATGTTTACGTACCATTTTAACAAACGGCAATGCAGTATGGAGAAGTGAGAGACGAAGGAAAAGGGTTTGGGCTTTTAGGATGGTAAATTGTGGGAAGGTAAGTATAAGGGAGACTAATGGAACTTAAGGGTTTTTTAGTAAAGTTGGTTTGTGCAGACTCATCTCCTCTAGTGACAAGGGTTGCTCTCTTCCTCCTCCGGCTACGGAAGTGAGGAGGGAACACCTTTACGAAGGGAGACATGTGTGTGCAGTTTCTCAGTTGCTTTCAGCTCAAAATAATCCTACGCCAAAGTGGCATATTTTTAGGTGAATGTTCTGATCCCCTTATGAACGAGAGAAATGGCAGTGCCCCCATCATACAGAGGAGGAAAGCCAGTCAGGCACCTCAAGGACTCATCCTTCTACAGGATGGAACTGGGGTTCAATCCCAGATCTGTTCACCTACAAAGGTGCCTGCCTATCTGCTGGAGGACACCGTGGAGACTTCTGTGTAAGGTGTGTTCTCCACAACCATGTCATGAACAACAAGAAATCGAGGGAGGGATCCCTGGAGCATGATTTTCCTCCTGGAGTTATGCAAACACCGTTATGCCAGTTTATTGGGAATAGTGTTTATTAACTTCACACTCAGCATTCTGCCGGTTAGTTGGGGGTGGGGTCCGTACAATCGCTCGTGATCAAGGGCATAATACAACAACCTGAGTTTCCATGTTTTGCAAGGAGCAGTAATTCTGACTCTGGATGGTGGTACCAGCCGCCTGGTCATTCTAGGAAGAGTTGTCTTCCTAGAGGTAGCTGTAATATACTAAGATGTCACGAACCGAAGAATTATTCAGCTCGCAGCCCCAAAGTTTGATAGAGGGCCTGCTGAATTTGGCAACGCGTGATGTGGCATCGGAAATGCCATGGGAAAATTATTCAATATTGGACGCTTTTGACAACTTAATGGCTGCCTGTTCCCAGGCTGAATGGAACTCTGGAAGGCATTTTCTTTTCACCGTCTCCAAATGCATTTCGCTCTGCAGCAAATAACGTGTAGCTCTGGGCCCTTCCTTGCGAAACACAATGGAAAGAATCAGTTTAAATTTTATTGTCTGTTGATAAATACTTGGTGCATTATTTCAGCCAGCTCTAATTGGATTTATTTTTAAACTCGGTTTCTGCAAATTGTACTGACAGTAAACAATAAAATCAGATGATTATTCTAATACAGAAAACATAAACACAGCAAAAACATAAACACAGCAAAACTGCTTGTACGGCCTCGTCCTGGCCTTTTAGTGCCTTGGCGGATTGGCCGGCCCGTGTGCTCTTGCTGGGGATTTATAGGAACCTTGCAACATAGCAGAGCGCTACCCCAGCTCAGAGAAGACACTTGCCATGCTCATTGCACAGTCTAAAATATTTTTAAGATCGATTCTTCAGTTATAATATGAGGGAGCTTTGTTGTATTTCAGAATTAAATCAGGGCACAAGGCATGCCAGTTGTGTTCTGGAACGCTTCAGATCCACCAATGCTGTGACCTAAAAACCCGGGCCACATACGTTGATCTCCATCCTCCCATTGATACTGTGCAGTGTCCTCCCCAAAAGCAGCGGGGACTTTGGCAGTCAGGGCATTTCTCACCCCCTCAGTGGCGTGTGTTTTGCCCTGAAACCTGAAGCATGAGCTCAGTGCCTGGCTGGTTTCCCTGGTGGACGGGGAGACACTGCAGGCGTGCTGGGCGCTGTGTCCCAGTCCTGTCCCTGCTCCTGGGGGCTGACACACGGCATATCCTCAGCAAGGGGCCTTTCGTGGAACTCCACAGCGTGGGTGTCGGTGTTCCTTTGGAGGCTGCGGTGTACCTTCATGTTCTTTGCGCGGTCTGTCCAAACGGCAGCATCTCTGGAACATGCCGGAACCATAAACGTTCGTGGTTAATGATGATTTGCTTACAGAAGGGGGAGTGCCCCGAGGGATCTGAATTCCGCGATCTTTCCATTCAGGGGGCACATCGAGGTTAATAGGAACACGGGACCTTCTCAGAGCCTGCAGCTGAGGCTCACAGAGCAGAATGTCCCATCTTTCTGGGAGTGTCACAGAAGGCAGTGACCACAGGTGTTCTTCCTCGGACTTGGGAATTGGGAATAAAGGGGAGGTTTGAGGAAATAGGATATCGGATGGTATTGGTTACTCCACGCAGTCCTTTGAAGCACTCACATCTCAGAGCATTGTCCTCATGTGAAACGTCCATGTATTGAGCCAGCATCAGGTGAGTTCCAAATACTTGGTTAGTCTCCTGACAGATATCTGAAGTCTGTTCAGAATTATGGGCACAAATCTGTTGCCTCTGTCTCACTGATTCTTTTTGAAATTTACTTTCAAAAATAAAATGAAATTCTCAGTAGCCGATCCTACCACAGAGTAATCCTGTTGGAGATAATCACTGGCTCTTTGGAGGAAATAGATCCGTTTTTCTTCAATCAGACATGCTAGGGAGAGCCTGCCATCCCCTCTGGCCAGAGGTTCACACGTCTGCCAGAGGGATTGGATTTTACCACCCTTTTTATCCCGTGGATGGTGAGCCGAATCTGTGTCTGGCTGCAGAAATGTTCTACCCAACTTAATGGATGCGTACCACAAATACTTCTCGTCAGCCGGGTGGTTTTTGCAGCATTCTTATCTTAGCAGGAATGGATGCAGTTGAAGTTCATTGCTGTTCTTTTTTTCCCCAACAGGTTCTTAGCATGATAATCAATGCAGCTTACAAGCCTGGAAGGGTATTGAGAGAATTACAGCTGGTGGAAGATCCACACTGGAATTTTCAGGAGGAGACGCTGAAGGCAAAGTAGGTGTTCTCAGTCCTGGGAAACAAGGCTCTTGTAATGGTTAGCCCGCTACTTTGAAACTCGTCATTCCTCTTCTTGACACAGCCCACAGAAATGGGAATAAAGGGGGAGGACTGTCATTCTTTAGTTCTGTGCGCTACGTACAGATTTATTGGTGTTTCTGTTACACGGAGTTGCCTTAAGCCTTGGGATTCCGGAACTAAAGGAGAGATTTGTTTAGCTGATACTTTATTGTGTTAAACATTCAGAATCAGAACTTCCTGTGATTCAGGGCCAATAGATTATTTGATCAGAAGGGGAACAATTATAAGAGAGAGGATATCTGTTATCATCATTATATGTTATTCATTAACAGCTCTTAATATTTGATACTGTGAAGAGCTTATGCCAGACAGTTAAATGTTCTTTGCTCTGAGAGTTGACAGTTTTAAAAGATAAAAAGAATCCATACCTCTGCTTGGCTTTGGTTGACGGGCTGTGGGTTGACATGGGAAGAGAACCTTGTTTTACACTCTCACACCCCTTCACTTCTTTTATTTGCAGATAGGCTAACTGGAGAGATGATGTTTTGGCTTTGCTTTGAGGTTCTCGAGCTCTGAAATTGATAGCACCCCCTCTGGATCGATAAGCTTGAACATGGTAGTTTAGAAGGCAGATAGAAGAAGATCCATTTCTCAAGATAATTTTCTTTCATAATTGCTTTGACTTCTGGTCCTTGGTGTTCATTTAGCTTTTCAACAGAATAGATCTTACTGGTCAACTTCTTGTAGAACAGTGTCCTCAAATAGCCTTTAGATGTGACATTTGGGAAACGATAACTTTTTTGAACAGTGAACCACGTTCAGTGGCTAGAGTGTGGCTGAGGCCTCCTTTAAAGAAAGTACCTTTCCTGTTTGTAGTGAAAGTTGAGGGATGTGAAATGGTTTGTTTGACCAGTAGTATTCTCCCGTGTGGTTAACTTACTACCCTGGTATGGAGTAAGGATGGTGAGATACTGTTCGGCTGCTCTCCACTCATCTGTTCTCCACTCAACATTTCTTTTTTGAACACATCTGCAATTTTAGACTCCGTGAACATCATTTGTGGTCTCATGATGCTCTGCCAAATCACAGAAGTCAAAGGGAATACATGTTAACTGGGAGAACGTGTATTTGTATGAAGTGGCCTGTCACTGAAAGGTGGTACCGTATTTCATCCTTCCCGTGAAGTATTTAAATGAACCTCCCCTATAAATGACCTGAAAGGATATGATTAATGGGAAAAATTAATGATCTCTTTCAGTCATACTAAGTCTTTTCCTTCTGTAATTACTGTGGTTTGTTAGTGTTTTGCTTTTTTGTTTTTTATAATAGAAATGAACGTAAGTCACTGTATTTATTTCAAAAATAAATAAGTAAATAATACAATAAGTAAATGAGCCCCACCTGTAGTGCAGAAGAAACCAGAGCAAGGCTTTTTCCAGCCGAATGTTCCATATCTTTCTACTTCATCTGAGGGGGGATCAGCAGCAGCATGACATTTTCTAAGGTTTAATGCATAGGAACAGTGGTGGCCGAAAACCTGAGCAAGTGTATGTACTGAGAAACATTTGTTTTAAACAATTTCTGTAAAATTCAGTACCTCCCAAACACACCTCACGGATAAGGAAATAGGACAACTACAAAAATCTTAAACCCCATTAAAATCTCCCCTGTTCGTAAACAAGCCAGAAAGTTGCCCCAGGTACCAAAATGACAGGGAGAGTTAATTTTGCGGTGTTAGCACTCATTTTCATGTTGCCAAGTCGATCAGAGCTTTTATGAAATTCAGCCCGATACAATCAAAACCGACACGGGGAAATCAGCCCTGGCTGATCGTAAAGGCAACGTATTACCTATTAGATCAGATATGACAGTGAGTTCCTTAGCCAGATCTTACGAAGCAGCTTATAATGAGAACGTGTCTGTCTGTGAGTGTGCTGGATTACAGTTGCTAATGATGACAGATTTACAGGTGGGAGGGGGCGTTCCCGTTAGGATACTATGTGTTGAGTCACCTCTTCGCTTCTGATGTAAAACGACAACTTTTTAGATCTTGACAGCTTGCGCAAATGAGAGGAGAGAGCCCCCAGCTTCTTCCCATTTTCTTGAAAGGCTGAAATGCTTTCTGTCGTGAATAAATTAACTTCCTGAGCGGGGGACCTGCATTTAAGGCATTCTCTTGTTTGGGTTGTGGTCTTTGAATGATAGTATCACAAGGAGTGCTTTCAGGAGGAGAGGACGTGAGCTCCACGTGAGATCATGAGATCATCCACCCCTGGGGCTTGGGAGGGCTGTCACTGAGCATTGGGGTTTCTGACTGGTACTTCCTCTTCTGAAGAGAAAAGACCCATTTCCTTGAGAGGATGGAGATGCCATTAAAAAGGTTTGACCTGTGCATAGGAGAAAAACTTAACATCGTCACCTTTTGACCCTTGGTGATTTTTTTTTCCTATTTATCTAACAATCATACCTTTTATACTAAAAGAAATTATTGCATTATTGAACACCATGTAAGGACTCTGTATCTTGAGTCTTCAACGTGTATTGAAAGGCAAAACTGGGGTAGCTATGATGCCAAAGGGAAAGTAGATTCTCATGTAGTTCATTTTAGCAGTCCTGGGAAAGAAGATTGTTTCTTTCCGATGAACTTAAGTATACTAAATTGACTTACATTATTTTGAATTTCAGGAGGAGGAATTTAGGCTATACCTTTGGGGGATAAGAAAAAAATTCCAACTCTGTGCATCTAGAGACATTTACATGTTTTCCAACATGTTCTAGAATCTTCTTGGGGGGAGAAAGACTGTTAACTCTGCTTTGAGTGGCTTTTGTGATCATCTTTATAAAATCCAGGTGAAGGCTTAATAGATTTTCCCAGTCCTTTGTTATAGTTATTCAGAATATTTAAAGAGGAAATGTGCTCTTTAAATTGGAGGGAATGAGACTTCCTTATCACTTAGGCACACGCAAGGAAATTCACAACTTAGAGGTGAGTCATGCTTGGCTCTACGGAAATGATATTTTGGTTTCTTTTTCATAAGCAATTACTGATTTTTTATGTGTTTCTCTTTCACTTTTTTTGGTCTTTTACTCATGCTCCTATTTTGTGGGTAGCCAGATGTAATATTTGGCTGCAGAGTGATTTGTGTAGGAAAGGATTCGTAAACAGAGACTTTCCACTGGAAAAAAAATTATTAGTTGGCTCATTTGTCAGTTTTTACCTTGCTCAGATTTGTGCACTTGCTCTCCTGAAAACGTATGCCATAAACATTATGGGAAGCGGGCGGCTGGACCAGTTTGGGGAGCACAAGCCTGAATTTCTGCATGAGCTTAAGTTCATCAGGTTACGGGCGTGTTGTTTCTGCTGCAAACACAGACCAGTTTAGGATGTTCTGAATTGGATGGGGTCTTTCCAAACACACACACACACACACACACACACACACAGACACACACACACCCTTTATTACACAGAGTTCTCATTCCTTGAAATGCAGGAATTCAGAAAGAAGAGAGAAGTTTCTGAGGGGTTGAGTATCCTAAGACTGGAAGCCAGTGAACCAAAGTGTTGCCCATAGTTCTGATGATCAGGAAGATTTGACGATGAAGGAAGGAAAGACTCTCTTCTGAAGGAAATCAGGACCATATATCACAGTTGCTAAGGAGAAGAGTGATGGTCTCACAGCCTGTGAAGCTTCTCTGTCTTTGCAGAGCTAAATTCTTCCTTCAGTATTCGAAGATGCGGATTCAGCCTGATGGAAGAGAACCTTGTTTTACACTCTCACACCCCTATCTCTGCCTCACCAAGTTTTGTGAAAAGGTCCTGCTATGGGTCGTTTTGCAAGTGAATGATAGAACTTAGGCCAAGTTGGAGTCCTCCCCCTTGGACTGTCCTGATATTTAAGAGTGGATTGTTACATCAGTGTTGGGTTTTTCACTCTGTATTTCCTTTTGATTCAAAATCCATTTTGGTTTTTCTCAGCTCTTATCTATTGAAAGAGACACATTTTTCCAGCACTCTCGCTTCTCCATCTTCATCTGTCTTTCTCCACCCTGCCCTATGTACTCACATGTGGAAATTAACCCCTGCTTTGATTAGTGGGAAAATACTGCAAGGCCATTCACACTTCCTTATTGATGGCAAGGAGGAAAAAACCTTTTCTCTACCCTGTTAGGTTCAGTTCCTGGGAGCCTGCAAATTAAACTGACAAATGACAGATGAGCAAGAGAAAAGACTATTTACTTACATAAGGTGCATGCACACACATGAAGGAGTGCTTTGTGATGAGTAACTTGAAGGGACAGTTAGGATTTGGAGCTTTATGTGTATGGTATAGCTAATTTAGTAGGAGAAAGAGTATGGAGCAACAGCCTGTAGGGGAAGAACAAATAGGCTTCTTTATGAAAAACAAACGACTTTTTAGGAGAAAAAATAGGAGATAAGAAAGTTTGTGAAAATGTTGGTTTATGCAAGCACAAGCAGTCTTTCTGTCTTTTTCATAGTCTGTGAAATTCCTCAGAGAGGGGATTTATGGTAGGTTTACTCTGGTCTCTCCCCTGGGATTAGAAGCCACTCCAAAGAGGGAATTTATGGTAGTCCTCATTTCTCAGAAGTTTCTGCTTTTAGTCAGATAATGGAAGCTCTGAGAAAGCTGCTTTCTGCATGTGTTGGATCTCAAACATCTTCATCTTAAAATAGTCTCTGTGTCGACTCTGGGATTCTGAGTGGGTCCCCACAGTGACAACCAGGATCCCTCCTGCATCTCTCTGTTCTCTGACGTCCTATGCTGTTTCATAGTGGGTGTCTTGAGACCAGTGTCACCCCACCCTCTCCTCAGGCGCCCCGATAGTAGAGACAAGATCACGTTCCACACGTTTCTGGAGCCTCAGTAAGGCTGAGGTGCAAAGGGAATGGGGGAAGAAGTCTTCAAAATAATGGAGGCAAGGGGCGCCTGGGTGGCTCAGTCGGTTGAGCGCCTGCCTTCGGCTCAGGTCATGATCCCAGGGTCCTGCGATCGAGTCCCGCATCGGGCTCCCTGCTCAGCAGGGAGTCTGCTTTGTCCCTCTCCCTCTGCCTGCAGCTCCCCCTGCTTGGGCTCTCTCTCTGAAATAAATAAACAAAAATCTTTAAAAAAAAAATAAATAACGGAGGCAGAGCTCAGACCTGCTTACCACAGATCTCCCTGGTTCCCTCCTTCCCCACCTTCTTTATCTTTGCTTGTTGTTGTCCTGCCTCAGTTCTGACCCAGTGATCTTTCACTTCTTTTACCCTCCCTCCTTCCCTCCCTACATCTATCCATCCTTCCTTCCTTCCTTCCTTCCGAGAGCATAATGCCATGTACTGACTTGATCGTCTCTTTCAATATTTTCTTCTTTTCACAGAACTTGTACTCCACGCTTTAAAAGCCTTATCTTGTGTTGTGTTTACAACAGCCTTGCTGGGCCTTTTAATAAATTACACGGCTAAGGGTCCTTCCCTCCGGACTCACATTGACAGGATAAAGCAAAGAGCTTTATCCTGTGCTTTTGAGCTGTCCTGCCTACAAAAGTGTGTCACTGGTGTACTGTTTTTAAGCCTTTTATGATGGGGAAAGCTGCAAAACGGATTCTACTTTCACCTGCGGTAAAGCCTAGTGAGGTGACCAGGACCGTGGTGGCGGCCCTCACCTGGTGCCCCGTGCACGGCCCACCTCCTTGTCCACGTCTGGCGGAGCTCCTGACACCTGACCTGTCCACCCTGCCCCAGGAGACCATAGGGATCAGATGGTCATGTGGTGCACAGTCTCAGAGAAAACAGAAATGACACTATCACGTGAATGCAGTTAGACCCCAGCCAGTGTGTAAAATCTTAGAGCCGCCTTTTGCCTGTATTTCTTGGTGGACCAGTATCTCTATGTTTAGTGCGTCCTCGTGAAAGAGAGTTGTGCGAACACTTGCCCTCATTTGTCGACCAACTCCAGACAAGCCAGGTTATTGGCTCAGGCAGGAGCCTGCGAGGTCCAAACAGCATCTTCCCCGCATCGCACGAAAATCCACAAGCGTATGGCCATACTGAACCCGTAGCGCTCGAAAATAGATGGAAATCATGTTATACGCTAAGCTTAATGTAGTTTGAGTCGTTATACACATAACATTTATTTTTATTATTTCTTCTCTGTGTGTTTAGCTTGAAACAATCTCAAACGTACAGAAAAATGACCAACTGTTAAAATTACATAACATTTCATTAAAATTAAATTATATTCTTTCTCCTGGTCGATTTGAGAATAAGTTATTGGCATGATGCCCTATCGCCCCCAAATACCCATTTCCTACAAACAAGGACGCTCTCCTACATAATCAAAATCAGGACAGTGATACATATGAGTGGTCCTCATACCACACTCAGGTCTCACCCACTGTCCCAGTGCTGTCCCTCGGGCGGAAGAGCCCAGCTCAGGGTCTCACGTTGCATTGGGCTGCCCTGTCTCTTCCGGTCCCCTTGCTTCCCGACAGTTGCTCAGACTTTTCTTTGACTTTCATGACCTTGATATTTTTGAAGGGCATGGACCACTTACTTTGTAGAATGCCACTTCATCAGGAGTTTCTTTTATGTTACCGCATGACGGGATTCAGATGATGCATCAGGAGTATCATAGAAAAAAGGACCTTCTGCGCCCTGCATCCTGCCTGCTGGCGTACGATCTCTCTTTGCCTCCTCCCTAGGGGTGTTTACTTTGATCACCTAATTAAGGTGACGTCTGCCACGCTGCTCTGCGGCAGAGACACTTGGTGGGGGCGACACTCCGTACTCTGTAAATATCCACTCCTTGTCAAGCTTTCAACATCTTCAGACCTTTATTTGCGTCTGTATGAATTCACGGATTCCTGTTTTACTCAGTGGGTTGAAGTCATCAACTTTATTTGTGTCTGTATGAATTCATGGATTCCTGTTTTACTCAGTGGGTTGAAGTCATCAACTTATCAGACACTCAGGTTGTCCCGGATTTGGCCAGTGGGGACCACACCCAGAAGGCTTTTTTTTTTTTTAAAGATACTATGTATTTATTTGAGAGAGAGAGTGCGCACAAGCAGGGGGAGAGGGAGAAGCAGACTCCCTGATGAGCAGGGAGCCCGATGCGGGGCTTTATCCCAGGACCTGATATCCTGACCAGAAGCTTAACGGACTGAGCCACCCAGGTGACCCCACCCCCACCCCCCCAAGCAGGCTTTTTGTTTATCACCTTGACTTTTCTCCATCAGTCTTTGATACTTTGTTACTTTCTGACCCCATCAGTCTTTGATACTTTGTTACTTTCTGACCCAGTAAGCTGTTCCCAGATCATCTTGTCCCTTCTCTGCCCTAGTCCTGGAGTTAGCCACCTCTCCAAGGAGACTTGGTTTTTTCTCAGGATCAGTGGTGGGGTTTTTTTGGGGTTTTTTTTGGTGGGAGGAGGTAAAAAATGATATTTAGCAACCAAGACCTTACATTAGTAAGCTCACTGCTGTGAGCAGGGATGTGTGTGTGTGTGTGTGTGTGTGTGTATACACACGTAAGTGTGTATACACACACATACGTACAAAAAACATATTTACATTTACATTTCTGTTGGGTTTTGAGCCCTCATGACCTCCTCCATGGTCTAAATTTTGCTACAAGGGCTCTTCAGACTGAGCATATGATTTTATTCATGGCTGAGATATATTGCAGTGACGTAGGAAGGGCATGCAGTGATGTCATGAGGAAAAGAGATGCAGGTGGGGTCTGGAAGAGTCTCCGTGTTCAGGCCTCCTTACGCTCTCTCCCCCAGGGAGGGTTTCCAGAGAGCACTCTGCTTCCCCAGCAGCGAAAGTGCGTATCACATGATGTTTCTATCCAGAGAAGCCCAGGCCTGAGGCTTTTACTGGGGGCTGGTCCCATGGGCAGCACTCTGCCTGGCATGGATCAGGAAAGCAAGCGGGTTTGCCCAAACAGTCTGGGTGTGGTTCACCACCTTGATCACCTCCAAAATGCAGTTCCCAGATACCTGCCATGGGCCCACCTTGCAGGCGAGCTTCTCTATAGATAGCAGCTTCAGGCCTGCAAGCCTGGCCCTTCTTGCACACTTGTGACTGAATTCGGGCTCCAATCCCCCCCTCCCCACCCAACACTGCAGGGGGTCCCCTCTGGCCTTTACCTTTCTTGTATTTGCACCCCCCGCAACACACAGGGGAAACTTGGCTCACACTGTCTTCAGTCTGTTGATGTGTTTGGTCAGGCCCCGCTCAGGAACCAGTCTCTTGTCCTTTTGTTCTTCTCTTCACCCCCATCCGGGCCCTCACACCCGACCCGTGCCGGGCTGTCCCCCATGGGCAGACATCCTCTGTGTTCTGAGCAGGACAGGGATGCTGCCATCCTGCCTCCCTCCTCACCTGCCACAGGTCTGGATCCTCTTAATTAAGGAGGGCCCTTGGGACTGACCCCACAGGAGAGGGGGAGCCGGACCGTAGCCCACGGGCCCCTCTGGTGTTAGAATGGCCCTCCGTGGTTGTTTCGAGTCGGCCCAAGAAGCCAGGCCCTTTTGCCCCATCACAATGACTCCTGGCATGGGGGCCGCCCCCGGGAGGGGAGGGGGCAAGCTCTTGCAGCTGGGCAGACACTCTAGGGCCAGCAGCTGTGCCGGCAGTGGGGATGGGAGGTCCCGCGGGTCCCACTCCGCCTCTCCAGCCTGCACACCTTCCCCGCCCAGTCTCCCCGCCCTCCTCCTCCACCACCATGGCTTTTCGGTGGAATTGTTCCAGAAGGGCAGGCAAGGGGAGGGGATTCCATTACTTTTAAACCATACTATAATCCTATTTTCATAAGTTTAGAGTGGCATTTCCTAATTGGGAAAGGTCTACTAAAGCCTTGCTTCCACGGAGTCATCCCAAACTAGAAGGGAAGAAAAAGCCGACCCTTCTCTATTTCCCGCAGGGCATTTGTTCTTGTCCTCTTCACGTCCCTCGAATGCGTTTCGGGAAGCTTTGGAATTTGGAGGTCTGGGAACATCTGTCTTTGGGCCCTACTTCCACAGGTTGAATTCGGACCCAATTTTCACATTTCTCCTGCTTTTTTTACTTTATATCATTTTATTTTTTTAAGGAACTTTAAGAATCTTGACATTGAGCTCTTTGGAAGAGAGAGCCCTAGGGCTACCAAAACTGCAGTGGGAAAAACTGCCAGGGAAGTTGTACCAGGAGCATCTTTTTTTTTTTTTTTTAAGATTTTTTATTTTTTTATTTATTTGAAAGAGAGAGACACAGCGAGAGAGGGAACACAAGCAGGGGGAATGGGAGAGGGAGAAGCAGGCTTCCCGTGGAGCAGGGAGCCTGATGCGGGGCTCGATCCCAGGACCCTGGGATCATGACCTGAGCTGAAGGCAGACGCTTAACAACTGAGCCACCCAGGCACCCCTGTACCAGGAGCATCTTTTTATTCTGCCTTCCCCAGAACATGAGAGACATGCCGTGTCCACAGAACTGTGCTGGTTTTATTACGAAGCACAACAAAATCAGCAAGCAAGAACTACCCAAAAATGAATCATAGAGCCCTCCTCGGAGTGGGGGGTGTGTGTTCCTACATCTAGGGTCGATAGAGGTCCTAGAAAAATCAACAGTTGTTCAAGGGTATGCGATTTAAAGCATAATCTCATCCACAAAGAATTGCTTTTTAGTTCTTACTACACAGAAAGCCAAGCTTGGCACTAAAGAGAAATGCAAGAACAGTCAATACAGAGGGGCTGGGATTTGAAAGACCAGAGAATGAACACGAAGTCCAGTTTTTTCAAGTTAGAAATTAATTTCTTTGAGGTTACTGTAAAAAAAATGATTTGTTGGGAGGGGGAATATTTTTCTAGTCTTCAGAAGCTTTATGCTTCTTTGAAAGAAACTCAGAATCAGTTTATCCTATTTATTTCTATCACCGCATTATTCTTAGGGAACCAGATCTAGGTTTTGAATGTAGTACTTCATTTGCAAATCACTGAAGTGATGCTCTCCTTATGTTACGCTGTTTGCACGAATCACCTGGTGTCCCTGTTGTTTTGCGGCCGACTTTTGGAAACATGCAACACAAGTGTGCAGAGCGGGTTTGGCAAAGAGCTCGTGCCCATCACCCTTACCGACGTGGACAAGCAGGAGGGCAGCGTTGGCTTACTTGGTAGTTCACGCCTCTGGATTGTGGTTAGTTTTCCATCAGTGTCATCCACCAGAGCTCCCGCTTTTTTTCTGGAAGATAAATTGTTGTTCAAGATTTCAACTTGAGGGTGCCTGGGTGGCTCAGTCAGTTAAGTGTCTGCCTTTGGCTCAGGTCATGATCCCAGGGTCCTAGGATCGAGTTCCCCATCAGGCTCCCTGACTAGCGGGGAATCTGCTTTTCCCTCTACCCCCCACGTCCCACTCGTGATCTCTTCTCTCTCTCACACTTCTCTCTCTCAAATAAATAAATAAATAAATAAATAAATAAATAAATAAATAAACAAACAAATCTTTAAAAAGTAAAATAAAATGTCAAGATCGGGGGCGTCTAGGTGGCTCAGTCAGTTAAGGGTCTTCCTTCTTCCTTTGGCTCAGGTCATGATCCCAGAGTCCTGGGATGGAGTCCCGAGTCCGGCTCCGGGCTCAGCAGGGAGCTTGCTTCTCCTTGGGCTTCTCCCACCTTTTGTTCTCTCTCTGTCTCTTTCTCAAATAAAAATAAAATCTTGAAAAAAAAAATTTCAACTTGAAAATCAGGGTGCACCTCAAGGGCGTAGTTGAACAGCCCCATGGTTTTGATGCATTCTTCGTGTCGGTGGACTCTGGGTTCTGTGACATGTCAATTAAATAAATACCGGTCATCTGCTGCTAATGGAGAAGTTTATAAGTGTTTTGTACCAACGATATTTTAAAAATGTGTTGAAAGGTGGTTCGCACCTACATCCAAGTACCCCTTTTTCCAGCCAAGCCCCTCTGTATTGACTGTTCTTGCATTTCTCTGAAGTGCCAAGCTTGGCTTTCTGTGTAGTTATTTACATGGTTATCACCATAAATATTTGGCCCAGGGCTTTGGTCCCCATTTTTGAACCGAGAATCCATTCAACCTGCTTTCCAGAAGTGGTCTTCAGTTTTATGTTGGTGACTTCACTGCATGTGGTTTTTCTTAGGCAGGAGAAAGTTGGTTTTTTTTCTCAAAAGTAAGGAGCAACAAATGACAATATCTGGATTTCAGAAGTGTTCTGGAATGGGTATTAAATACTACAGATACCGCAGTGAGACAGTGCCACGTGGAAATATCTGTGGTGGTGATTCATCGCATGCATGGGCTTTCTTAAAAACATTACTCTGAGCTCCGAAGGAACGATAAAAACAAATGGCGTGGAAATCACACACAGCCTACTTCACTGTTAGAAAATAAAGGGGCTACTTTCAGAACACGCCATACGCAGTAGGTTTAAGTAACTGTGTGGTCTTGCCATTGCTCTTCCTCATTTCTAGGTACAGAGGCAAAACGTACCGGGCCGTGGCCAAAATCGTGCGGACATCGGACCAGGTAGCAGATTTCTGCCGGCGGGTCTGTGCCAAGCTGGAGTGCTGCCCAAATTTGTTCAGTCCCGTGCTGGTTTCGGAGAACTGCCCAGAGAACTGCTCCATTCACACCAAAACCAAGTACAGTAAGTTCAAAGAATGAGAAGAGTATTGGGCTGGGGGCCTAAACTGTGGGATAAGGTAGCTGATGGGTTTCTAAAAAAAAAAAAACAAAACAAAAACCTTTGAGTAATTTTTCATGGGAATTGCTGTGAAAGAATTCTTTAAGATTTGCTGTGGCAGATACTTAAAGTGTCTCCAGCCCAGTGGAGGGACAGGATGACAAAGAAGAGATGGGAAGGGCTATGCTGTGAGTTTCAGGACATTGGCTGGGTTTGGAAATTTATCTGGCGGAAAGGAGAGCTGGATAAAACTGGTTCTTGGTAACGTTAGGTTGGTAACCAGCATTGCTTTCTGGGTCCTTAGGCTGAGGAGGTATAGAGAGTGCCTTTGCTCCCATGGACGGTGAGCTCCTTGTCATAGGCTGCTTCCCCCTATTTATACCGCCTCCTCGGAGCTCCCTGGACGGGGGGTGTTTGGAGGGTGCAGAAGCAGCCCGCACTCTCTGTGCTCCCGTGGGGTCAGCTGTCCCCCTGCCCTGCCTTTGCTCTGACCACTTCCTGGCAGGATTTTCGGGCTGTCTACCCCACACGTGTGGTGCTCGGCCTTCTCTGGTGGCCTCTCCCAGCTCCCGTCCTCCTGTCCTTCCTCAGCTCTGACCTTTGTCCACATGCACCGTAGCCACTCACAGACACCTCCACCCTGGTTATGTCAAACTCTGACAGCTCCCTCTGATCCCCGCTTCTGCTCTCGCCACCTCCCCGCCTCGGTTATCTCTGACTCGGGCGTGACTGCGCCCCCGTCACGGTGGCCTGGAGGTTTGCTCTCCCAGCCTGCTTTCCAGCTGCTGGCGTATTGACAGGACTCGGGAGTGCAGTCCGCGTGCTGGGAGCCCCGGCTGGTTGAGACTGATCAGCCCGGGTGTCAGAACCAGGAATCGGAACGGACTTGAACCACCGTTCCGAGTGTGAATCTCCTTGTAGTTTTCTCTGTATGGATGCATGGATATGCTAAAAGCTCTTTTCCACGCCATTCCTGCTAAGAGTCAGCGCCCTTCTCTGTCAGGTTGGGCCGCCTGGCATTCTGCACCCGCGCTCACGCATGGAGAGCCACCGGTGTGTTGGTAGGATGTGGTGACGTCACAGTCTTCTCCAGACAGTGGTGACATCACTGACCTTTCTGGAGAACTTGGTTCCCCCTCAAGTTACCTTTGGTCAGAGGAGAGACCCCCTGGAGCAGGCTGCTCAGTGACAGATGCTCCTGAATTACAAAGGACTTGACTGAGAGCTAAACTCTCCCTTGAATTTTTGCCTTAAAAACGGGAAGAGGTGGGTTACCACAGCTTGAATTCAACACGACCGAGATGACTTAGAGATTTTTCTGGGTCTCGTGTGATAAAATGTCAAAATCCTAAGATCCCTGGGTCAACGTATAGTAAATATTGCTGCAGATTGAACTGATGCTCCAGAGGGAAAGGACAAAACCACGCTGGGGAGGAATTGAGAGCGCCAAGGCCAGCAGTCACCCCAGTGTGACCCCAAGACTCTGAAAGTGTGCTGCACCTTTGTTGTATTCGGTAAAACTGCTCTGATTTCCAGCGTCTGGCTTCTAGGAAACCTCCGGTAGACGTGCACTGTGTTTTCTCAGCCCTCAGATCGATTTCTTGGGTGTTCGGGATGATTTGATAGTTATTCTAGCTGTGTTTGAAGGACAAGGCGAGTGCAGGGTCCCCCTACTCCTCCGCCACCTGACTCCCCTCCTGGCTTCTCAGGAACCAAACTGCACCAGACTTATCTTGCCCGCACGGGGCCCTGGGGTGTGAACAAATGCTTGTCCACCTGTAACTGGTACGTAGGGACCACCGTGAAGCATCGAGTGTCCTGCTCGGTCCCACTGGGCTCATTTCGCGTGTGGGGCCGTCGAGCGCCAGGGCCGGGTATCTTGCCCGTGGGAATACAGCAGCGTGGGTGTGCATGGGGGCCACGCTCCGCCACACATCACGTGCTCCATGGAAGCCTAGCAGCTGTGTGCTTGGGCATTTGTCTTGGCTCCTTCCGACCGTAGATAAAGGTTCCCTTTCTGCAGGTGGCTCTGTATGGAATAATGGGGGTTTCGTTGTGGGATGGTCGAGACTTCGGGTAATGAGTCTCGATCAGGATCTTAATTGAAAACTGGATCCTCAGGGGTGGTTTCGATTAGTTGAGTATACATTTAATTTATAAAATACAGCAGTCATTACTGGACGTTGGTAACTCTCTAATGGGTGCTCTGCGTGTTAATAGAGACTTCTATCGAGGTGCTGGCAGGGTTGGTTTCTCCTGAGGCCACTCTTTGGGCTGCAGACGGCCGTCCCTTCTGTCCTCACACGGCTGTCCCCCTGTGCTCGCCTTCCTGCTGTCTGTCCCTCTTCCTGTAAGCAGGCTGGTCCTATAGGATGAAGGCCCTATGCTTTGGACTTCATTTACCCTTAATCACCTCCTTAAAGACCCCATCTGCAAATACAGTGCCATGCGGGGTGAGCGCTTTAACATTTGAATTTTGAAGACATGTAGTTCTGTCCCTGATACCTTCTAACCATGAGGGCACGGGACAAATGTTCCCAACAAAAGAACGATCTTTCTCTCTTCTCTTTTCTTTTCTTCCCTCTTCCCTGGTCTTCCTCTGGTCTCTCTACTCTCTCAGTGTCAATGTACTTCATGTGTGTGACCTTTAGAAGATGTTCTTGATCCTCTCTCTCCTTGCAGCCTATTACTATGGAAAGAGAAAGAAGATCGTGAAGCCCCCGATCGGGGAAGCCAGCACTGAGAGCGGACACCCGAAGCCAGCCAGACGTAGGAAACGGCGCAAGTCCATCTTTGTGCAGAAGAAGCGGAGGTCTTCCGCCGTGGACTTAGCTGCAGGCTCGGGGGAGGTATGTCCCGCTCAGAGCACCTTCCTGCATGCATCCGGGGCGCGTGGCTGCTCTCGGCCAAGGCCGCAGCCGACGTGTGATGCTGAGTGCTTGGAAACTCCAGGCACCAGGAGCCCTGCAGATTCAGCCCGCCTGGCCATGTGAGCTGGGAGAGGGCGGCGACGGGGACCGTGGTGGGGACCGCAGGATGGGCCTTGGGCCACCCCCCCCCCGGCGGTTTGCACAGGGCCAGCTGGATTCAGCAGTGCCTTCCCTTCTCCCCAGGAGAGCGAGGAAGAGGATGCGGATGCCGATGCCATGGACGAGGACACTGGGAGTGAGGAAACCAGCTCCGAGCTCCGCGATGACCAGACAGACACCTCTTCGGCTGAGGTCCCCTCCGCGCGGCCCCGGAGGGCCGTCACCCTGAGGAGCAACTCCGAGCCCGAGCGCCGGCTGCCCGTGGAGAGGCCGCGGCGGGGCCGGAGGGCGCAGGCCGCCTCGTGTGCCAAGGGGGCAGAGCAGGGCGCGGCCACTGGCCAGGACCCAGCAGGGGTAAGGCCCGCGGGGGCCCCCAGCTGGGCTCTGTGGGGCCAGGGCTGTGGGCAGGGTGTTGAAGAAGGAAGCCAGTACGGTGCAGGGCCTTGACTTGGGGCTCTGCGTTCAAAATGGCAGAGTAATGGCAGCTCCAGCCTGGTGCCAAGTCTGGGGAGAAGGCCTGGTGGTTTCCCATCTCAGATGGAGTCCAAGGGGCATGAGAGCTTTTCTGTGGAAGGTTTTCCAGCTGCAGAGGATTCTTGTCAGGAGAACAGACAGAATAGGTCCTCGAGGTGCCATTGGACACAAGGCTTCCCCTTCACGGGAGACGGCTGAGTCAGCGTACCAGATCTCCCCCAAACCCCCAGGCCGTACGTGGTCAGCCGGGAGGTCATGGGCACCGTCATCACCAGGGTAGAGGGGGAAGAACTGGCTGCCTCCTGTGCATTCACACGCCCCGTACCCTCTCTCCGCAGTCAAAGGTGCATCCTCACTAAGCAGGCCCAGGATTTCCTGAACTGGGTTTTCAGCAACTGCTCTCACGGCTCCTTTTTTTCAGCGTCTAACGGCACACAAGCCATTGGAGGCAAAATCATAACCCAGCTGAACTGCTAAGAAAGTCCCTCGAGCCCCAAGTCTCGGTGGCTTGTCCAGGTGCCCAGGGAGAGGCCAGAGGGAGGAGGAAAGTCTGGCTCAGGTCTGCGGGGTTTACCGAGTGTCCTGCCGACCCTGCAGGGATCGAATGACCTCCTGCCTCCCTTCTCCTGTCAGGACCCGAAGCAGGAGGAGGAGGAGAGGCTTGTTCTGGAGAGCAACCCGTTGGAGTGGACGGTGACCGACGTGGTGAGGTTCATCAAGCTGACGGACTGTGCCCCCCTGGCCAAGATATTTCAGGAACAGGTGCGCTGGTCCTTCTGCTGTGTTTGTTGTATTTTCCTTTGATTTTCTGGTTTAGCTGCTTTCTGTGACACGGCTCTGGTAGGGGAATGGGGTACTCCCTCGTGACTGCGGGGGGCTGGGGGACGGAAGCCTGGCTCACACGTGGTCCCTGCTGACACCTCTGTGGGGGGCTCTTTGCTGTCCAGCAGAGATGCAAGTCCCAGCCCGGTCTCCCTTGTCGGGGGCTGGGAGCCTGGGGCCGTCTGGCCTTTGTCGCCATCTGGGGAGGGGGGTTTCTGTCTCCCTAGACTACCCTTTTCCCTGTCCTTCCGCTAGGAAGAGCAGGCTTCCCTTGGGTCTCTTTTCACCCATGCCCGGGGGCAGTATTGGGTGGCCAGCTTCTGTAGCAGTAAGTCTTGGACGTAGGAGGCATGCAGATACCCAAGCGTTCAGCACCGTGCCCTCTTGGGCTCCCAGGTCCCTGCTGGTCTGCCTTCTCTTCTCCCCACCTTATGTTTGTTTGATTCATTAGTTCTATACAGCAGGAGAAACAGGGAAGGGATGTGTCCCCATCTTCCCAGAGGCGGAAGCCCTCCGTCTGCTGTGTTTCTCTCAGTGCCCCTCTCCTCACTGCTTTTGTATTTCGCTCTTTCCTTTGTAACAACGTTAAAAACCTGTGGTATGTTCGGTTCCATGCTAGTGATGGGTAAATGCAAAACAATCAACATAATCTATACTTAAAGGAATTTTGATTCTGTAGACGAGACGATGAGAATTAGCTAAAGCGTAAGACATGCTTTGAGCCCTAAGAAAGGAGGAATTTTTTTACGTTGCCCCTTAAATTAATATGGAAAGAAATCGCCTGTCTGGACCCAAGCCACCTTGAAGGCTGCTCCCCGGCCTCCCATGGAAGGTCCAGGTGAAGCCTGTGACCTGTTCTCCCGCGTTCGCGTGAAGGGTTGCTATTTCTCACACTGTCTCACAGCGTGAATGTGTCTTTCAGGACCTCGTACTTAAGAAAGGTACTGTTTACCATGTGATCAGTTAAAGATGTGTCTATCTGGTCTTTTTTTAGATTATACCAACTAATACTCTAGAGAGAGGGTAATAACTCAGGCATTCAATCAGGAAGGGAAGAAGAAAGGCCTCTGATACCCCTGCACCCAGTGAGTCCCCCAGATCTTCTTCCAGGCCCACGTGTGAAAAGCAAATTAATGTGGTTCCCAGCTCATCCCAGGAGGGGGTGGCTTTTAGCATTCAGAGGTCCCATCTGGTCAGCCCCCAGAGCCTCCAGGAGACCCCAACTCTGTGCACGTGAAGGGGGAATGGCAGCTACAGGGGTTTGCTGTTACCAGCACCCCCTCTCTGAGTGATACACAAAAGCAAATAGGAAAAAGCTGCATCAGACGTAAAGAACTTAGTAATGAGCCTGTCCCTTCATTTAAAACACACGGACAGGGAGAGAATTGTAAGAACCGTGAAGGCTTGTGTGGTTTGGGGCATCTCCATCTTGAAAACACAAATAAAGCAGATTGAACTCCTGCTAGAAGCATTGTCTAGTGTAGCATTTTCCGAAGCGGGCATTTATCAGTAGTGGCCCTGAGAAGACGCTGAGTGCCGATGACCCAGAGCTCAACACGTGGGTCTGTGTGGTCGTGTGTTCATTCCGAGCGCACCGACGAAACGTCTGCTCGTGGGCCTTAACTATATTTAGAAGGCAGATGTGGTAGGCAGCGTTCTAGGTTAGTCTCAAGTTGTGTTTTTGTTCTGTTTCGTTTTTAGACTCAAAGGCGCACTTTTGCCTGGAAATGGTTTTTAGCTGGGCTGTGGCCGAATAGGGCACAGCGCTCTCCCGCCCCGACTCCGGGTCAGCGGTACGGAGAGAGGTGAACAGCCCCGCGTGCGATTGCTTTCACAGGCTTCTGATGTGAGGCAAGAACGTGAAAACTAAGCTGACCTGGGCAAAAGGCTAAAATGCTACACATGCTGAGTCGTCCTTATTTGCACTTCTAAGCCCAGCTTCTTAGGGTGTGTCACGAAGTTCTGAGCCTTCCCAAGCCAGGGTGTCTAAGACACGAAGCGTGCCTGGCACGTTCCCACTTCCAGAATCAGACGGCAGGCAGGGCCCTGCCTCTCACACTGGTTAAAAACTTGGTCCTACTACGTACCTACTTATTTCTCTTAAGAGACAGAAAAATAGGTAGACTGTAATTGATCATAGTTGTATTCCTATTTCATTTCCAATTTCACAGGAGGTGTTTCCCCGGCCGCAATAAGAGGCTGTTGCCTGCTTTGCTGTCTGAAGCGCTTGGCGTTTGAGTCCTTTTCTGTTCAATCAGCGCCCATAATTACTAATTTTTGCTAATTTGTTCAGTCATCTTTGAGCCCAAGTGCCCCACAGTCCTGATTTGGGGAGGCCTCCGGTGGGTCCGTCCACCCACAGCGTGAGCTTTTCGATGACCTGCATTGGGGGGGCGGGGCAGGGGGGGGGCAGCTCTGTTCACAAGTGTGCGAGAAACTCCGGTACGTGGAACAGTAATAGCTCTGTGCACACCTCACGGAGGTGTAAATTCAGGGCTGTCGCAATCACCAGCAGCATTTACAGAAAGTATAAACTTCCCATTACCGGAAGGTATGCCTTTAATTCTGAAATGTTATGGCAACAGCTTAAAGCATCTATACTCTGTAATTTTCTACTGAGAACGTGTACATTATACAGGAAAACTCCACACATCCTCTAACTAAGAAAAACATGAAACTCTTAAATACAATTTGGCCTTAAATAGAATGTGGCCCTTGGTCCTTGCGGTGCGGTGCCTGTTAGTATGGGGCCCGGTTTTGCTGCCCCCTCGCTGCTGGCTGAGCCCAGAGAAAGGCCTTTCTGTCTCCCTGCACACTGGGGTCTGTGTAGACAGACTCATTCTCCCGGGTGTTTCTCCCCAGCTCCGCTAGTCTGCACCACACCAGGGCTCCGTGCAGCCCCAGAGACCACGAGACCATGTGTACCAGCCTGTAGTCGGACAGGTTCAAGGACATGGACACGTCCATCCCTTCCAGCTTGCCCGCACTTGAAGGTCGCACCACGGAGCACGGAGTCTCCTCCCCTCAACCGTGGCCTCACAACCCAGCTGTCTTTACCGTCGGGCGCTGCCCCCTCGCTGCTGGCTGAGCAGAGGGACAGAGGGTCTGGGAAACGCTCTCCCGTTGGGGGGAGCGGGGTGGGGGGCTGTGATCAGATAAAGGTCCCGAGGCCGTTTAGAGGTCCTGACCATCATCCTTGTTTGGTTTCATCTGCCCCGAGCTCTCCGTGCAGCTTTCCCTCCGCCGCTCAGGGCCCGGGAGGCTGCCTGCCAGGGCCGGAAACTGCTGTGTCGCCCCCGGTTCTGAATGCTTCCAGGCGCCTCGGAGCAGCGGGCTTATAAACAGTGGGCAACAGCTGTAGGAGCGGGCGGTGGCCTAGTCCAAGCAGGGGAGGTTGGGGAAGAGATCGCATGGCAG
This sequence comes from Neomonachus schauinslandi, assembly GCF_002201575.2. Taxonomy (NCBI): domain Eukaryota; kingdom Metazoa; phylum Chordata; class Mammalia; order Carnivora; family Phocidae; genus Neomonachus; species Neomonachus schauinslandi. Next base: position 131,125,534 of record NC_058407.1, read on the forward strand.
CAGGCAGACCGGCTTCTCGGGAAGGGGACGGGAGTGGCCGCAGGCTCCGGGGTGTGTGCGGCTAAGCGAGAGCACCTGCCGTGGCCTGTGCAGAGTGGTGAGCGCTGTGGTTCGGGCCGCGCGGTTGCAGGGATGCCCATGGGAGCAGGGCTGTGGGAGGCACAGCAGGTGGTAAAGGTTAGTAGAGTTTGCCACTGGTCAAAAGTGCGTATTTTCCCCAAAGCTGTCCCAGGAAAGAGACCCAAGTTCTCTGTCCAATTTTGTAAAATAATTTGTGGCATCGCCCAGGATGAACACTCGGGCTATACCGGAAAGAGTCCGGGGCCCTTCAAGCTCTGTAAACCCTGCATTCACTCCCAGGGCCTGTCACAGATTCTGCACTCCGTTGGCAGAAGCCCCTCGAGGTTTAGGAATAAACAAAGCAAGGGGCTATCTTGAGGTTTCTATCTGGGGATCGGAGACCGGAGTTCTCCCTCACCACTAGATGTGAGTTTTTATTTTGAGGATAGTTGTAGCTGAATAGAGTCGACCCTCCTCTTCCGTACTTCTTCCCATGTGAGGTCTCCATGAAAGAGTGGGGAGTCTTTGGGAGCTGGGGACAGGCTGGTGGAGGCACTTCCAGAAACCCTCAGAGTGTGCGCCCCAGCTCACATCTCCCTGGATGGGAGCCCGATGGCCCCATCGGTAGCATCTGTGCTATAGACTGAAGCTGCTGTCCCCCACGGTCATGGGGTCATGGGGTCAGGAGCGTGGAGCCCCCGTGAATGGATCGGTGCCCTTGTAGGAGAGCCCACAGACAGCTCCCTGGCCCCCTCCCCTGTGTGAGGACGCAGTGAAGCAGGGCCTCTCCAGTCACCTCCATCTGCCGGCAACTTGATCTTGGACTTCCCAGCCTCCAGAGCCGTGAGACCCAAGTGCCTGTTGTTTACCAGGCCCCCAGCCCACCGTGTCTGTTACTGTGGCCTGGGGGACTCAGATGGCCCAAGAGTCCCCTCTTCTTTCTCTTCCCCTTCTGTCCACTTGCCCGATTCTCTCGCTTTGCCTTTACACATCTGTTGACTTTTAGGTTCACCCAGACCAGGTTTTCCCATTTAGTCATTCAACAAACGTTTAATGAGCCCCTATTCTGTGTCTGGCAGGTATTTTTCTAGATGCTGAGGATAGCGCGGGGGAAACAAGCTAGAAAAAAGTCCCTTGCCCTTATTGCTATGCCTTCTCAAAAGTGAGTTAAAACGTGAGGCCGTCCCTGACCCCACCCTCCCCCCACCCCCCAGCCTGTTGTGTGCTCGGGCTCGCATCCAGCTCTATCTGCTAAGCTGTGCGGATTTGGGCCACCTGCATACGTGTGTCTGCTCCCCAGCTGGAAAACATGGGAGCCACGTCTCACTCGTCTTGTATCTCCAGTAGCTACTTTGGGGTCCGACATACGAATAATTTAACAAATATTTTGCAAATAAATGAAAAACAGCTTTAAAGACTTGGCACCTCCTCAGAAACTAAGATTTGATTTACCAAGGGAATCCCCTTCTCCTCCTTCCTGGGCTGTGAGGTGTGGGAAAAATGGAGAAACCTAAAAGCATTTCAGAAAGAACAAGTGAGAGATACCAGCTTGCATCTGAGACGTAGATGCACTAATATGTTTTTATGGAGAAATGGTTTGTGCATCCCGAAGAGTGCCCATGAGACCTGTGCATACGTGGCATACTGATAAGGTGAACACCTGTGAAAGCCACCGTCCAAGGAAGAATCTAGAACATTGCAGCACGGCCGTATCTACTGTCCTGTCACACTCCGCTTCATTTCTACCAGCTGTAAATACTGTTCTGAAATTTGTATTGTTGTGTTCTTGTTTGATTTACTCTCACCTACTTTTTCGAGGTGATGCCAAAGGGTTTCCCAAAGTAGTTTCCCAGCATACATTTCTTCTCGTGCTCTAGGGCTTCCCGTTACCATATACTTCTCTGCCAACACCTAGCGTTGTGTGACTTCTCCACTTCTGTGGACATGAAATTGTATCGTGGGCCTCATTTGCACTTCCCTGATAAGGTCGACATCTTTTCCTAAATTGTTCATCATTTTTGTTTCATTTGTGAAATATCTACTCGTGCCTTTTGCCTAATATTTTTTTTATATAAGTCTTTTCATTGTTGATCTGTGTAGGGCCTTCTGTATTCCGGGTATCACTGCCATCCTTTGTCCATTCTACATGGAGCATTCAGTTTGCGGTTGGGCTAGCCACTCCGTGGCACCCAGTACTGGATCCCAGGGGTAGCACCCCAGTTCTGGGTGACCTTATCTCTTAACAGGCTCAGCTTTGCCACCCCCTAATAAATGTTCTCCCCTTCAGTCCCTCATGGCTTCCCCACCCTGCCTCCTAATTCATTCCAATACGTTGTGGCCAATATCAGCTTGCAGATGATCACATGCTATAATGTGACTTCTCTGCCTAACGACCTTTAGCGACTTTCTGGTCACACACCCCAGAAGCTCGTTTCCTAACTGCTGTCTCGGCCCGTCTCTGCTTTCCCTTCAGTGTCTCTGCACTCTCCTCGAATACATGCTTTCATGAACTGCTTGTCTTCCGTGGGTCCATCCTTCCCTCAGTGATTCCTCTCTGTCCTTAGGTCTGAGCTGGGGCATCACCTGATCTCTGAGGTGTTCCTTGACTCCTGTAAGACTGGCTGTGTTCCCGTCCCTTTGAGCCGGTACCTCTGTGTCCACACTTTATTCTCTCTGTACTGTGTTGGTCTGTTCCTCATAATGGCCTACCTTGACGTTTGTCCTCTCCTGGGAGGGAGTCTGTTTTGTTCAGTGCAGTAGCCACGGAGGCCAGCAGAGCACCTGCCTCTCAGTAGGCGCTCAATAAACGCTTGCTTGTGGAGTAAAGAAATGAGTGACATCCTCCACTTAAATGGGGTGCATGTATATGGCGGCCACCTTCACTGAAATGGTCCGTAGAGCGTTACAGAAGCATTTTAGGGGGCTGGCTTTCAAGTGTAATTGAATCTATATGTCCAAGGATCGCCATCATGACCTAGTATGGATGTTTAGAGCTGCAGTTTTCCCTCCAAAGTTTAATATCAGAAAAGCATGGTTCTAGGGGCACTTGGGTGGTTAAGCATCTGCCTTCGGCTCAGGTCATGATCTCAGGGTCCTGGGATCGAGCCCCACGTCGGGCTCCCTGCTCAGCAGGGAGGCTGCTTGTCTCCCTCTCTCTCTGCCCCCTCCCCCCAGCCTCTCTCTCTCTTTCTCTCTAAAATAAATAAATGATTCTTAAAAAAAAAAGAAAGAAATCCGTGGTTCTAGTTCCAATATGGTCTTCAACTAAATGATCTTAGATAGATCAACTAGCTTTTCTGGCATTAATTTCCATCCAAAAAAAAGTGTCCTATATCCTAAAATAAGTTTCTCTTCTGCTCTTCATTGAACATAATGGTTAAGCCACCTGCACATGGTTTTATAACATCATCCTATTTCCTACTTACAACATATTTTTCTCAGGCCCGTGATACTCACAAGACTTGGTATCCCTAGACCTTTCCCCCTCTGTCAAGTTTGATATGATGTAGGTGGATTTGCCTCTGAAAGCGGAGTCGGGCTCCCAGATCCCAGGTCAGGGGGTACCATTATTTGGTTCATGACCTTGAGCAGAACCTGTTTCTCAGCACTTCCAGTTTGCCCTTTACTACAGCCAGCCTTAGAGGTGGCGTCTGAAGAGCAAGTAAAGTAACGTGCAAAAGCACGATAGAAAAAGTAAAAAAAAAAAAAGAGAGAGAGAGAGACAGCATCAAAAATTCATTGACAGCTTCGTTAGTTTATCTGCTACTTTCGGCGTGTATTCAAGACTGATCAGTTTACTTTGGGGTTTGATAAGGTCCAGTTTGAGTCTTGGTCCTCAACCAGTATCGAGAGATCAGGGACTTGAGTCTGGCATTCATGATCTTCCACTTGAGCTCTGTGATATATATCACCTCCTAAAACACTGGATTTCAGTAATTCATGCCACTGGCATATAGATTCTATCTAATGGATTGTTTCTAAATGTGTATATGTCTATAGTTTTTACCTTGGGCCTGGACTTGCGCACACCACAGCCGCGCTCACGTAATTGAGACAATTAATTGCGCCCGCATTGATGCCTCTAAGGTTGATGCTTAATTTTTATTGCTGCTGTACGTATTAGGGATTATGAGCACATCGAGGTGCCTTTTGAAACTGATCATACACTACATTATTCTTATTCCTACCAGTAGTCCTCTCAAGGCTAACCTTTATGCCCATTCTGGGTTGTTTTTTGTTTTGTGTGCTTTTGGAATTTTTAAGACCGCTAAATAAACCATTATCTGAAGAAAATAAGCTTCCTACATGTAACTCAGGATGCACGATGTCGGAGGTGCCCGTGTGCAGCGGTAGGACTAGTAAGTCTCCGTGGCTTACGGCAGGCTCACCGCTTCTCCAAATGGCAGAAATTCTAGTTTGCTGGGTGTGGTTTGTGCTCTCCTTCTACCACTGGTCTTTATTGTTACCTTCTCTTACTTCCTATGGAATGTGAAGACTGTCTTGGTGGATAGGAGGGAGGGATTGCACTTATAACCAATCACACAATATCTACATAAATAAACCCAGTTTATTATAGGAAGCAAGCTGGTGAAGAGGCAGAGATGTCCAGTGCAGGGGGATCTTAAAGCTTTGGGGTGGGCCTTGTCCCTGCCTTCTGCAGTGAATGCAGCTTAACAGTCTGATGACTCTGTCATCGCCTGGGCCCGGTGCACGGCTTCAGAGAACTCACGAGGACAAAACCGGGATGCAGACCGTGCACACCTCATTCTGGGTGGTGCATGTGTGCAAATGGAGATGCGTGCCTTTGTGTGCGTCTGAATACCCGAGTTGTCCTCAGTAGCCAACTGCTCTGGGTAGTGGTACAGCTCTCCAGCATCTTGTCACCCGTTTCAATGGTGAAATGTCAGACCTTGGCAAGGAAGAGAGAGAGCTGCTTCTTTTAGTAGAGCTCTCTTTCCTAGTGCTCATGTGGAGTCACAGCAGAACACGAGAGGGACTGGGGCGGGGGCCGGGGGCGAGGGGGGCTCTCCCTGCCAGGGGCTGGAAGCTTGGGGAAGAGGAGGTCCTGCAGCAGCTCACCTGTTCCACCCTCTCGACCCCACCGGCCTAGGCGTGTGAATTTCACAGTAGCCAGAATTTTCGGAGCAGACTGGTTTTATTAACCAGAAAGATGAGAGAGTTCTCAGGCCAGGTTGGTATGTCTGCCAACGCTCTCCTGAACCGAAGGCCCCTGGCCCCCAGGATGAAGCCTGCCGTGACAGATGCCGTCCCTTGTGCCCGGTGCCTCGGCTCTAACGTGGCTTTGTCTCCTGGCAGGACATTGATGGGCAGGCACTGCTGTTGCTGACTCTCCCCACGGTGCAGGAGTGCATGGAGCTGAAGCTGGGGCCCGCCATCAAGCTGTGCCATCAGATCGAGCGAGTTAAAGTGGCTTTCTACGCCCAGTACGCCAACTGATGCTGCCCTCTCGGGAGTTGACCCAGAGTCGTGTGATGCGGCGTCGTGGGAAGGTTTGGGGACCGACGCTTTATTTCTTGGATGATAAGAGCTGGTATATACACTCTGTAGCAGCGAAAAGCAAGAAGCACGGAGGACCTCCTTCACCCTCCAGCCTGTGTGATAGTACCCCGTTTTCAAGCATACCCAGGGCCACAGCGAGGCTCCTGGAGTGGTGGATGCTGCGGGAAATGGGAGAGCGTCTCTGTACGTCCACGTCTCGCCTTTCTCCCTCCGGAAACCAGGCAGCTCCCTGTGAAGGGCTTTCCTCAGCCACGGTCCACTTTGCTTTGATGTCTTTTCTGAATGTGCCCAGGGAGGACACAGGCTGGTGGTTTTGCTCTGGTCGTTCCAGACGCTTCTTTCGTGACGACGCCCATGGGGCCGTGGCTGCGTGGCTCAGTTGGATCTTGGTGGCAACTTAGTTCTCAGACACACTTGTTGCAGGATGCGGTTACATAAGGATGGACTAGACTTGCATCACCTGTCACAGGTGCCTTTTAGGAAGTGGGGGGCGTGAAGGCAGGCGGCATATTGCAAGGAGACCGTTCTTCCCGAGCGACGGACATCCAGAGCCTGTGGAGCGTTCCGTTTGCAGTCTTTTATAGAACTTCACATATTGCTCACTTTCTCATTTAATTGTGACCAGATCAGGGAGTGATTCCTTTAGTCTGTTGGGAAATGCTGAGCTGTGTATTGAAGGAAAAGCTTAATGTCAGAGACGAGTGGGAAGAGGCTTCGGGAAGCTTTTAATAAACCAGCTGTGTCCCCATAGAAGGATCCCGCAGTGAGTCTGTCAGTGAGACTAGCTTTGGGTGCCACTTGGATCAACCTGGTCCTGGGACGTCCGACGGGAAGCAGGGCAGCCACCTGGCTTGGCCCTGCTCTTCTGCTGGCCCGGCTGACGGCCCCCTGTGATCCTGGATGACCACATCACTCTGGAGCCTCTCGTCTGCCTCCTGCTAAGGGAAGGGTCTCAATCCGCCAACGTTGAGACACTGTAGGTGAGAAAGAATCACATTAGCAGTGTTTACTGTTTCCGGCAGCCCACTCTGGCTTGGAGGGTGCCGAAGACATTTCTTGGGCAGTTTTCATTAAATCCGTGAAGTCACTTGTAGAGAGATCTGGGACTCTTGAGCATTGGCTGGGGTTTTTTTTGTACCAAGCACTTCATCTGCGTATGCCTGTGAGGGACCCAGTGTGCTCACTCCAACCCGAATGGATGGCCCTCCTCCGTTGGGAGGCGTCCAAATGCCTTTCGACACGCGTGCAAGGAAACCAGACCTTGAGAGAGTCTGGACGTGGACACGGAGGGGAGCACGGCCTTCTGCTGCTCTTGTGCCATAATTACCTTGATCTTTTCTCCTTGATCAGTATCCACTGCTGGCGGGACATCATGGGGTGGGCTGCTGAGCTGTCCTGTTTCTGCATACATTGTAAAGCACGATTATCTGTCAGATTTTGCCAAGTTTGATGACCAACGCTAAACTTTATTCACAGTCTGTCCCTGTTAACAGATGCAAATGGAAAACCGATTTTGCCAGGTGAGTTTTTCCTTTCCACCCTAGCTGACTTCTCCCACGAAGTTTGAAACGTTTGGCAAGTGGGTTCGCCTGGGGACCTGTTCTGGAAGGACCAGCGTCTCACACCGGAAGCGCCCGTGGTGACTCGTGCTTGGCTCGCAGTCGGGGCTTCTGTGTCCCACGCCGAGGGGTCCGCCGCCTCCCGGGTTCCCACTCCTGCCTGCCTTCTCAGCCACATGCTTCTAGCCTTACACACTCAGCCTTGTGGAGTCGATTGGAAAGGGTATCCATTTCAAGATCTTTGGCATTTTCCCTGCGCTGACTCACTCGCGATCCTTCGCTGTGGCCTTTTCAAGCTGAACTATTCCTGTCGCATCTGAAACCGGAGCGAGGGGGTGTGGTGGCTGCAACGTAATGTTGTACTTTCAGAACGGATGTCCCCTCCTCGTGCCCTTTCAAGGAAAGGCGTGGGGGAGGAGGTGCTACATGGGATGAGGCAGATCTTGCAGGCGTCCCTGGAGCTGGAAGGCCTCCCCTTGGCAGCCCGGGCAAGACACGGCCACCGTTGCTGGGGAAGCTTCCTGCTTCCGTGTGCCCGACAGCTCCTTGTCCTCAGTCCCTCTCTGTGCAGCGATCTGTCACTTCACCCACGTCCACGTAATGGTGCGTGGTCAGCAAGACGTGGCCGGGGCCAGAGGCAGAAGGCCCGGCTCCAGGGTAACCATCACGACGGTCCTGTATGTGTCCCCTCCTGGCCCTCCAAGAGCCAAGAAACCTTTTAGGGCCAAGAAGATGCTTTTGCTGTGAGTGTCACCACCGTCCTCCTGAACTTGGATTCTTTGGGGGATTCCCATTGGTGGGTGTACTTCCTGTCGGTAGCAAGTTGGCAACGGAATGGTGAGGTGGGGTGTTTGTTCCTCTGTAGGATTCACCTCACATCAGCTTCTGTCTTATCAGTAGGGCCAGTTTCCAAGGCACATTTTACTGTGTTGTTACTGTGTCTCTTAAGGCAGGAAATGCTGATTTTACACCTCTACCCACCCCCCGCCCCCCCAGGACCACCACAGCCCCAGCCAAACGCTTCTTGGTTGAAATGCCAGCAAGTGACGCCTCTCCCCCGCTTCTCTGTCCCCAGACGCTTCAGTCTCTGCTCTGTCTCTATGATAATACTTCGGGACCAAAGTTCTGTCCTCTGTGTTAGCCGGGTCCTGCGTACACCATGCCGCTCTTTACCTCCCGTAGCTGGTCGAGAAGCATGTCTTCCTCTCCTGCCCGAGCGGACACTTGGCGTTCTGTACAGTGTGTATAACTTGAGAAGCAGAAATGCTGCCTCGTCTTTAAGGCTGACAGTCACGACGCAATCCCATCCGGAAACTAAGGGAGCTGGTTCGGCCCCTGCCTTCTTGACTGCGTCTGTATTGTGTTGGGAAACTATCCTACCCACAACAATATAAACCTAAAAAGAGCAGGGTACGGCTGGCATTGCAAACGAACTTCTTTGCTTTTCCAAAAAGAAAAAAAAAAACAAAACAACCAAAAAAGGAAAATGGAAACCAGTTTCCTTCAAGTTGCGTCATCCAGAGAACTCATCCATCGCTTTTAAAATTAGGTTTATTTGATCAAAGTTTGACTCACACACAGTGTTTGGGCTGTGCAGCGATTAGGTTGCTTTACCTTATTTGATCATATTTGAAAGCGTATTTCCTGTGTTTGCTTTGATTGGTTCCTTGGTACATTAAAATGACTCAAACCTTTGACCCTGCCCCCTCTGACCCTTGCTATAATCTCTGGAAAGTTGATTTGGATCAGTCTTTGAAGCTTGGTCTGAGTGTCCTGACTCGTCTCTTAGAATGCTGAGTGTTGTATCAAGCAAGTTCTGAGATTTGCCTTTTATCTTAGACCAGACACCTCTCTAGGAGCTGTTCTCCCTTCGTTTTGCAAGCACTAGGGGTTTCTGTAACTTCTTACGTAGAACACCCATTTATGTTTATTTCTGTATATAGAACTATAAAAACTGTATCGTTGAAATCTTTGTTGTGGTTTGAGCACCATTGTTGCTTTTTGGTTAAGGTGGTGAATCTAGGATCCAAGTATTCGATTCTGTCTTTAGAAAGCTGTGATCACGTGTGCAATTATTTCTGAAGGAAAAGATAGTAAGTTTAGGTCTCTGTAGTTTTTAAGGAAGCAATCGTTGAAGAGAGAGACATACTGCCCGTTGTGTTCTGGTGCAATAACAAATAGCAAGGAGAAGCTCTGTCTTCAACTATTACAATGTAATGATTCTCTTACTCGTTTCCTGTTCTTTTCTGTTCAAGAGTTTTCTGGAAATGGCTTTCGTCCCTTTAACGTGGTTGAATATTTCAGTTGGTTCTCATAGCTTTCATCACTAGAGTTGGTTTACAAGTATCCCAAAACACGAATGTGATAAAATCGAATTGTGCTAGTTTTGACCCCCTGAATTTACCTAAAAATTGTAATTGCTGACACATGGTGCTGCTTTGGGGTTTGGTTAAAAGCATCTCTAGTTCAGGTGGTAAGAACTAACCCAAACAATTTCCTCAGCGGTGGTCTTTCCATCTTCCTGGTTGATTTTAAATGCTGAGGATTCCGTACCAGCGAACATGTCAGTCTTGTCATGCAGCGAAGCCAGAGTGGTGCTCCCGTGGGCCTGGCGGATACCCTGAAGAAAAAGTAAGGTTCTGGGACCAGGGTTTGCTGAAAATCAGCTTATGATGGGAAATTGGAGATAATTTTTTTTTAAATGACAGAAGAAAGAAAGAAATCTCATTTGTTGTTCACGATGGGAGCTAGCATGATATCCAGAAGCATAAACTGTCCCTAGTCGTGAATGTCAGAAGCCCTCTTACTGTTTTGCATTCCAGTTTGAGTAGTTTGTATTGAGATCTGATTCATATCTTGTGTACGTTTCGGTGTGTAAAAGGAAAAATTCGTGTTCTTACTTTTGGAATTTGCAGGACAAAGGGCATGTTGTTGGTTTGCTGGAAGATTGTATTCTGTATATATGTTTTCATGTAAATAAATGAAAATCTATATCAGAGTTATATTTTAATTTTTATTCTAAATGAAAAGAAACCCTTTTTACTTGAAAAAATTGTAAGCCACATTGTTAATAAAGTAAAAATGAGTTCTATGGTGGTGTGTGTGTCTTTCTATGTAAGGTCACTAAATACTATCTTTAGGGTTTGCGTTTTGTTCTGTTTGTCTTTTCCTGCTACGCACTAAAACGTGTGTTTGTAGGGTTTTAATAACCATGGTTCTGAAAGTCCCGTGCGATCTTTCAGGGTTACCCGGTAGCTTTGGCACTTTTTATTCAAGGCACTTGTGTTTATTCTTTTTATTGAAACATCACAGTGTGTCCTACAGAATCACCTCTAGGCTTTCCCGTGGTCAGTGATTGGGTTCTTCTGTGATTGCCTGCTGTCTCAGGACAAAGACAACTTTAAGTACCCCCGTCACTCCACACTCAGCGTTGCTGAGGGGTGGAGCCAAGGCCAAGGGAACGAGCACTCAGGGGCAGGTGGTGGAGGAACATCCCTTTCTTCCGACCCTGGACCACCTTAATCATCCAACTCCTCTTAAAGTATGTTTGCCCCTACTGAGAAGCAGGTTCTGTATACAGACATTTTTGTTGTGTTCTGTTTTGAATTATGAAAGAAAGCTTTTTCCATCAGTCCACCTTTACTACCAAAAACAAAGCCTACGACGGTAGACAAAAGTGGGAAGCACATCGTTCATTTTCCCCAAATATTCTAGAAAGAGAGGTCAAAGGTTATAGGGCTGAGTAAATAAGATTATTATATTTCTATTTGTGCTTGAAGATCCTTGATGACAAAGAAATGGAGACTGGAATATAATAAGATAAAGTGGAAGCTGAACACTTTTCCGGACCTCTCAATTGAATGAATTAAAGCCAAAAAAAAGACACAATCCCTTCCATCTCTCTCCATCTTGCCACCAAGAGCCTATTTTTAATGCTTCTGCTCTTTGGTGAGGCTGTTGTCAATTTTCAGGTCACTAGAAACTCCTTCCCCTTTGTTCTGGCATCTGGTGCTGCTACTCTCTTATTTCAAGGCTGTGGGACAGTGCCACGCTTCCTGGAGGTTCAAGGACCACATAAGAAATGCTGTTTACACGGACATGACCTTGAGTGGCTCCCGTGTGAAGACCGGACGTTTCATCAGCGAGGTGAAAATACTACGTCAGGGTACTAGCTGGGCCACAGTGGTTTTCTAGGGAAGAACTTTCTCAGGAGGCTTTGTGATGTCAGCCCACACTGGAGTAGCTCCTCTGTGCTGTTAAGGCTCCTGTTTGGAGGACTCACGCGGACGAAAGCTCTCCTTGCGCTTTTCTGAAGTCCCATCAGCGCTCGATTCGCATGCCCGCCATGCCTTCCCACCCAACCTCACAGTTCGTGTTCTAATAGTCATTGCCATCTTTTGCTTCAAAGTTGTTGGAATGGCAGACGTGCAACAATTAGGTGTGCATTGTGGAGAGAGAGTGAGACCGGGGTGGAGACGGACGGCATCGGCTTGGAAGAAGGACTCTCGTACTTTTCAAACGGTCCTGGGTTGAAACACTGGTTGTACTGCTTGCCATGTATGTAACACAAAACCTCAAAGGTAGGTGGTAATACATCCATACCCGCTTGACAGGAGGATTAAAGATACTGTGTGGCACTAAGCCAAGAGTCTAGCACAGAGAGGGTGAACCCAGTCCCTCGATTTACTGGGCCCTTGACCACTCGCTGGAACGTCTGGCGGCCACAACTATTGTGTCCATGGTGCCCACCGCAGGGGGGAGCCTCAGGTACCCAGGCCTGACCCAGTCACACCCTGGAGAGCTGGGGCCCCTGCTCCACCCCTGAATTCTGAGGAAGAACACACCATGCGGTGCAGGATCTGCACCTTCTTTTCAGAAGGGTGGTGACAGCCCACGGGCAGGGGAGTGAGGGTCCTGAGGGTCCTCGAGCTCCAGCTTGGGTCAGTGCAGGAGGGGGAGAGCGCTAGCAGGAAAATGGGAGTTCTGGGGTGGCCTGTCCAGAGAGACCCCCTTTGTTTTTGTAAGCAGAGGCCAACCCTGTAACACACCACCTTATATTTGCTGTCCTTCCTTCCCTGATTGCATTTCCACTTGTCCTCAGTTCCGTTGCCGTGTAATTTTATCCCACAATCAAATACTAGCATATAAGCTTTGCCTCAGACTGTGTTATCTTTGGAACCCCAAATTAGCCAGTTGGTGCCAGAAGCTTTCCAGAAAACAGAGCTTCCAGATGGGATTGGGGAATCCGACTGCCACCCATCTGAAAGCCACGGGACCCTCTTGCTCTTCAGGAGCAGGTAACCAATCCCAGCAGTGTGCTCAGTATCCCTAGAGCTCCTGCCTGCGGTTGACTAGGATGAACGGGAGGCAGGCAAGGCTTCTACCTTGGGCAGGGAGCCGGGACGAGGATATCCGTGAACACTGTACGTGGGGGGCTGGCTTGGCAGCACTGGCCTTGGAAACGGGAAGTGGCAGGCAGCCTTAGGAAAGCAAATTACCAGCTTGGGTGCATCGAAGGCAACTTTCAGAGATATTCTTGTCTAAATCAGCCACAGGGAAGACTCGCTGAAAAATCAGGCCCAGGATCTGATGAGGAGGATGGTGGAGCTGCAGAAGATGTGAAGCGTGAGACCTCGACAGGCTTCCTTCTGCAATGTCAGATGGCGATTTTTCCTCATAGTGACAGAGTGAGCCTCTGAAATGTGAGATGGGGTCACAGAGTACATAAGCCAAGAACCTTCCATAGCCCTGTCTCCTCCTGGCTGGCCGGCCTTCCCCTCGCCTGAGGACAGGATGCAAAATGACCACGTTCTCACGATGTGTATCACGATTTCCCTGCCCCGTCGTTGCTTCCACGATAACGGGACAGGTCTCAGGATGGCCCACACTGGGAATTATCACCCCTGATCCTGGAAAGACAGTCCACACACGGCAGGAATTGCAGGATGCGGCTAATGTGCTGGCAGGAGCCGGGGAGCTTAATGTGGGAGCCGATGAGGACGTTAGACCTAGCCCTGGACACGAGACTGGATGTGGGGCATTTGCCTGGGACTTGGGATTTAATCTTCCTATAAGGACAATTTGGAGCCAGTCTTAATGATTCCTGGGTAGGGTTCCCAGAGGTTTTCCTACAGTAAACAAGATGGAAATTCCAGAACGTCCTCTTCATTGTACTGAGGAAGAAGCCCGAAGGCTGGAAATAGGATGGGTAGACTCTGTAAACCCGGGCTCAGCTGATGCCTCTGCTTTTTTAGAATAGAGTTTGCAGGGGCGCCTGGGTGGGTGGCTCAGTCGTTAAGCGTCTGCCTTCAGCTCGGGTCATGATCCCAGGATCCTGGGATCGAGCCCCGCATCAGGCTCCCTGCTCGGCAGGAAGCCTGCTTCTCCCTCTCCCACTCCCCCTGCTTGTGTTCCTTCTCTCTCTGTCAAATTAAAAAAAAAAAAACAAATTAAAAAAATCCCATTTGCAGGGACATTGAACCTACACTTTCCGTCTTGGGAAAAGATGAGGGCATCTTATTCTGAGCATATGAGAGCTGGTTGTCACGGGAGAGTGCAGATGATGGTGCAACAGATGCGTTGTTGGGGGTTGGGCCCAGGCATGCACCTCCCTGGATGTGCTTGGCGTCCACGGCCTTCCGGGCCTGCACCTCCTTCATGGACGGCCCAGCCGCTGCACCTGGTGCTCCAGCCCCACACCACCTGCCATCTTGCCTGCTCCTCTGCCTCTGGAGGGCCGGCCCGGCACACTCTCCCAAACCACCATGCGGGCAGCCACACACATTCTGGCCCCCCCGAGCCCAGGGTGCCAGACCCATCAAAGCTTCCACTCCTTCGGTCTCTGTACCCAGGTGAAGCACTAGGCACTGTGGTCTGTGGCTTCTACCCACGGTGGTAGAACCGGAATCCGGAACTTGGAGCTGGAAAATGCTGGGGGTTTGTGTCCGGTGGGCAGACCTCGATCACTGAAAGGCAGCAGGTAAATTCCTCTGCCGTCCTCCCCCAGATCACCTTTCCCCACTGTGGTGGTCTGTACGTCTGTCCAGAGACATCCCGCACATCTGAACGACCGCTCGTGCTTTCTCGTGAAATCACGGCCAGCGATCTAATGCACTACTCTTCGAGTTTGCGTCTTGTCCCCCCTTCCACGCCTTCCTTCCCTCAGCTGGGAACCTGCTGGTAAAGCTGTGGCTTCTAAGCTCATCTCCAGGATCTGCTTTCCGAGCATCGAGCCCGAGACAGGAGGCAGCTATCGTTATGCAGATGCATTGTACAAATAATAATGGTTAAATATCCTGGCGTGATCCAGCCATCATCTGGAGCCCGAGAAACTTACGAGCCTCCTGTCACTGAGCCTGATCGCCGTGATATGAAGCCTTTCTGAATTGCTTTAAGACATGGGTTGGAAGTTCACATTAAAACTGTTCTTCCTGGTTATTAAAGTAATGGGTGTGCATTATAGAAAATTTGAGAAGGGCCGTCATCCAAGCTCCTGTTCTCTAACTAGGTCCAATTACCACTCTCCCATATTTCTGTGTGTATTTATAACGCGATGTTGAAATCCAGTTTATGCCATTTAAAAATTGTTCAATTTATTTTGTAATTGCGTTCTCTGGAGTGGAGGTAATATTTCTAGCTATCTAATATTTTTTTAATGTTTCAATACATTTTTAAGGAATTCAGTGTAACAGATGTTTGTGTACCACCCACCCAGCTTCCAGAAGTATTATTGTTTTGCCGTATTTGCTTCAGATTTATGTGTCTTACAGACTCTTACAGGTAGAGTCAAAACCCCTTTTATCTCCACCCCAATTGTTTCCCTCCCTCCTATCCCAGAGGTAACCACAATTCCAACTTTTCCAATTGTAGGCAGGATTTTTACAGTAATACTTCATTTGTATATAAGCATGATAATGTACACCTCTGCTTTATGGGGTTTCAATATTTTCGTGAGTGTTATGCTCCTCGTGTCATAATGCAATTTACTGTTTTTCCTCAATATTATGTCTGTGAGATTTATGCATGTTAATATTTTTCTAATTCATTTATTTTCACTGCTGCGTAAATTCCATCGAATGTATGATTTCCTTCTCCATTCTCCTACTCTTGGACCTTTATGTTCTGCTTTTCTACTATTTCGAAGAATGCTGCCATGAACATTTTCGTACGGTTCTTACTGTGCACACGGGCAGTGCTGTCCCCAAAGACTGTCTCCACAGGTGGAATTGCTGGTCGTGGACCATGCCTCCTTGCATCTATGCTGGGTATTGCCAGTGGTGTCCCAAGAGGTGTGTCCAGTTTGCACCCCTGCCAGGAGTGTGGGAGCTGTCTCTGCTCCACACCCTTGCCAGTCCTTGGCAGAGTTTTTCATTATTGCTGATCCGAGGAGTGGAGAAGCGGCAACTCCAGATCATTTCAGTGCGCATTGCTGTAATTCCTGGCGAAGTTTAGCGTCTTTGCATGTGCTCGCTGGCCATTTGTGTTTTCCCTCTTGTGAATCGCCCGCTCACAGCCTGTACACATTCTCATTCTCCCTCCTTCCCTCCCCCACTTCTTTCTCTCTGATTTATGAGTCTTTTTTTTTTATTTTAAAGATTTTATTTATTTATTTGAGACAGAGAGAATGAGAGAGACAGAGAGCACATGAGAGGGGGGAGGGTCAGAGGGAGAAGCAGGCTCCCCGCCGAGCAGGGAGCCCGATGCGGGACTCGATCCCGGGACTCCAGGATCATGACCTGAGCCGAAGGCAGTCGCTTAACCAACTGAGCCACCCAGGCGCCCCTTATGAGTCTTTTCTAAAATAACTTCTTGACATGAATCCCCTATCAATTGCCTGCATTGTAAATCCATTTCTCCACTTTGTTTTGGTCCTGTCAACTTTACTCTGTCCTTTGTAGTTCAGAGGTTACTTGTTTTAATGTACTTCAACATACCATTCTTTTCCTTTCCGATTCTTGCTTTTATCCTCTTGTTTAAGAAACGTTTTTCTACTCCGAAGACATTCAGATGGTCTCTTTTATTTTCTTTTAGATGTTAGTAAGTTTTACTTTTTCCAACCCCCTCCAGAGTATTTGGGGGGGGGGTTGGTACTCCCCGTGTTATCCAAAGTGGTGATCCCAGTTCACACTCCTGCCGTATGAGCGTCATGCCTGTTCACACCCTCACCAGGACTTGGCGGCGTTTATAATTATTGCCGGTCTGAGGAGTGTGGAAACCATCTGGTCAGGGAGGGAGGAAGACAGGTAAATTGCCTTGCTCTAACTGCCGGGGAATTTCTCCTTTTTCCACTGACTCGCCATTCCACCTGCATCACGTTCTGAGCTTACGTATATGTGTGGGTCTGTGTGTGGCCCCAGCATTCTGTTTCATTGGTCTGTTTGTCTGTCCCTATGTCATTACCACACAAGTATTATGGCTTTATAATAATCCTCGATACTCAGGGAAACCTCTTCTTATTGAAAGCTGTCTTGGCCAGTTTTAGTCGTGTTCTTCATCATGAATCTCAGACTGAACTTGTTGAATTCCATAGAATACTTTGGGATATTGGGTGTAATTATATTAAATTTATGGGAACATTTGGAGAGCATCGACTTCTTTTATCCTGTTGAATCTTTCTGTCCAGAAGATGGTACAATTATTCATTTACTCATGTCTTTTTAAAGTCTTTCAGTAAGGTCATGGTGTCATTCTCCATAAAACCGTCGTGACTACAAGTCTCTTCATTATTAAAAAAAAAAAAAATCTTCAAAGCAGCGGGTACTATGAGAGCATGTTCTGAGGATGAAACTGAATTTTGCGTTATTCGAGCTATTTAGAAATGAGATTTTTGCCCATATGAAAATTCATATGAACATGGGGTTCACTGAAGTTACAACTCCCAAAATGCTCAGCTAGTTGACATTTCTAAATGTCTCTTTTGCATAGTTTAAGTCTTAGTCAAACCTCAGTTTTCTACAAACGGTTTGAAAAAACTGCTTTGCATATTATCCCGTCTGACTTGTCAGAAACCCCTGTAGCCAAGAGGTGTGACATTGGAGTGTTGGAAAGGTGAGAATGGTCTGTCTTGTTCTACACCCCACACTGATAATGCTTACCTACCACAATTTGAGCAAAGTGGTCCATTCTCTCCCCTCTGTTGGCATGAACGATTAACTGTTGACACTTGAAATATAGACTTTTGTGCTGTGTGCCATTTACTCACTGACCCACCTGAAATAGGGCAGCCTTAATATGTAAATGAGCTGATTGATGCTGTACCAATAATCCCTATGAATGAACTACAGTGGAGACATTTGATGAGACGCTTAGGCTTATGTGAAGCTAATCATTCTGATAAGAAACCTAAGAGGACATTAACGCATAGAATAAAAATGCTTCAGACCGATGAAGCAGATGCACGGTGCCAAGTGCATTAGGGAACAGATTAGCACTGTGCTGGCTGCTCGTAAACAGCCAGAAGCCACCTAGGAAGGAGATAAAGCATTCGCAGGAATCACTGTCGAGAACAGAGCAGATGTGTGTACAAGCGGGTTTGGGCTGAAACTTAGAAGAGAGGTGATGTTTACGTTGCTTTTCAGATCCCTGGACAAAATCCCAATCCCTGTTGGCCTTAAAGTGCAATGGGAAGTCAGATGCCTCCAGGGCTCAGCCAGGAACCAGAAATGGGTGCAGGGAGCCGGTGGGCGCTGCGGGAAGCTGGAGGGGACACACCTGTCTACGAAGAGGCCTGTCAGTAAGTCTGTGGCCAACTGTTACCTTGTCTTCTCATTTTCCAAGGACAACTAGAAGAAATCCAGATATTTATGTGAAATTTCCAAACTGTCTTATGCTGGCAAGAAATTCTAACACTTTAAGGATGATGATGGCTAAAGAAAGTGTCCCCAGTTAGATCGCAAGCCCCCAGAGCAGGATCTCTGCCTTGCCCAAGCCTGCAAAGTCCTTAACCCAGACGTAGCCACCTGGGAGCTACATTCCGTAGTAAATATGAGGCATTTACCTAGGAGATTGATTATCACTTTTTTCAAGCGACTGAAATTTTGATCTCTTCTGACAGTAGTTAAAACACATCAGAATTCATCCTTGCTCAGTTAAAGGCTTACTTATAACTGTCAAAGTCAAAATGAGAGTTCTCTTAGCATCATTTTACTGTGCAAGGATGTCTGTGTGTATGCATTTTTGCTTTGGGGGCAGGGGTCCTGGCTCAGGTGGGGTCCATTCCAATCCAAGAGAAACGAGGCTGGCCCTCCAGAGTTGTTCTGCTCCAGTTGGATGACCCAAGTCAGGTAAATTAACCTGTAGACTTTTCCGTTGCTTCACCTGTAAGATGGGAATGGGGATGCCATGATGATTCACAACTCTGGTGTGCTAGACTCTGTGCTTGGAGCTACGTAAATTACTCGACTTATGCCTTATAGTTCAATGAAGACTCAGGCATTAGTAGATGCCATTTATATACAAGAAAAGTAAGGCTCAAAGATTAAATCATTCACTTTCGGAGGACAGACCTGGGATTTGGATCCTCTACAAGATGAATGTGTGAATTCACTTGGAACAAAATCTAAGGTGCACTTGAAAATTATATTATGGGCCAGCTTCTTCAAAGGGGCCAATAGGTACATGGCTGTAAGTTAGAGATGGGATTCACTTATTAATTGAGCATCTACTATCTATTAGGTGTCCTGTGAGAAATAGAATAGAGTAATACTTGGGTCTCCTGTTCAAGGGATAGACAATCAGAGGAAGTTGGAGTACATAATGAGCTTTAGAGATCCTTGCTTTGGGTCAGATCCTTGGAGAATTCTGATAGAAACTTGAAGGCTCCAGCATTCCTTGGGTAGTGTAATTGCATAAGTTGTTTATTCTCTTACCTCCTGAATGTTTTTCTTGTGTTTTGAAATGTTGGCCTGGCAGCCTGGATGACAGCATCTGGTAATAAGTTGTAAAAACATGGCATTGTTGTGGCTCTAAGTTTTAAAATAGCAAATAATGTAGTTCTGAATGGTTCCTATTCCAAAGGAAAAAATGTGCATATTTTAAGGCCAAAGGACAAGAAAAAGTTTATATTACATTTTCTTATAAAGTATATAGAGCCACATTCACTCATTCAATTAGCATATGTATCGTACTGTGGCAGCACCATAAGTAACAAGATGCCTACAATACACACACTCAGATTCTGAGACTGTCTAGTGGGAGGTGAACATGGCGGGGGGCGCTACAGAGCTGTGGTTAAGAGTGTCTCAGGAGTCAGGCTGTCTCGATGTGAATCCCTATTCTGTAATTTGGGTAACTTTATATCTGTGTGCCCTTGCTTCATTATCTGCAAACTTGGGACAATAGCGTCTAGATCATTCGGTTGTTGTAAAGAGTAAACGGGATAACCCACCATTAGAAATAGGCCCTCAGAAATGCACTGTTATGGACGTCAGTATATACCAAATGTTCGTAGAAGCATTGTTTGTAATAGCCCTCATTAACCCAAACGCCCACCATTAGTAAAATGGATAAATCAGTTGACCACAGAACAATAAAAATGGATAGTCTCTGGCTGTATGCAAAAGCATGAATAAATATTTAAAAAACAGTATCTAGTGAAAGAAGCCACATTCAACAAAGCAGGTGCTTGATGAGTCTGCTCCTATAAATATTCAAAAACAGGCACAATTATGAAAATTCAACCAAATATTTTTATGGATACATAATTAAGGGCACAACTACAAGGTAGAGCAAGGGAGTCGATACTGTAAATCAGTCTATGTTGATCAGGAAGGAGCAGAAGTTACCCCGACGTGGAGAATGGAGTAGCCAAGAGCTGCTGGGGAGGTTTCTAGGCATTTGGATGGGATGGGTGTCTGCATTCCCCTGAGAGAAGGAAGAGCCTCACCAAGGTGTGGAGAAGAGCAAGGACATGGGGAACTTGCAGAGGGATGGCTGTAGGGGGAAGATGGGTTACAGATTAGAAGTGACACAGACTTCTGGAAGGTAGAGAAGGGGTTTTATGCTCCCAGATGCTTTCCTCCAGCCCAGGACACACTTCTTTGTCTTTTTGAGGCTGGTTGGTGAGCTCTTTCAGGGTGAGTTAGGATTCTGTGACGACATTGGCCTCACTTCCAAGGTGTGGCCTGCTCTGTGGTCTTCACTGAATGCTCCATGTTTGTGAAGAGGCCTCTCCACTCTGGTTGCTAGAAGCTTGAACAGATCCACACACAGGCAGAGAATGGAATCAGTCAAAGACTCCAGGGGATTCTCTGCAGATTTCTGGAAGCTTCTCTGCATGGCTCCCTGCTCTGTTATGCTGCTCCATAAATCCTAGCCTTCTAGGTCTCCCTGGCCTCTGACCTCTGGACTCTCCATGTAGGTCATTGTTTGAGTATGAGTCCTTTCTTTGGGGGAAGGAACAACCATCCCAGTTTGCCTGGGAGGGAGGGGTATCTGGAGGCACAAGGTTTTCAGGTGCTAAAACCAGGGAGGTCCTGGGCAGACCGGGACCCCTGGCTACTGGGAGTCAGTCTGGAAGGTGCTTCCGATGGAAAGTGCATGTGATCACAGGGATGGCTTCGTTTTCTGTGATTCCTACTTCTGAAAATAATTGTTTCCTGTGTGTTATGTTCTAATGGCTGATGGTGGGATGCTGAGTCAATATCCTGTTCCTCCCTCATTGTTGGAAGGGGAAGTTAATTTTTTTTTCCATTGTGAATCTAATTTTTTCTTCTACAAATAAGGATACTGAACTGAATCCCGAACCATTGCGAGGATTAAGAGATCATATGTACAGATGTTTAAAACTAATAAAATGTTATCTAAACGCCTATGTTTTTATTTACTGGGATACTACATCCATTTTCATACTTACAACACCTTTACTTATCCCTATAGATATTAAGCCAAAGTAAATCCAAGAAGAATTAAAGACTGGAATGTTAAAGTAATTAAAGTCACCAAAATGGGAGAATATTGTCATGAAGGGTAGTGTTTAGAGAACACCAAAAGAGAATAAAATAACAAGTGTGATTTTGACAGACACAATAAGCAAAGTTTTAGAAAAGCATTTGTAGTATTATGACAAAAGGTTAATATTATTGATAATTAAATAGTTCTTAAGAAATAAATTCAAAGTGTGGACTCTCCAAAGAGACAGAAATTGGAGAACACTGTGGCCAACACATCTTGGAGAAAACCGACTTGAGATGAAGACTTGGAGTAGTCACACCTGCTGGTGTGATTAGAGTTCATTGTCATTTGCATTAATTAATGAACATGTTTGTGTTTGCTGCTGGGATTTTTTCCCTGCCCCTTTCCTTATGCAGATCTGATCATCAATATGCAAGTTTCTTTTCTCAATACAAGCAATCCCTCTGGGGCCATCTTGCCAAGAGAGGACCGACCAAAGCATTTGCTTTTGCATCTTCCATCAGGAACTGTCTCCGTGAAAGGACTACTTTGTTTTCCACGATTGTTTCTCCTCCGATGCTTGATGACACAAGAGGGTATAATGTTCAAGGTGGAACACGGGAGCTCTTGCTCAAATGTGGTTACTATCGCTAAGGGGATTTGCACAGCCCGCTTTGAGGGAAAACTTAGCCTGGATGGTGGAAGATCACATTCTAAATGACAACAGATTCTAGAGAGGGATATTCAGGGTCAGCATAGTTGGTGGCTGAGTTAACACTACACCACGATCTAGGGGCTGGGGCTCTGTTGAGGCAGTTGTCCGCGGGGGCCAAGGAGATGAGGAGAGGAAGGATTCTCTTCCATCTCTTTCAGTCAAACAGAATCCTGGCATTCCCCTGGCAGGGAAGCACTTGATCTGGCCCTTCCTTTTGCATCCTCTTCTCTGTTTTAAAGAAACGCTTCCCAAGCTTGTGTTCACGTCCTTGCCAGCTTTAGTCAACAACTGCTAGATGTCCCCAGTATGGGTCCACCACGCCGGCCTCTGCGGGGGCGCCATCTGCCGGTCTTGGGCGTGTTCTGAACCCCGCAAGTTCAAGCCTCGCTAGCTGCGGTGAGACAGGAGTGAGGGCTTCTAGCCTGAAGGAATATGGACAATTTGTTCTATGTTTCTCGGTTTTTTTATGCAAACATCAATATAGATTACATATTTACATATATATATATTTCTTACATATCTTCCCATGAGCTTTTGTACATAGTAATATCTCAATTATTTAAAAAAAAACTACTTTTTCCTTTTTAACAATTTTTATATACAGCTATACTGCAATTTATTTTAGCAATCCCCTATGATAGATATTTTGGTTGTTTCTAATTTTCTGTATTGTAAATAGTGATTCAGTGAACATCCTAACACTTACTCTTCTCCCTACTTTTATTATTTTTGACATTCTAATCTTTACTTCTTCCTGAATTCATTCTGGCTTCAGGTCTACAGATATAGTAGAGCTATTATAATCATGAAAATGTAGGAAATATTTTGTCCTTTTATATTTTATTTCCTTAGGATGTCTTTCTAGGTGAAACAGTTACATCAGAAGATACGCATATTGATGAGGCTAATGCCTTCCAGCAGGTTGTCCCAACTGATATGCTGATGGGCTGTACACGAGTGTCATTCTTTTTGTATACTCTCGCGGGCAGTGCTTAGAGACTTCCTTTCATTTTTGTCAGAGAGGAGAAAAGAAATTGCAGTTCCTGCTTCTCCAGTTTGCATTCTTTGAATATTAAAAGTACTTTAGCTTTTCGTATGTTTGCTGGCTGTTTACATTTCTTCTCGGAATCACCTGGATTCCAGTTCCAGAGAAGCGGAACAAAAATGTGCACCAAGAAAACGGTTGGAATGGACCACGTGTTTGCCTGAGGCAGGCACGCCCCCCTCAGCGTGGAGAGCTGCCCTACCTGACTTTCAGCTCCAGTCCTCCTCCTGCTTCATTTCCTTTTCCTTCCTGGTTCTTTTCACTCTCCAGCATACTCCAGATTGTATATGCTAAGCCTGTTCATCTTGTCTCCCCCACTAAAACGCCAGCTCCATGAGGACAGGTCATTTTGATTGCTTTTTGGGACGCCTGGGTGGCTCTGTTAAGCACCTGCCTTTAGCTCGGGTCATGATCTCAGGGTCCTGGGATCGAGCCCCGTGTTGGGCTTCCTGCTCAGCGGGGAGCCTGCTTCTCCTTCTCCCTCTACGTGCCGCTTCCCCTGCTTATGCTCTCCCTCTCTCTCTCTCTCTGACAAATAAATAAATAAAATCTTAAAAAATTTTTTTTGACTGCTTTTTCTCTCCTGCTGTATCTTTAGAATCCAGTACAGAGTAGATGCTCGGTTAATATCTACTGAATAAGTAAGTGATCTGAGATCTCTACATTTACATTAACGGTAAGAATTACCTTAAGAATCATCACAGCAGTTCTTTGAGGTGGTATTCTCCCCCGCTTCACACCCGCCCCCCCACTCCCATTTACAGCTGAGAAGGTTTGAGGAAGGAATTTGACCACAACCAGAAAGGTGAAGTGTCAGAGTGTCAGAATTAGAACTCGAATCTCTCCAAGTCCAGAAGGCTCTTACCGACTCTTCCAGGAGTCCAGAGCTAAAGGAGCAAGAGCTGATGTTAGGATCAGTACCCAGACCCTTTCGTAAAGAGATGTTTCTGCTTCATCTCCAGAGTGATCAGATCATGTTGAGAGACACACAACGAAGTTCATAACAATATGGATTATTTCTAGGCTAAACAGACTACCATGGTCACATCTACCAGGGCTCTTATAATTAGCATCTCTAAAGAAAACAGTTTCATTTATGTTCTAGCAGTAGAGTTATCTGCAGGAAAGATTGGTGAAAAGGGAGGTGAACCGTATGTGAATTAGCATTTGCAGAGCAGGCACCATGTGCTTTATGTTTATTCTATCATCCAGTCCAGACAACAAGCCTAGGAAGCACCAGTGGAAAGATCATCGTGGGTTGAGATTAGTCATGAGAAGATTCATTTCTTTATCCATGTGCTCAAAATATTATAAATGCTCGCAATATATTGTAAACTCTCTTGGGTGTAAACATTAAACAGCATAATCCTTGACCTCAAGGCATGTACGTTCCAACAGAAAAAAATCAAATATAGGAAGATCTGAGGCTAGAACAGAGTCTTCTAATATCTAGTCCAATATAATTTTAATAAAAACATAGGGCACCATTTTCACTTTACAAAGATCAATACTGATCATTTTTTAAAATAATTTTTAGGGGCCCCTGGGTGGTGCAGTTGGTTAAGTGGTGTGACTCTTGATTTCAGCTCAGGTCATGATCTCAGGGTCGTGGGAGCGAACTCCATGTGGGGCTCCATGCTCAGTGGAGTCTGCTTCTCTCTCTCTCCCTCTGCCCTTCCCTTCTCTTTCTCTCTTAAATAAAGAAATAAATCTTAAAAAAAAGATAATTTTTAACTTCGCTCACATCAACTCCAGCAAAATTGAATATACTTAAATCTTCCAAGTGTGTTTGAATTCCACACATCGTACAGATGGCAGCTCAATCCCCTAGCTCAGAACTAAGATATAAGTACCCAGAGTTCCAACAACATTATTGTCACCACCACCATCATCATCAATAACATCATCAAAACTTCTACTGAGCCTTTAATGTGGGCCAGGTTCTGTGCTGACTTCTCGTTGGCTAACAGGTGTTGGGCACACACCACCAGCATGCTGGGGTGTAAATATAAACTAGAGTTTATGGACAGGGGGTGACCTATAAGCAAAGAGGAATTAGAGCTCACACCATCTCCTGACTTCTTAACCTCAATGTGGACCAAGCATAAATGGACAGTATACTCTGGTCAATGTTTAAGGAGCAAAGGAAGCTCTACCTGAACACGATCCACATACTCATATGTAGTTCTGGGATCCAGCAGATCTGTGCGACTCTGTGACAAGTAGAAGCTTCCTGGATTGGGGGAGAATGGCCTTTGTTAGAAAGGGGAGCCTTCAGAGGTGAACAACTAAATCAGCTCTTCTTCCCAGAGCCAGCCCTCTCTGCCCAACCACCCAAATAAGCCTCTAGGACATCCGGATTTGCTGTCACCCCCATGCATTAGAGGTTATTATTTCATTTAATCCTCCAACAGCCGTATGAGACATTCTCTGTTATTATGTTCATGTTACAGATGAGCAAACGGAGACATACAGAAATTAAAGAAACTAGTTCATGGTCCTCAACCAGTATCAAGAGATCAGGGACTTGAGTATGGCATTCATGATCTTCCACTTGAGCTCTGTGATATATATCACCTCCTAAAACACTGGATTTCAGTAATTCATGCCACTGGCATATAGATTCTATCTAATGGATTGTTTCTAAATGTGTATATGCCTATAGTTTTTACCCTGGGCTGCAGATGTGGCGTGCCTAAGCATCGTGTTGAACACATACCTCTAACGGGTATGAAAACTGAAGTGAACCAAAGCCCTAGCCATCTCTGCCCTCTGGTCTGAAGAGCTGAGCCTTTAAAGAACAAGCTGGAAAGAATCCTTAAATGCTCCACCAAGCCAGCCCCACAGCACATTGCCCAAGAAAAGTATTTTCAGCAGCCGACTCCAACTAGGCATTCAATAAATACTTGCTGACGGGGTGGAATTAAACAGATTTTCATGACTGACACAACGTGGGAACTAATTGCAAAACCTATTTGAGGAACAACTTGATGAAGCAAAGCAAACCTGAATGGGCCGATGTGGCAGCAGTATCGTGGTCTTAGAACATCTTGGTTTCGGGGCTGAAAGGCAGCTGAGGAGAACATTGTTAAGTGTGGCCAACGTGCAGGCAAAGGCCAAATAGAATTTCTTCGACTTAATAATTCTCGGAACTGTTTATGCAGCTGGGATAGTAAACGCTGTGGAAATTGTTTTGGATTCTTTGCAAGAGAGTTGGTGCTCTTCATCTCCACATAAATCTGTGCGCATGGGTAATGCAATTGCAACATCCAGCAAACCTATAATGACTGGGTCTCTCGGATCTCTTACTGCAGCATGAAAATCATATTGAAGATTATATTCTTGGAAATTGTATTGTTGCAAGATGAAATCAAACAGTTAAGCTTCAGGGGAGGTGGGGGAACCATGGCCTGGGGAGGGGTTTAACGAATGGTAACGCTGAGCGCATGTTCCTGGGAAGGGACTGTAGTCTTCTCGATTTTGAATTGAAATGCAGCCCTCTGAGATTCTCCTGATGTTGGGGAAGTCGGATTGTCTTATTAAATTGTGCAGAAATTGACAGATTCCAAACAAATGGAGAGCATAATCCTCGGAGAGTGCACAATAATCTGGCAATATGGAAATTACAAATTATAATATTTTCCCTTTGAGCAAATGAAATATGTAAAAGAACAACTACCTAATACAATAGAGTTTGTGTAATCCCTGGGTAGCTACCGTTAGCAAGCTATTTTATCACAGTTGCGTATTTCTTGGTTAATCGTGAATGCACGCAATTAGGTTTAAAGCAAATTATAAAAATTTTTAAAGTTCAGTTTTTACATAAAGCGCCGTCAGGAAATACCAAAATGCTCTGGCAACCAATGGCATAAATCTTTTTAAATGTCTGTGCGCTTTACCGAACACTGGTTTTTTACTGTAATGCTAAGTCTTCTTTATGTCAGGGAATTTTTCTCATCTGTCTTCAGCCTATTACGGTGCACAGTCATCTTGGTCCTAAAGAAATAGGAACATTGAGCTCTACCACAAGTATTTTTTACAATCTTGATGTTCTCTTTGGAAGACTGTGTCTCCTTGTGCTTATCTGTGGCATATGACGTGGAAATCCAACTCTGGTAGCGATAATATTAATTCATTTTATTCAACAACACTTTGGTGAGTGCTCTCTTCTTAAAAGAGTGGGGAGCTTGGTGTTAGGAGGGTTGTAGTAAGCCCAGCAACACGGATCTGCCCTTCAGGGGCTTACACCTATTTAAAGAGCACCTGGGATCAGAGTTTTAAACATTCATCTCGTTCTCGTTCTTAAAACAACATTGACCACAAGATCAATGTCTTCAGTCAACTCCTGATTATTCAGAAAGCTTACTCATTGTCCCATCTCCCGAGACCTTGCCTTATTAATTTCACTGCCCATCAGCTTCTCTCATATAGTGAAAGGACATAAAGAAGGGAAAACTCACACCAAGAAGGATGTGAGAAATCTGATCAAAGATCTGTAGGGCAATGTCTGAGTCTTGTGGGTGTTGATGACTTCCTTTCTAGGTTATTCACAAGTAACCTGGAATCGCCGTGTTCAATGCATGGGTGCACATCTCCGGCTGACCAGGTATTTGGTGTGTGTACGTTTTCTTTGTTTCTTTTTATCTTTCAACTGCCAATTCCATCTTATTACTGTTTCCTATAAAGCTTGGTGTAAGTCTTAATCTCTCTCCATATGAAGTTAGAACGTTTTGCTTTTCAGCTATCCATTTTCTAGTGAAAATGAATCACATAGTATTTATAGAGATGGAACGTCAGCCTTAAGGAAGTTTCTGAAGGATGGAGACGGGCAAGACGCCGAGACCAGAATAGTGTACCAGAGGCAATGCTTAAAGGGCCGGGGTGAGCCAAGGGACCCTGTTCTTGTGGGCAAACAAGTCTCTAATTCCCTGGGTGGGAGGGGAGGAGCAAGGATAAATGTGCCTTAGGATAGGTATGATCCTCAAACATTTCCTCCAAGAGCAGTTATAAGCAACAGTTACAAAGGCACCAGAATCAGGGAGATCCCAGATATTAAATCAACACTTGACTTATAATCAAAGAGACTCCGTGCACCTTCTGAATGATGCAGAGCCGGTTACCAGCAAAGACTAATGGAGAAGGAAGATGATGGAGTTTTACAGGAACTTAGCACGCTTAGGGCACATTCCATCAGGATATTCCATAGATGTCTTCTCTACTCAATCTTTGTAATGCTTAAAATGCATGAAAACAGGAAACTGCCTTCAAATGGATGCAAGGCATATGAAAGTGAACGTTCAGGTAATCGGAAGAGGAGTCTTTGGTAAAATTTTGGCAGACTGTTCAGAATTAATCTTATGCAAATGGATGGAAGGAGTAAATTGAAATGTAGTAAAGCATGCACTTCTGAAATATGCTAGAGAATGCAATTCAGAAATCACTTACCAGGGACTCATTGTTTCATTTCAATATGGTAAACATCTATCGCATGATGCTCTCACATTGTACGCTGCGTGAAAAATGAAAAATACCGATTCTCAAAGACCGACACGTTCCAATGACAAAATGACAAGTGGATAAGCAGAACAACTGACCCAGGCTAGGAGAGCTGAATATGGCCTGCTTTGGGGCATATGGGAGGCTGCTGGTCCAGGAAGGTCATCTGGAAGAGGTAGACTCTGGTGGGAGTTTGGAATGCAAAGGATGGGTGGCTCCCAGATGCAGGCCAGCCCATCCCTTCGGCCTCCGCAGGACTAGTGGGAGATGGTGCGTGCACTCACAGAGTAACACTACCGGCCAGGTGCATCCAAGACATCCTCCCATGGGTATAGGTAGAACTGCACGGGGATGCAGTTGGGCTGACGGTGGGAACTGATTGATTACAAACAAAATATTTTCCGTGTGACATGAGGACGGTTTTCCACTCTCAGCTATGTTCACCTCTCCTGGCCATGATGGAGGGGAATGTGATTGGAATCTCCTCGAAGAGCCCCTGAGATAAGCCTTGGACTCAGCACTGGACCATTTCTGGGGTCTCTCTTGGCTATCAAAATGTCACCGTTTCCAATTTTCTCTAATTCAAACCACTTACGGCTAAGCATCCAGTATCATTCCTATGGCATCTTTTTTGTTCACGTATCTTTGTTTGTTGACTTGGTTTCCCTACTAACCACGTTAAACTCCACGTCCGTTCTCCCCGTCTGCATGTCCAACCAGGTGTCACAGCTGCGTGTTACCGAGTTGGTGCACCTGCCTCCTTGCCCTGTCTGTGAGCTGATTTGGGAGCCTCTCAATGCTCACGCATTTTTGGAGCATCACAGAAGAAATAGCAAGTCTCCAGTCTTCCATGACTCCATTAGCAAACTCGTACCCACGGTACCACCCCCGCCTTGCTCAGCAAGAACACGGCTCTGACATCTCCGTTCCTCGAGTTCAAAGTCTTTGATACAGTTTAAATGGAGGGGCCCAGTCCCGCTGATTTAATTACCCTGCCATTTTAACTGAATGCTCTTTGACTTAATTTTATCTCAATGAGTACAAAGCGTCGAGAGACTCTCCCATAAACATGGAGTTGCCTCTGACAGCTTCTGGGAAGGAGCCCCATGGGGAGAACATGGTGATTTACGGTACTCTAACAGAACTGCAGAACAGTTTTGGCACCATAAGGTTCTAGCGCTTAATTACTGCCTTTAAAATTTAAGCCAGAGTTAGGCACTGAGCAGTACCCAGCAGAGGAGGGGAAGAAAGGGCATGATTGCATAGCAAACAAAAGGCTTGTGAGATGATGTTGGTGTTATTCTTTCTCATGTATTCTGGAAAGAAACAGTCTAAGTAATCCATCACTCTTTCTATGGCCTGTACCATTCACACGGAGAGAACTGACCCCTTTGAATCCGACTGAAGTATGCAATCCAGAAGGTATTACCAGGCTTCTACTTACTCCTAAAAAAAAAATCTGGATTTTTAAAATTCTTTTTAGACAGTGCCTGGCCAAGATCTAAAAACTCCAGTAGTATCAGAAAAATGTTCATATACTTTTAATTCTGTAGACCACCCATTCCTTGCTCTCTCCCCCATTTAAAATATAGCATATTTTGCTATGGCTGATTTGCTAGCTGTTTTTAGAAATAACAATTTAATAATTTGGCTCTTGTAGATAATGCTGCTATAAATAATGGAAGCAGCCCAAGTGGTGTCCATCACTGATGAATGGATAAAGAAGAGGTACACACACACACACACACACACACACAAATATTACTCAGCCATAAGAAAGAATGAAATCTCGCCATTTGCAGTGACATGGATGGAGCTAGAGAGTATTATGCTAAGTGAAATAAGCCAGGCAGAGAAAGACAAGTATCATATGATCTCACTGATATGAAGAATTTAAGAAACAAAACAAATAAGCAAAGGGGCTAAAAAAGAAAGAGAGAAGCAAACCAAGAAACAGACTCTTAATTCTAGAGAACACACTGTTGGTGACCAGAGGGGAGGGGATGTGGGACGGGGGGACACAGGGGGATGAAGGAGTGCACCTGTCGTGATGAGCACCGGGTCACGTATGGAAATGTTGACTCACTATACTGTGTACCTGAAACTAATACTACACTGTATGTTAACTAACTGGAATTTAAATTAAAACTTAAAAAAAGAAGTAACAATTTAAAAGATAAAGCTTTTCTCACTTTCCGCTTTTCTTCGAAATGGGAAGCCACTTTTCACTAAGAGGAGCTGGAGAATACCCCCCAAAGTTCTTCATTGAATGGGGAAAGCATGTCTCTCATGTTCCCTCCTGTGCTCAGCAGGTTGAGCAGCTTTGAGCCCGAGGGCAGTGTTCAGAAAACCAGCCACAGATTGCCCACAGTCCTTAGGAGGGGCATAAAACCGATGTCAATGGGAGCTGAATTTCGAAGAGCTCTAGAAATTCTGAAATGTACTTTCAGCAACTGAACTCAACATATGGGGTCATCTGTGGGATTTGGGAGCTAGCCCTGTGGAAAGAGGAACTACAGAGGAGGAAGGGGGCGATTCTCCCCTTTTTACCTGCCATACCCTGATTCCTGGGAATGCCAGCCCTTGTTTCGGCCTCGGGCACCCTCAGAGCTGGTCGTAATCAGAGCGCCCTCCGTATCTTTGCACATGGTGTTGGTGTTGCCACCGCCCTCCATCTGCGTGGCTGTTGGATACCAGCTCAAACATCACCTTCCTGGGTTGGCCGCAGACACCCTCCCTCCCTTGCTTCTTCGCTACCTCGGCATCTCCCTCCTCCCGTGATGCTCTGTTCTGCCCCCCTCCCCACGGAGAGTGAATTCTAGAGCTCATGAAAGATGCCGTGGCTTCACAACCTAGCACACATAAGGTGCCCAGTGAATATTTCCTGACAAATAGATATCCCAGCCACGGGAGCTCTTTTATTATTGACCGCATTTCACACGCCATCATTGTGCGGGTATGACATCAGCTTTCTTCATTACACAGATACACCCGTCAGAAAACACGTAAGTCACTCTCAAGTATATGACTTGCGGGGAGATAGCTGGTGACCTGAAACATCCCATCTTCCCAGAAGACAAAAATAAGAAGAACTTGGGTGTGACTAGGAAAGACCCATCCCCACCCCCCCCACCGCCCAGTTATCATAACGTGACACGAAATGGATCATAGTGAAATAATAATGTGGTTGGGAAAGTCACTGCCAAGAAGGACCGTCACTGAGAGGAGCTTTGAAAGAGGAGACGAAATGTCTTTAACGGAACGGGCTGCGCTATGCGACCAGCCTCCTCGGCAGATTGAATGTATGAGTCACATGGCCCTTAGGGGGCCGGTTGTCCGTTATCCCACCGAGTTCTCTGATCCCTGCCACCCGCCGTCAATGACGTGCTCCCGGATTTATGTCAAACGTGCCAGGAGCCAGAAATCATTCTGTGAGATTGTGGAATAGAAGAATAAACTCCTGAGTATAAATAGCAGGAATGATATTTGCTTTCTATACTCGTGTGTGTGTGTGTGTGTGTGTGTGAGTCTGACAAAATAGTTTTTCTAAAGCCTTGGTATCATTCGTTGTTTTTTTCTTTTCTTTCCTTTTCTTTTTTTTCTTTTTTTAAGCATTCACTTTGTGAGAGAAAGACTCAGGGAAATCACTTAGGTCCCTTAAGTATATGTTTCTAGCCTCTCCGAAGCACGGTGGCGAGAGGAGCAGGGCACACGCAGTCGGGTTGGGCCCCTGCTTGGTGCCATCCCTACCGGCTGACCTTGGGCATGACTCGTCAGCTCTCTGGAAGAGTTCTGTCATCTCCAGAATGAGGAGCTTAAACGAGATGATCTCCTTCCAGCTCTAATATCCTTTAGGACTATGTCTCTTTGTAATAGCATTTGTAACACTCTTAGAGAGCATTTGGGTCTCACACTCTATGTATTGCAAAAGCGTAGGTGGTTAACAAACAGGAAATTACTGACTTTTAACTGTAGATTTTCAGAAGTGAGATTTGTACCCTAGATGTATTTACATGTAATCCAACAGATGAAGGAATCAGGAAGGAGACTGGACGTGGAATAAGGTGTGCTGCATCCTTTGTGGCTTTTAAGACATGCCTGGTTTAGCGCACTGAATCATCTTGACCCTGAGAAAAATCTTTGCTGGGGGATTTTCAGGAAGTGCCATCTCTGGGGTACTGGAACCACTATTTTTCCCCCTCATTACTTTCAAAACCAAAATACTATCGAGAGGCAAATAGTTCTTGTTTCCGTGGGGCAATCAGAAAGTGAATGATGTAAAGCACCCTGTGATTTTGTTCTGTCTTTTATGGGTTTGAACATATCTGTGGCCACAGATTGGAAATCACTGAAGGAGTGGGCCCCGTCAGTAGGAAGCACAGAGGCTTATTTGTCAGTATCAAAGGGATGAGCAGTGAAAGGGAAGGGCAACATGCAGCACACCTATGTTTCATAGGTGAGCAAGCAGATAAAAAAGGACTTGTATTTTACTATAAGGTGAATTTATAGAGGGGTGGGGGGAGGATCAGGATTTCTGACTATCTAATCCGATCTTTAGCCCTAAAACATAAAACCCTTCATCGGACCTGGGCTCATGCCGCTCCGTGAGTTGAATGCGCTGTGCCGAAAAGCTCTGTGCTGCACGTCCCAGGCTTTATTGGAGGGGATTTTAGTTCAGTGGGAAAACGGAGTGATTGGAAATAGGTTTTTACAAACTTTATTGTTCTAGAGTAAACAGAGATAATCGGTCTTAAAAGCTCTTTTTGCAAGCCCCGAGTTCAATTATAGTGTAGCTATAATTCCAGAACTCTCTGAACTGCACCTACAAATTGTTCTCTGCACACACCTTTAACTTTAACAGCTATTCATTAGTCTAAGAGACCTTTGCTTTTTATATGAATCCTGTTTAGTAGGGATAGAAAACGGCATTCATTCTACACAGCTGCTACTTTATTGGAGCACTTCCATTCTTTTAAATTACACTCTGACCTTTTGAAAATGGGACAGAAACTTCAAAAGTTTATTGGATATTCTCTGAAAAGCTGTTACCCTGTTTTTGCTTCTTGATTTATAAAGAGGTTCTTATTATATTATGTAGATACTCACACCCTAAAAGAAGATTAGCCATGAATAAACACTGCACGCATGATACCTTCAAGGGGAAGGATAAATACAGCCCTTTGGGATGGCATCACGCTAGGCAAGGGAAGCCTGCAAAAGGGACCCAGAGGGTTTTTATTCTGTAGGACAGTACAAGAGGGGGTGACAAGCCAGGGTGAGACCCCTTCTACATAGAACCCCCTTGGCAATCATTTTAAGCACAGGAGTAATTATCCTTGAATTCTAGAGAGGTCTCAGAGTGTGTTGGGTAGATGTGATGACCCGAGGATAGGTGAGATCCATGTTGACCGGGGTCCTCGGGGCCTGGGGAGACTTTCATTGGCATCGAAGGTTGAGTAGGGAAAGAGCAGAAGATGGAGAGGTTAACAGGTAGCACTGCGTCTTTCCTGCAGGGTTACCTAGGGACCAGTAGTCCTCAGAGCATTCCCCTCTAAAGATATCTTTACATGCCACTCCTTTAGGCTCCTTAACTTAGATGCACATCTGGAATTTCAGAGATGGGCAGCGGCTGCCCACGGGCTTCAAGCTGATGGTTATGCAGGCAGATGAAGAGGAAGCCTCTCCCAAGGCTGTGGGCATGTACAGAGGGGGAGCCTGCGAAAGTCATTACCATATGGGACAAATATTTTTAATGCTGTTATCCCAAAAAGATAGGAAATAAATTAATCATTGGGTACGATGTAATACAAGCTTACTTTTGATGTGCAGGTCAGATGGTCATGTGGCATGATGGTCTCTGAGTCAGCGCTGCTGAATTTTCAGCAGGGGTTCCACCTGGCACAGTCCCATCTTGGCTTGATTTCCACATATTGGGGAATAATTAGCCGATCTGTGCCTGGGGAAGCGGTTTTGATGGATTTCATCGTTTTAAATAGTAGCATATTTAGCATACTTTTTGCGAAGATAAGGAGTGACTATGAATATCTTTTCTACCACCCAGAGGTTTGCTACTTACTTTGTGGCCAAGTGTTAAAACAGGTGTGAACAGAAAGATGAATTGCCTATTTTTTTTTCGTTTTGCAAAAAGGCAAGAGCTTCAAATTGTTGACCTTTCCTTTGATGAAAAATGGCTGTCAGAGTGTGCCATCTAGCAGTAATAAAAGCACTTAATCTGTCCTTTTGTGGTAAATGCAACTTAACGGTGGGGAAAAAAAAAACCAGCTTTTTGAAAGAATCTTATGCTATGGAGAGAGCATTTCAAAAATGGATCTTGGGAAGTGTTTCTATCATTATGTGACTTTTTTGAGGAAAGTAGTTTAAATGAATGGCTTATAGAGACTTTCATATTTCATACTTTAAAAAATTTGGGAACAATTTTCTAGCCAGCTCCAAAATTTTAAACAAAAGAGTTTCAGGGCACTTTGAACCCATATGTTAAAAATATAAAAATGCAGCACCTTCTGATTATGAAATGGAAACATCTGGAATCAGAGGAGTTTATTAGCTGAATTTCAACCAACATTGGATGCTTGACGGAAGGGACAAAAACCAAAGATTCTGGGCAGAACCAGTGACTTTCTCCACCTGGGTTACAACGGCCATTAAAACCACATCGAGGAATCGGCTGAATTCAGATGCAGACCTGTAAATTGCTAAGTCATGAAATGTTTAACCAAAATCTTTTAGAAATAATGGCATAGATTCAATCATATTTTGCTGCCAAAGATACTAGTAATAATTGCTGTTAGTAAGAGCACAATTTTGTGCCTTCAACAAATAACCCATTATTAAAAATTTTAGTTCATTTCTGTCAAATTTCTCTTTTTAAAATATTTTATTTATTTATTTGAGAGAGAGAGAGATGGAGAGCGTGGGAGAGAGAGAGCAAGCATGAGCGGGGTAAGGGCAGAGGGAGAGGGAGACAAGTAGACTCCTCACTGAGTGGGAAGCCTGACGTGGGGCTCGATCCCAGGACCCTGGAATCCTAACCTGAGCCGAAAGCACTTAACTGACTGAGCCACCCAAGCTTCCCTCAAATTTCTATCTATATGTATTTTATAACATGGATATTTACATGTCAATACATGTATTTACATGGGACAATATACATGTACTATATACATGAGCATAGTACTGCATGTATAGATATACGTATTTTGTAAGTAACTTGTGTATGTGTGTGTAGGTATGACTTAAAAGTAAAATATATATATTACTTAGAGAATACTTGCTCAAAACCATTTTTTCCCTAAGTTTCGAGACCAGGGGAAAGAGAAAATAATATTTATGCCAGAGTAAGGAGACCCAAGTCCTAGTCAAGGTTCTGCGTTAAGACAGGTACCTTGTTGAGATCCTAGCTGCAGGGTGGGAGAGTTTGGGGAAACACTGTTATGTGTGTCCATTGCCTGGCATATGGCAGAATAGACCCGCAGTAACCCATGGTGGCCATTAGCGGGCACACTAGAGACCCCCTGGCCCATTGTTTAATTATCTGGGTGAGGACATAGGGGGAATAGGGAGATGAGTGATGGGGAGCCCCTGCTGAGCCCCACCTGGGAGCTCTTTGGGGTCTTGTATTAGTTTTCATGATAACTTCTGATGATTAATTTCTTATAACAACATTCCTTCTAAGGGTCACTGAGTGTATCACAGAGGAGGGCTACAAAATCTGTATACAAACTTACTACCCATGTCAGGAACATTCCAGAAGGACCAAAAGGACAAAGAGTGGGACCCCAAAAGTTCTGTCAGGCTCCAGAGCCTATCAGAAGCTGGGAAGAGAAGAATACATGTGTTAGTGATTGGAAAGAGGTGGGGTTAAAGGTTAAGATCGATCTAAATCAGTAATTCTGAACTTTTGGGGGGTCTTTAGTCCCTCTAAGAATCTGATAAAATATATGGATCATGTCTGTAGAAAATGCATGTATGAGTGTGAATATATGTTTATGTAGGATTCCAGGAAGTCATGCAGTCTCCAGAGTCTGCCCACTGATTCTTTAAGTTCTAGCTGTAATACTCTGTACGTTTATAAATACCCAGAGAAGGAAATTCCTTTCATAAGGTTTGGCTGTTCACAACCTCATCCCAGCATTGCCCATTTATACCTGTTCCCCTTTTAATTTGGTTTGGTAGCATTGGTGATGAAATCAAATGTGTTGGAAATATGTCCTTGTTTCCTAACTTGGACCAGCGAATCCCACCACCACCTGACCAAGAGTTTCCGAAAGTATATAGTGCTCCCATAAACATTGTCACTGCTTTATTTCTCCTTTTGCAATTTTTAAACATGTTTTAAAGGATCTCACGATGCTGTAAGAATGTTTTCTCCTTGAAATCTCACAGAGCTTCCTTCTTGAGTTTTTCCATCAGTAAGTTGGACATAGCAGCCTGCCACCAACTTTTGTGACTCTTGTATGTTTATCCAGATGTGTGATCTGAGAGTGGACGTTCTGACGTGGTGATCCCATCTGTTACCCAACACAGATCTCATTTTACTTATTAGCAGAATTTGTTTTCCAGTCCCTCACCCTCTGATTGAGGTTTCAGGTGTGATACACTTGATAGGAGGGAATGTAGCCCCAAGGAAGTCTAATTTGAACCAGCTCTTAAAGCAAGTCATGGAAAAGTCATTCTAATTCCAAATCCAAAGAAGAAATAAACATGAAAAATCCATTTAGAGAAAGGTCCGCCAGTTTATTTGGAAACTTTAGATGGCCATAGTCTGTCTGGGGTACTGTCAGCGACCAGCATAAAACTCTCAAAATTGCTCTGTCATCAGCCAGCAGAGCTAGGTGAAGACATGATGCTTTGAGCAGGCAACAAGTCTTGATTGTAGACTTATGTGAGCCGTAATTAGTCGTTTCGTTATTAATTGTAGACATTATGTGTGTATATGCATTTGTTTCTCTGCTCATGGAGAGACTGGAGCTTGGAGCAGAGACTAGGTGAATGTCAATTCCCTGGTCTTCTCTCCAAGATGAGGATAATGGGCTGATGGACGTGGTGTTGGTAATGATACCACCAGTGCTCTGAAAGGATGGTGCTCATTTACAAACATGTGACAGGGGAGGAGCCTGCTGCAAGGTGGCATCAAGCAGAATAAAATCTGACCCAGTGAATAAATACAAGTGTGTGTCAATATCAAATGGTACCATTTTGAGACATAGAAATGACAGAACAGGGGCACCTGGGTGGCTCAGTCGATTA
Source organism: Neomonachus schauinslandi (assembly GCF_002201575.2). Classification (NCBI taxonomy): domain Eukaryota; kingdom Metazoa; phylum Chordata; class Mammalia; order Carnivora; family Phocidae; genus Neomonachus; species Neomonachus schauinslandi. Next base: position 131,163,086 of record NC_058407.1, read on the forward strand.
AGCGTCTGACTCTTGGTTTCAGCTCAGGTCATGATCTCAGGGTCGTGAGATCCAGCCCCGTGTCAGGCTCCACAGTCAGCGCAGAGTCTGTTTGAGATTCTCTGTCCCTCTCCCTCTGCCCCTCCCACTGTGCACACTCTCTCTCAAATAAATAAATAAATCTTTAGAAAAAGGACAGAAAAATTAATGTCTGGAATAGCTGCTCTGAAAGATTAAGGAAAGGGATTACCTGACCCTACCAATTGATACACCCAAGGAAGGGTCCCGCTGTTGATATTTAGAAAAAAGAATGAAATTATCTTCCTGTGTAACTTTCCAGTCTTTGTCAGTTTGAATCATGGATCATAGCGGAGGTGTGTTTGGAGGGAGGCAGAATTTGAAGCCTAAATTTAGATTTACTTCCCAGAATTTCCAATATGAAACTAGTAGCAGACATCTTTTTTTCCCCCTCTATTCTCATGGAGCCAAAAGCAGATCTAGAAAGAAGAGCAGGTGTTTGATTCAGTTACAAAAATTACCTCTTCACAGGGGCACTGTTTCGTACAGTGTGACCCAACGATGAAACGAAAGGATTAGAGTTCCATCGAAGTCACCCCCTCATTCAAAAAGATTGCTTAAATCCTTGCTTGTTTATAAAAAACGTGAGGACTAGAGGCTTACCTCAACAATTTATTACCTGCCTGTGATGCCTGTGTTGAGAAAGCATCAATGCTACCCGATCAAATATCTCCATCAGACATCATCGTAACAGCCCACTTTTGATAATAAATTTATTACTTCTTACAAAGTTGGCTGACCTACAAGGTGATACTTTTCTCCATCTAGGAAATTAAATATTGGTAAATGACTTCCTGCCCTGCTTAAAATCTTTCAATAGCTTCCTCTGTATGTAGGAAGAGATCAAGAGCCTCAGCCAGTAAGGCCTCCCCAGCTCCATTTCCCACTATGTTTATTTTTCTTCTCTGAAGGTACCACGTTCCTGCCACAGGGACTTTGCACATACTATTCTGTCTGGAACATTTACCCTCAGCTTTCTTTACATATTTAGTCTCTGTGCTGCCTTCAGATCTTAGCTCACAGGGCACTTTTCCAGATTAGCTTAGCAACTTGATTATTTGCACCAGACTAAGTTATTTAAGAGGAGGGCTTATGAATAGCACACATGCTTGCCTAATAAATATTTGTTGAAAGAGTGAATGAATGAATCAGTGAATGAGTGACTTGACCAAGCACACATTTTCCTAAGGAAGCTGAGTAACATGGATTAAAGAGAAGATGTGATGTCAATGATCCCATAAACAAATAATTTAGAGCACAGAGCTATTGGACACAACTTCCCTTATTGGAAACCGCTGATCTCCTGACCCTCAAATGCCTATTTATTATTCATAATTGTGGTTCAGGAAGACACCTCCTCCAGCATATGTGTGTGGCTATTGTTTCTCCTCATCCAGATCAGCCCCACTGCTTCCAAGGCCTACATCATTTTCCTTTTTGTGCTTCACTTCAGTCTTTGGGACTCTCATTCTTCATGAATGAGGCACCTCATGTCTTCATATCTTTTCCCACCCACGTAACTGAGACTACAATGGTCGATTGCGAAGAGCATAGTCTTGAGGCAAGAAGACCTAGGTTTGGATGCTGAGCTTTGGTACTTGGGCGCATGGTTCTCTTCTCTGTATTTGCTTTCTCTGTTTATAAAACAGAGCTTTAATAAGTAGCTATTGGTGCACTGATGCTATGTAACAACCCCCAAGCAAATACTTTCCTTCCTTATGGGTTGGTGGGTTGGCTAGGGTTAGGAGTTTCTCTGCTGGGCTTGGCCCGGGGCTGCATTTTGAGCCCAGAACTTTTGCATGTGTCTCACATTGGCACCTCAGTTGAAGGGCAGGAGATATTCGGCACCCTTTCCTCTTGATGGACAACAGGACTATGGGAGAGCAGAGGAAGTACACACTGCTCCTTATGGCCTCAGCTTGGAAATGGCACACAGTCGTGACCAGTGCTAAATGGGGAGCATGTATAGGGATCAGCAGAGCCTCAAGGAGGAATCGCTGATATGACCTAGGGGGGAATCCAAGGAAGCAGTGGCTAAGCTGAGACAGGAATGTCTAGCAGTGGGGCTCATAGCCTGTGCAGTCCCTCCTGTTACAATGGAGAGGTCTGGAAGGACTGAACCCTGGGAATTAAGGAAGAAAGAAGGAACCAGCAAAGGACTCAAAAGGAGCAGCTGGTGAGGTAGGAAGAAAACCCAGGCAGTACGGTGTGCAGAAACTAGGTGAAGAAAGCATTTCCTGGAGGAGGGAGTGAGTGACAGCTGTGTCACATGCTCCTGACAAGTCACATAAGACAATGGACCAATGGATTCAGCAACATGGAGGTCACTGGTGACTTGACAAACAGTATGTTTGGTCAACTGAAAAACTTAGCTCGTGGCAGAAAGTAATTTGGAATGCAGTAAGTTAATTTTGAGGCCCATTTTGTCTGATAATTAACAACAAACACTGTTTATGAGCTATCAAAAAAAAAAAGGAATGACACACAGTCAATTATGCCCACATTGCCTCAGTCAAAGCGAGTCTCAGAGCCAAGGCGAACCTCAAATAGGAGGGAAATTCACACCTCCCAGAATGGAAGCTGCTACAGAGTCACATGGAAAAGATTATATATATATATGTATATACATATATATATGTATATATATATAATTTTATAACAGGGAGCAAGTGAGCCATTGAAAGCAATCTAATCTACCGCAGAACTCTGCATGAATGTAGGAGAATCAAATAGGAAGCCTGCGAATGGGTTAATAAAACATGTTTTATTGCTATCCTCAATAATGCCTACATTTATATTTCCTCTAATGAAGCACTGAAATACTCTTTAATCCCTTTATTTCTTGATCTGTGTAATTCATTATATATTCTTGATGCTAATCCTTACCAGTTACTTATTTTGCAAGTATTTTCTCGTAGTCCATAGTTTGTCTTTTTACTTTTGTTTATGGTGTCTTATCTTTTTTTCCCTTTGAATGTCATGTATCTTTTCTCTCTGGTACTTTAAGATTTTCCTGTTTACCACTGGATTTGATTAAGTTGATTATGATGTACTTTAATTCACTTTTCTTCATTTTTTTTTCTTTTTGCTTAGGATTCCTTGAGCTTCTTGGACTTGTGTATTCATAATTTTCATCAGATTTGGAAAAAATTTAACCATTTCTTCAAATACTTTTTTCCTATTCCCTCTTTCTTTTGTCCCCTTTGGGAATTCCAGTTACATGGATAGTATCTACTTGAAGTTGTTTCACAACTTACTGAAGCTCTTTTTATTTATTTTTTCTTATTTCTTTCTGTGTTTCACTTTGGATAATTTCTATTACTATGTCTTCAAGTTCATTAATCTTTTCTTTTGGAATATCTAGTCTGATATTAATTCCTACTTAGATTTTCATTTCAGATGTTACAGTTTACTCTCCTGTGGTTTCATTTGAGTCTTTTTTTATATCTTATGTATCTCCAGTTACATTTTTGAACAAATGGAATACAATTATATGATTATTTTAATGTCCTTGTCTTCTGATTCTATATTTTGTGTCAGTGCTGGATTGGTTTTCACTGATTTATTCCCACTCCTGTCATGTGGGTTGTATTTTTCTCCTTTGTTTCATGCCAGCAATTTTTGTTTAGATGCCAGTCATTGGATGTTACTTTGTTGGGTGCTGGATATTTTTATATTTTTATAAATATTCTTTGAACTTTGTTCTAGGATACAATGAAGCTACTAGGAAACAGTTTAATCATCTTGGTTTTTAAGATTTGTTTACTTTTAAGATTTATCAGCTAGGATCAGAGAGCAGTGTTTAATCTATGGCTAATTATTCTTCACTATTCTCCACTATTGAGATATGACTCTTCTGAGTACTCTTCCCAATTATGAATTTTTCCAGTCTGGCCAGTAGGCACAAGAATTATTCCCAGCTCTGAGCACCAGATAGTGTTCTTTCCTAACCTTCTACATGGTTCATTCTCTAGAAATTACTTCACATGCATATTCTATTACTTTTCTAGTTTTCTAGTTTAGCACAACAAATTACCATAAATATAGAAGCTTAAAACAGCACACATTTATTATCTTACAAGTTCTATAGGTCAGGAGTCCAGATATAAGTCAATGTGTCAACTAAACCTATAATCTTCATTTGAGGTGTGGGTTCTCTTTCGAGCACAGTGGTTGTTGGTAGAATTCATTTCTTTGTGGCTGTAGGGCCAAGGTCCCTGATTTCTTGCTGGCTATCCATTAGGGGTCACTTGGAAGTTCTCCAGGCCACCTTTCTCTCCTGTCAGTTTACAATACAGCTATTTACTTTCTTCTTTGAGGCCAGCAGGAGCACATCTCTTTGACTCCCTCTTCTTCTAACAGTTGGAGAAACTTCTTTGCTTTTAACAGGCTCATGTGACTAGATCAGGCCCACCTTCAAGATATTCTTCATCTCTAAGAGTCAGCTGATTTGGAACTTTAATTTCATCTGCAAAACCCCTCCATAGCAGTACCTAAATTAATGTTTGATTGCATATCCAGGAGATGGGAATCTTGTAGGGGACATCTTTAGAATTCTGCCAGCTATATATGTGCTGATTGGGACCTGATGAATATTCAAGGCATCCATCTGTAGATCTCCAAAGTTCTCTCTCGGTGCATCTCTCTCTCTCTCTCTCTTCTCTAGTACCTTCTCCAGTACTCCTCTAGTACCCAAAAGGCTTGGGATTCCTTGAACTTCTCAGATCTGTGGGCATACAATTTTCATCAAATTTTGAACTCTAGTTGCATTGGTCTCCCTGGATTCTCAGCTCTATCTCTTCAACTCAGAGAGTCTGCTAACCATGGCTTGAAGGCTCTGTCATGGTCAAAAACTGGAGTAATCATGAGGCTCACTTTGTTTCCTGTCTTTCAGGAATTACTCTCCTTCACTGCCTGAAGGACACTAGGTTCAGACTATTGTTTCATATATTTTGACCTTTAAAGATGGTTTCGGGGGGTGAGGGTGGGAAGGCAATTCCAATTACTCCATCATGGCTGAAAATGGAATCACAAATTACTTTAAAAAGTATTTCAAAGGGGGCAGGAGGAAACTTCACAAGAGATGTGTTTATGGCCTTGATGGTGTTGGCTTCATGGGTGTACATCATTGAAAGTGGACCTTTTCCCTTATTTTTGAATGATAGTTGAGCAAAATTTCAAAGTTGAAATTATTTTCTCTCAGTTCTTGGAAAGGCTTCTGGCTTCTAATTTATGCAGATGAGAAATATGGATTAGTTAGGATAGTGGTATAAGAAAACCTAATGTTTCACTGATTTAATACAATAGAATTTTAATTCTTGGTCTTTGTTCAACATATATTCCCAGCTATTTGGTAGGTTTTTTCTTCCATACAGTAATTTGGGGACCCTTGGTTCTTTCCACCTTTTGGTTCCAACTAAGAGTCAAAATCTGCATTCATGTCACAGAGGTGAAAGAGTGTTTGGAAAACCCTCCGCTACTCCTTAAAATTCTTAGTATTCAATGGATCCATAATGATCCTATTTATATTCTATCAGTGAGAAACAATCACATGGACACATGCACACACATCATCATCACCAACAACTCTAGTATAAAATTTTGTGCATGAATTTTTGTGGATAGCTAGTCGTCTGGGCTATATAGTCTAATTTTAATGCTTTTGTTAATAACTTCACTTTTTTCTTAGTAGATTTTAAGATGTTCTTTTCATCATTGATATGCTTTATTCCTACATTGTGTTCTTTGTAGTTAGAATATATTATTTATTTATTATACTCTTTTCTTACTTCCATTCTGGGAAGTGGTCAGTAATTATCTCTTCAAACATTTCTTCTTTGCTATTCTATTGAGTTCTCCTGGAACACCTGTTTGATATATGTTGGAGCCTGTCAAATGATCGTCATCATTTTTTAGCTGAATTTTCCAAATTTTTGTATTGTTTTTGAGTTATTTCTTTAGTTATTTGCTTCCAAATTATAATTTTCTCTTTGACCGTATCCATGCTAGAATTGATCTCATATATTTCTTTTATAAGAAAAATCGATTGCGTATTTTATTTACAGAATTTCTACTTTACTTTTTTTCCATGGTTACTTAATTATGTTTCATTTCTGCCTGTTCTTGTTTAGTTATTCTTGCTATATTAAGAGGCTATTATTTCCTCCTAGACCTGCTTACTTTACAATTCTACAAAATTAAATCCATTTGAAGAAAATTTAGGCTGTGGTTGTCAATTTTTGCTGGATGCCATTCTTTAGCATGGGATTTCTTCCTTTATTATAGAATTTGGGGTGGCATGCTCATTGTGAGAGGCTGTTCTTGTTTTGTTTTGATCTGTGTTTCCATTTGTTTCAGATTCTGCCTGGCAGTTGCATAGTTTTTCAGATTTGTGGCTTCCTCCATACATCTGCCATCGTCTCAGTTAGAAGCTGTATTTTATGATGCTATTTAAGGACATTGATATTAGAGATATTTCAGGTCCAGGCGTGAAGGGAGCAAAGGTAGCAGCTTCTTGCCTGAGGAGGTGTCTTTATCTTTTTCTTCCCTACAATCCCAGTTTCTGGCCAAGCCATTGTTCCAGGTAGCAGGACAACCATTGACTCCTCGGCTCCTGGGGTGGGGAGTTTCCTACTTTCATAAAATGAGGACAGTTTCACCTAAGCCTTGAGTGGCAGATAGTTCCTCTGGGTCCAGGTCTCCCTCCAAGTCAAGGGGGGTATTGTTTGGTACCCTTGACTCCGATGGGGCAGAGGTCCCCGCTTGGGGCTTGGGCCAGAAGAACCTTCGCTTCTCTGTGCTTCCACTCCTCTTCTAATTCATAGAGAAGGTCAGATTTTTCTAAGCCTATTTATGCCTTTTTAAATGTGCAGCGTTTCTGTATTACCTGTCAGCCCTGTGTTTGGAGGCATGGAAGTGTGTCCAAGAGGGACCTTGCTGTGCCTTTGTAATCTGAGGGTGCCCTTTGTTTTGAAGCCCTGCTTGGCGTTTCTTGCTGCCTGTTGAGCAAAGTGCACCCTCCTTGGCTAAGTGTTTGGAGCCCTTTACAATATAAGTCTAGCAAAACTTTTCGAACTTTTTCTAACTCCAGTATGTACCTTCTAAACCTGACAGACTGGACTGAACTCATTGTTCCTGACACACTGCACCATCCTGAGGTGAAGACACCTTGTGGTATATTAAAGTTGACCCTTGAGCAACATGGGTTTGAACTGCACAGCTCTCTCTCTCTCTATATATATATATTTATACATACAGTACAGTGATGTAAATGTATTTTCTTTTCCTTATGATTTTCTTAATAACATTTTCTTTACTTTACTGTAAGAATATAGTATAAATGCACATAACATACAAAATATGTGTTAATCAATTGCTTATGTTCTTGATAAGGCTTCTGGTCAACAGTTGGCTAATAGTAATTAAGTTTGGGGGGTCAAACATTATATGTGGATTTCCCACTGCATAGGGATTGGCACCTCTACCCCCTGCATTGTTCAAGGGTCAACTGGATATTGTTTGTTTAAAATACTACTCTCGGGGCTCCTGGGTGGCTCAGTCGGTTAAGCATCTGCCTTCGGCTCCGGTCATGATCCCAGGGTCCTGGGATAGAACCCCACATGGGACTCCCTGCTCAGTGGGGAATCTCCTTCTCCCTCTGCCTCTGCCCCTCCTCCCTGCTCGTGCTCTCTCTCTCTCAAATAAATAAAATCTTAAAAAATAAATACTATTCTCTCTGCCAGATCACTCCCTACAAGGCCTTCCTTGATATTTCTCTCATCCATTGCTATCTGTGTTGGCCACATGACTTGCTTTGGCTGATGAAATGGGAGCATGGTAGAGCAGAAGCTTCAAGAGCCGTAATAGAGCATTGGTCTTTCCTCTCTGCCATGAGAGTAGCGTGTCTCAGATAGTTGCTATCTGGGTCTTGGACCAAAGAAGACATAGAGCAGAGCCAGAGCCAACCCACTGCTGACCACATAAAACGAGTGAGAAATATGCCGTGGTGACTGCACGCCACTGAGCTCCGGGGGGTGTTTGTTGCTGCAGTGCAATTTACATAAGATAACTGATAAACCCTCCACCAATGTCTTAGAACAGAAGGAACATGGCTTGAAAATGAGTCAGACCTGCACTCAAATCTTGTTTGCATCCACAACATCCTTATAAAAGAAAATTCCTTCACCTCTATGTATCTGTTTGCACGTGTGTAAAATGAGGATGGGCATGTTGATTTTGCAAGACTATTGTGGGGATTAGTGGTAGCACAGGTATGATTTCTGTTGTAGGGAAGGGGCTGTCACAGAGAAGCCCTTCAATGATGGTAGTTCTAAGTCTTATTATTGTTAATATTAATACTTTTTGTTGAAATACCACCTAGTTCCCCAAGAATTTGATACTAATTGTGTCACAAATATTGGTTCCTCTAGAAATCTTAGACAGAACAAATCAAAACTCCCAGAAAAGTTCCTAGGGAATTGCTTCCTGAAGAGCATTCTGGAAGTCAGAGCCCATGAGGGATCGGCACAGGGCACTGCATGCCACTGCCCTCTAGAGGTGTTGAGCGAGAAGACCCACCACAGAGTTCAGAGAAGCAATGGCTTTCTTCCAGAAACAGCTGTTGCACCGTGAAAAAGGGAAACTATTATAAATATAAAGGTAATAAAAGCTACTATTTATTGAGTGCTCGTCATGTATCAGGTGCTCCACATAACTCCTTGACTCTTACCCACGGCGTGATGTGATCAGCCTCCACTGCCTACTAATTTCACAGTTCAGACAAGGCAGGCATGGAGGGGTTAAGCCCTTGCCAGGGAGATGCAGCTGGTATGAAGCAGAGCCTTCACTTACACCTGTGCCTGACTGACTCTCTGAAACCCCTATGTTAATCACTACACCGTATCAGCTCTCGCAGGCATACCCCAGTGCTTGCAAAATCGGCTAGAAAGACACTGCCCACCCAAAATGAAAAACAAAACGGTTATTTGCTCCAACCTTGTCCTCTCTCCTTGTGAGCATATAATTCTCCTAAAAGCCAACGGTGGGACTTTATGTTACAGAAACAAGGAAAAGCCATATTCTTTCATTCTAATAGAAAAAAGTAACAATAAAACCAGACTCTTCCCTGGCGTAGGTTAAAGACCATGTTTATTAGATATCATCTTCCCTTGTGGCCAACGTGGCTGCTCTGGTGATTATTCTGGAAGGCAAATAGTCGTACGTAATAGCAGCTTCAGGAGCCCAGAAGGAGCATGGCATCAGGGCGCCCCTTGGCCATTCTGTTACTGTGATGATTTCAGCATTTATGAAAAAGGCTAATGGCTGAAATTGCTCTCCACAGTTGCAGCTCAAAGACCAGAAGTTGGAAACCGGATTTTCCTTTCTTCTTGCTAACGAGCTCTTTGCTCAAGGTGCTGATGTGTCGAGTAGAAAGGGAGACTGGTCATTCTTCTGTGTTTTATGTCCACTAATACCTGTCCTGAATTTCCAGCAACAGCTCGGTGACAGGGGAAAGTCCTGTGAAACCATAAAAATATTGGCAGAGAAAGTGGCTGAGCTGGGGGCACCTTACCAACTTAGGAAGAGGAACCTGTAATTGTACAAATTATGAAGTATTGGGGCACCTGGGTGGCTCAGTTGGTTAAGCGACTGCCTTCGGCTCAGGTCATGATCTCAGGGTCCTGGGATTGAGCCCCGCATCGGGCTCCTTGCTCAGCGGGGAGTCTGCTTCTCCCTCTCCCACTCCCCCTGCTTGTGTTCCCTCTCTCGCTGTCTCTCTCTCTCTCTGTCAATTAAATAAATAAATAAAATCTTTTAAAAAAACTATGAAGTATTTCAGCTGCATGTACACATGTAAAGTCCTCCTCAGCAGTGGTAAAGACCAAGAAAAAAAGAATTCTTCTTTTTTGTTTTTTTTTTCATGGTCTTAATGGTGTTCTCAGGACAGAGAGCTGAACAGTTGGGGTCAGATGGTTCCAGAAGAGACATTTCCAACGGTACCACTGCTGCTGTATCTTCTCCAGGTCTCTGTGGCTAGGCTGTTTTGGCCTATTTGCATGTGGGAACTTGACAGGCAAGGATCCTTCTTGCTCGGTTACAAAGGCAAATCCGCAGTGGGGAAAGACTTCGAGCATATGTAAACGAGAAGCAGGTGTAGCCCGAGCCAAATTCAGAATTCATAGCGGCACTCTGTGGGAGTGTTTTGGTGTGGATGGAGGTGATCAAGGTCAGCCGGGAGTCAGCGGAGCATCTCACCATGGCTACCACCTGTCACAAAGTGTGTGCTGAGAACTTGGCCAGTCCTGTTGGCCAGAGCCCCCCAGCACCCCACTCTCAGGCTCCTGGGAAGCTTCCCCACCTGAGCCTTCAGCCTCACGATTTGCTCCAGGGCGACCAGTTAGACTGGTGACTCCTTTGATAAGGTTCTAATTGAGACATTTTCCAAGTCAACTGAGATAAATGTAGGCCTGCTTTCAGAAATCATAGTACCTGACAATCTGGGTGTTACAAATAACGGTGGGAAGCAGTGATTTTCACAGCAGAGATCGGAAGGGTAGGGCAAGGAGCATTTCACAGCCACTTTGGAGAGGGTTCCTGGTCAGTGTCCAGCAACGTGAGTGTGGCTTCCTAACTAAAATCATGATAATTGCTCTGTTTCCTCATCAACTTGTGTGTGGCAGACACCTCCTGTGGACGAGGTTCGTACGATGCCACCTTGTAATTTATGACTGAATCTACCCCTGATTTTCCGGCGCAGTTTTTAATTTACTTAAATATGCTGGTAGAGTCGGCATCAAGTTGGCCTCCAAGAAAGAAGAGAGCCCTAGCTCTTTCACAAAATGAAATTGTGTACTCTAGGAGGGGTATAATTTATTCCATAGCCGCCAGGTGCTAAATGCTGGCTTAAACACATTACATTCCCACCAGCCTAGGTAGTATTAGTATTCTCAATTTTCTACGTGAGGAAACTGAGATTCAAAAAGGCTAAATTATCTCTTCAAGGTTGGGGAGCTAGAAGAGACAAACCCAGTCCGTCTTACTGCAAAACCCACACGCTTCCTTCCGTGTACTGACTGCTGTGGGCTTTGGAAACAATTTTGGAAAAAAAAAAAAAAGTAGAAGAAAAATCACTTTTCGTCCCCATGTGCATCAGCAACATTTTGGTCTATTTCCTTCCATTCTTTTGGGGGGTTTTTTGCTCCATGCCTATTTTCTTGTCTTTGCTCTGATGGCTTTGCTTCAGGTACCTTACAAGTTGCACACGCCTAGAATAGGGTAGAGGGCCTGGCGGCTGCATTGATGATGAGGCTCCAGAATGTTCCCCTGAAGCCCAATAAAACTTGACTCACTTAAGGACAAGAATAACAAAACAGTCCGAATAGGCAGTTAGGGGAAAAATGCAAGCTGGAGAGTGTTTAGATGACGTGCTGCTGGTTAATTCCTGGTCCTTGTATCTTATCTTTCTTTTTCTTTAAGTTTTTTTAAAGATTTTATTTATTTATTCTTGAGAGACAGTGAGAGAGAGAGAGGCAGAGGGAGAGGGAGAAGCAGGCTCCCCACGGAGCAGGGAGCCTGATGTGGGGCTTGATCCCAGGACCCTGGGATCACGATCTGAGCCGAAGGCAGACACTTAACTGACTGAGCCTCCCAGGCGCCCTTTTTTTTTTTTTTAATTATTTTAAAGATATGTATCTTATCTTTCTGAATTGCTTTCGGCCTCCTTTCTCAATTTTATCCAATTCTGAGGTGAGTGACTCTTTGGTAACCTAGAATATAAAATTATATTCTAGAAAACATAATAATTATATAATTATATTATAGAAAACATGTTTCAGGAAGAAGTACAAATAGGCCAAAGGAGGCTTAATTCATGAGTGTTTGAGAACCCGCACACCTCGGTCTTCTCCGAGCCTGCCCATGTGGGATTCTGTCCCATGAGATGGTAGTTCCCGAGTGTGGGGCGGTGGGGCTCTTGTCCCCTTGACCAAAACAGAAAGCAATCAATCCCACGACAGTATTACAGATGTGAACTTCTACTCTTTGCTGACATTCTCAAATCTGGGGACCCACGGCCGCGGCTCTGGTGAGCTATCTGCGGTTACAAGGCCTGGTGGGGTTGCCAACAACCACGAGGGTGGTGGCCAGAGCCTCGGTCACCCAACCACAGCCCGCACAGTGGACATGCTTACTGCGTGTCAAGTAATGTTCTGAGTGCTTCCCATACATCTGCTCACGGAATCCCAACAAAAATCCTCTGAGGTGGGTGCTAAGAAGCATTCCCATTTTCCAAAGGAAGAAACCAAAGCATGGAGTTCTAGAACCCTGAGGTTCTGTGCTCTAGTAACAGCTCTAGGACCTACGTTAGGTTTGAATAGAATTCTACAGCTGGTGACCTAAATTCCATCTATGGGATAAAGCATGATAAAAAATGTTCTCTATTTTCTATCCACCACCTGGCTGTCCTCCAAGAAGCCTTCAATGGCTAGTCCTTGTTATTACTTACTAAGTATGCTTTTTATTCCGATTTTATTCCACTTGATTTAGGCTACAGGGGCTGTACATATTCTTTGGAAATAGCTCGTCTGTCATCTTGGTGCTAACAACCAAGCAACACAGTCCACCCAGAGATTCATCTGGCAAGCTCGAGGATTTGTATGCGTTGTGCTCAAGTTGAGAGATGGGACTCTTTCATTTCCTTCCGGTTACTTATTGCAAGTAGATTTCCCTATGTGGAAATTAGTTTCCATATTTATTTCGAACTTGACACTGTATTATCGTGTTCAGAAATCTACAAAGTGTACTTTTCCCTTTTTTTCCCCAGCATGCAGGTATGTGGCAAAGCCTCCCTACACATCAACGAGAGGAAACTTGCCCAAACATACATTTAAAAAAACAAAATATTTTTAGAATAATATTGAACCTCAATGGAAACTTTGTCTATAAACTTGCACGGCATGGATTTTTTTTCCCTCCTAATGCACTGTTGAATGAGAATCAGAGGCTGCTGTCTTCAAGAGGTCGTGGGTACTTCTTACCATCTAGGGTTCAGCAAGGGTCTGCCTCTTCTGTGGACAGTAGCCGTAGCCTTGAATTCTGGAAATTGCCTTATGGTGGGTCACACACTCTGGAGTGATTGCAGAAGCCATTTTGTTACTGTTTTTTTCAAAATAAATCCGGGGCTCAAGTTACGTCCCTGGGATCTTTGCCCTGTATTGAACAGGTAACACAAATAAAATGCAAATCTGTTCAGAAGAGGTTGACCCCACTGGTTAAATTTAAGGCGTTCATGGCATTCAACATAAGACAGTCTCTAGTCTATAGATTTTCATGTGATTGTGAATAATTCATTTACTGTTAGATCCTTAGTGCTCCATGTTCTTTACAGGGACAGTTCAACAAGAATAAACATTATGGCACCATATGTTCTGAATTTTTAAAAATAATCTGTTCCATTGTCCCCAAAGTGCTCTGAACTTCAGAAACCACTTTTACTGATATTGGGTTCTGCAAATATAAAAGCCAGAGTCAAAAACCAAGAAAAGTATCTATAGTTTTTCATTAAAAAAGGGATTCAGGTTAAGGATGGTTCTGTACTTGCCTCCCCCTTGATTGATTATATAAAGTATAATCCCTTACATTGATTGAGGATTTATGGGTGTCGATAATTGTGTTAAGCACTTTGACCATCTTTATCTCCTTTGATCCTGTTATATCCCCGTGAGACTGGCACTGTTATCCCCCCCTGCTTTACAGATGAGAAAATGCACTCAGGAGAAGTTCAGTCCCTCATCCAAGGTCACACAGCTCAATGGTGGTTGAAACTGGATATGAATATCAGAGCTCTTGATCTTAACCACTTCACTGAACTGCATTTCTACAAGAACTTGGATGGTTTAACATCTCTTTTTTTGTTTTGTTTTGTTTTCAATTCCTGAATTTAAGAGACTCTTTTCTCCTACCTTACAAATCAGATCCTTTTCCTTCTAGAAACTACCATCTTGCTAATAGGGCAACAGCCTTAACTTGCAGCCCCTCTCCAGTACCCTCTAGAATCTCCTGCCTGTTGCTTGTGTCTCCATGTTTTGCTGATGAAGAGGAGAGGTTTCTGTAGGAGTATGCTCTGAAAAACACCTTCACTGCAAACCCCGTGCAGAATTTTCTCTCTCAGCATGCTACAGCTGTGCAGTTCCCAAGAAAGAGTCACGCTGGTGAGGTGCAGTGTCATCCCCTGAGCAGACATTTCAGATCCCTTCAGGAAGAGCAGGTGTGAACACAAAGCATACACAGTGTTTGCATTTTTATCATTCGTGGTGGTTGACTCTTTTCTTTTGTCAGCCTGAGGTTGAGATTTGCATTGCCTGGGGAGGGGGTCTTTATACAGCTTTGCCTACAGAGGCAGATTCCTCGAAGTATCTTGTGAGAGTGGAGGTCATCCTATGCATTTATGGGACACCCAAACTACGTTTGAGAATGCCAGTATCCTGAGAGACTCCCAGGTGCTCTAGAGAAGAGCTCTTTCTATTGTCCTGAAGGTAACTGAGGACCAACATCATTCTACAAGGAAGGGAGAAGATGGGATGCTGAAGCTCAAAGGCATATCATCAACCCCGCCAACCCCTGTATTTTCCCAAACAAGAAACTGGGCCCAGATACCATAAATGACTTGCCCATAGTTAGAAAATGTACTGTGTGTGTCAGAGAGAGTTCTGGAATCCAGATATTGGAACTCCTAAGCCAATAACAACACTTAACCACCACTACCATATCCAACCCACCATAGGAGTGAGCCTTACTAGGAGGATTCCTTCCTTCCTTCCTTCCTTCCTTCCTTCCTTCCTTCCTTCCTTCCTTCCATCATGTTATCCACAGGTTAAGCCAAGTCAGAAAGCTTAGAAAGACTGTTCTCCATTACTCCATATGTCCTGTCATGAAATATTGACAACTGAATATTCTAAACATTTCTCAAATTGATCCCTGGCTATCATCTCTGCCACTATCTTATTTCAGACCCTAATTACCTTCTAACCAGACCAGCAACAGCCTACTCTAAAGATAACATTTCTTTATTTATGCAGCAAAACGCATGGGGAGCCTTCTCTGAGCTAGGCAAGTGCCAGGCACTGGGGACCCATGGTGAGCAACTTTCATGTCCTATGATGTAGGACATTCATGTCCAAGATGCTGATGATCTGGTGGTGCAGAAAGATGCCTTCAATACAGTGAGTTGAGAAGCAGTTTGGAACCAAACATGGAGTGGAGATCTGAGGGAGATCTGAGTCTTGGGTGGTCACAGAAGGCTTCCTGGAAAAGAGAGTGGCTAACTGAGATGAGAATGACAAGCTGTCCTTAGCAAATGGGGGCAGGGAGGGTGGAAAGGGTGCTCCGGAAGAGAGAGAAACCGCCTGTGAAAAGGCAAAGGAGTCGGAGAGAAAATGGTACATACGACTGTTGGGGGGCAGGGTGGGGTGCGGACAGAAAGAGGTGAGGAAGAGCAGGAGAAGGAGATGGGTGTCACCACCTAAAGGTTCCTCAAGGCCATGTGCTAAGGAGAAGGGGATCTGTCCAAGTTCCTTAGTGGGGAACTCTTGACTAGTCTTTTTAAGACAGAAGAAGCTGGTGTCTGAACCAGAGCTTTAGGAGAATCCGTTGGGGAAAGTGGGAGCTGGGGACCATTGAGAGCACGTGCTACCACTGCCCAGTGGTTTCCTGATACATGCATGGAAGTGAACCACGGTGGTTCTGCCTCTTGGGAATCTGACCCCACTGTTCAGGGATGTGTTCTGCTGTCTGATTCTGGCGATACCTGATAAAGGCATACAACTGAGCACACTTGAATACTTGTTCTTTTTATTAAACACTAAAAATCAACGTTTTGGTTTGCATTACTTTCTTCATGGCTCAGCTCAGGAGATGCTACTGTAATACATAGTGCTGCCATATTTCTGACCATTGGTCCTGTTGGCTAGGGCTGTGGACTTCCTGCTTTAAATGGAAACTCACTTCCTCCTTCCTCCTGCTGACTGCCTCCTTTAAATGGAAACCCACTTCCTCCTTCCTCCTGCTGACTACCTCCTTTAAATGGAAACCCACTTCTCCAGGAAGCTCCCTGTGACCACCCAAGACTCAGATCTCCCTTAGATCTCCACCCTGTGCTTGGTTCCAAAGAGCTTCTCAACTCACTATATTACAAAGTTCCACACAGTGGGTGTCTTAAACAATAGAAACATACCGCCTCCCAGTCGTGGAGGCTGGAAGTCAGAGAGGTGTGGGCAAGGCTGGTCCCTCCCAAGGCTATGGGAGGGAATCTGCCCCATGTCTCTCTCCTGCTTCCAGTGCTTTGCTGGCCATTTGGTGTTCTCCAGCTCGTAGATGCATCAGCTCTGCCTTCATCTTAACATGGCGTTTCTCCCTGTGTTTGCGGCTATGTCCAAATTTCCCCTTTTTATGAGGACACCAGTCGCATTGGATGACTCATTTTAACTTGGTTACCCCTGTAAAGACTCTATTTCCAAACAAGCCTTCATTCTGAGGGGGTTTGGACTTCAACATATCTTTTATCGGGGATGCAATTCAACCCCAATATCGTCCGATTCTGCCTTTGAGTCCTTCCCCAAATTAATGGCATCAGAACAAGTTGGAAGTTGAGGAACAGTGATTAGGGATAGTAGAGTCTAGTGGCTTTCAAGCTTTTCTTTTGGCACTTTAGACTCAAAGGGAAAGGTATCTGAAACCCCAGTGTGTATAATGGTGTCATGCTTCTGCATGAAGCTCAGTGTGGCCTTGGCAGGAAGAGAAGGTGAGCAGAGCTTTTTTACCTGCCCAGTATCCCCCCAATGCCAAGGGAGCCCTCAGAGTTCCTCTGTGGAAGGCAGTATCATTGGAGAGATTCCCAAGACTTGTTCTTCAAGTTCAAAATCAGGACAGCCCTTAAATGGCCTGCCCACTGGAGGGCCAGTTACCAACAATCCCAGGAGGGCTGTCTTAGGGTAAACCCTATGAAACACAAGTCATCTGGTCAAAAAATCAGAGAGCAGGGAGAAACAAAGAAGAAGAAAAGACATTGGAAATGATGCAAGATTTTTCTCCTTATTTGTCCTTTATTTCAGGGTGCACACAGATGAACCTCTTTGAAATGGAATTTCCTTGCACCCTGAAAAATTTATCCAAGACCCAGTTCAGTTTCTATGACCTTTTGAGAAGCGGGTGATGAAGTCAGGCCAGAAAACACTCGAAAATGGTCCATTTACTTAAATTTAATTTCAATACCCACAGAATGAAGGTCAACGACATGCTGAGTCAAAAAAGAGGGATGTCCTTTTCCAAAGCGTCTCACACTTTTTTGGATAGCGAGCGCTGATTGAAATTTCCCTAGGATCCCCCTGCAGCTTGAAGTTCCGTGGACACTCCTTAGGGCCTTGATGAGTTATGACAAGCCTGTTCTCAGCTACCCATGTGGAGATGGGCAAACGTCTGGTGCAGCTTTTCCCCCACTGCCTGGTGATATGATCTTGCTGATGAAAGGAAGGAGCATGAAAGAGAAATGTACCCACACACCTGAGGGTCCCAACACTGCAGATATGAGAAAACATGGCCCTGAAATGACTCTTGAACAGTATTATGCCCTTATCAGTATAACCTTCATCTGGGCATCAGTCTTTACTGTTAATATAGCAATTTTATTTCTTTCATTTTTTTATTTAAATTCAATTAGCCAACTTATAGAACCTCATTAGTTTCAGGTGTAGCATTCAATAATTTATCAATTGTGTATAACACCCAGTGCTTGTCACGTCACGTGAAATGGGATATTGCCTGACGTTCATTATCTAACTTCTCTGGAACCTTGCCTTATTTGGCCCTTTGTGCTTATACAACTTTATTATGACAGCTGGCTACAAAATAAAAACAGAGCCCACAGGAGTCCGCTGACTTGGAATCCTACAGAAATATGATTTAGACACAGAGACTAATCTCGGGGAAACTGGTTACAGAAACCATTAGTCGTAATGTTCATATTGAAGCCTGCGCTTTCTCTCTTCCATTTATTTTACCTGTTGAATACAAACTGGGATCGCTGTCTGAAGATGGAGAGAGCAGGGTGTCATTGCCATCCTTCCAGAAGAGCATGGAAGGAGGTCCTCTGAAGACAGGCATCTCTCTGGTACTATACAGATGACACTTGGAGTTAATTCCCATCAAGCTCTAAGTCACTGAGCTCTGCTTTTTTCCTGGGCACAAGTTTTGATGCTGGAAGGTAGAAAAAAAAAATCCGCTGGATTGGGAGAAGCTGCCCTGAGGGTGAGAAAGACGGGATTTGAACAAGTATTTGCTTACTTCGCATTTTCTCTCTGAGGTGAGCTTACGTCCCAAGTGCTCACCTCATGCAAAGGGTAAGACACCTTAGAGAAATGCGAAGGGTGGGAGTTAGCCTGTAGGCACAACCTGTCTCATCTCTTTATGCTCTAGAATTATCGGAGCAGCTGTGGAGAAGGCAGTCTGTGCCATCGGCAAGTTGGAGCCCCGAGAAAGCTGGTGGTGTCACTCAGTCCAAGTCTGAAGCCCGGAGAACCAGGGGAGCCCATGGTGTGAGGACCCGTCCAAATCCGAAGGCTCGAGAACCAGGAGCAAAGATGTCCAGGGGGCCGGAGGTGGAGGCCCCAGCTCAAGCAGAGAGAACAAATTCACCCTTCCTCCACTTTTTGTTCTATTCAGGCCCTCAGCGGATTGGACGGGGCTCACCCAGGTGGTCTTTACTCAGCCTACAGATCAATGATAATGTCTTCTGGAAACGTCTTCCCAGACACACCCAGAAATAATGTTTTCCCAGCTCCATGGGCATCCTCTGGCCCTGTCAAGGTGACACCTACAGTGAACTGTCACAGCCCTGGAGCAGGGGAACCCTGAGACTGAAGAGGGAATGCGTGCAGGAGCAAAAAGAGACAGAGGGGAAGGCACAAGGGTGGGGGAAGGAGCCCAGATGCCCCAGGCAAAGGCATGGCCTGGGCAACCTCCGGCCAGGGGCTCTGGTTTGGTAGGACTGGAAGGGACTGAGCATCTGTGCTTGAAATGTTCCCTGGGTAATGTTCTGGCATACCAAACACTGAGAGCCATCCATTCGGAGGCTGATAAATAACCCTTCTAACTAAGGGAAAGAAAGAATGTGTACAGTTCCGCTGGGTGCTGACTCCAGCCTCAGTCCACGGGGCCACAAAGCCCATGCATCTCCGCTCACCCAAGGCCAAGTAGAGGCTACCTTTCGTCATCCGGAACTCTATTAATCTTTACTGTTAAACACCAGCTCCTGTGTCTGAGTCCAGACCCTCACTTCATATTAAATGTAATGATTTCCTTGTATTTAAACTCCCTCAAATAGAATCACAAACACATTTTTTTTTTTAATTTTCAAGTCTCATTGAAAGCAATTACTTTAATACTTAAGTCCCCTAACATTTAAAACAGTCTTCCATGGTTGATAACACTGTGTTGTCTAATTGAAATTTGTTAAGAGAGAACTTAAATGTTCTCACCATCTCACCGTCTCCCCATCTGACTGAGGAGATGTGAGGTGACGGGTGTGTTAATTAACCTGACGGGGGTAGTTTTTTCAACATGTATACACAACAGACGGTCACGTTGGGCACTTTAAATATCTTACAATGTCTTTTGTCAGTTATACCTTAAAAAAGCTGGGAAAAGAGCCAAAGGCCACCCCCCACCCCTGCCCAAAAAAGGGCAGGCTTCTAACTACTAGATCCAGTAAACTTGATACTGGTTTTCTACAACATCACCGAGAGCCATAGAGTAGACTTTGAATCTTACATAAACAGCACCATTAGGAGAAAAAAAAAATGTGAATCCTAATTAAATTGAAAATATAACAAGTTATATTTGTATACATTTGTTGTAAACAAATAAATATTTGTGCATTCATCCTTGTTTTCTAGAGAAATAGAACCAATAGAACCTAGAATATATATGTGTGTGTGTGTGTGTGTGTGTGTAATACATATACAAAGAGTTTTATAGTTTGTTTTTTTTTTTAGTTTAAGAAACTGATTCATGCAGTTGTGGAGGCTTGGCAAATCTGAAATCTGATGTAGAGGCTGGCAGACTGTAGATACAGGAAGAAGTTGTCGTTTGAGCCCAGAGGCCCTCTGCTGGGGAACCAGGAAGAGCCACTGCTGTGGATGAAGCCCAAAGGCTTTGAGCTGGAGAATTCCTTTTTGCTTAGGGAAGATCTGTCTTTGGTCTGTTGGGGCCTTCAACTGATTAGATGAGGCCCACCAGCATTAGGGAAGGCAATCTGCTTTACTCAGAGTCCACCAATTTTAACATAAATCTTTTCCAAAAATACTCACAGAGATGTCCAAGATAATGTTTTGCCAAATATGTCAGCATTGCAGCCCCACCAAGTTGACATAAAATTCACCATCCCAGGTAGGCGGAGTGTTGGAAGGATGTTTTTATACACTCGGTTTGGTCAGTGTGTTTCTTTCCAGAATTCACATTAGATCTGATCTTCCATGGGGGTGTGAATAAGTGCCTCAGTATTTGGCTGCACGGAGATTTGCTGGAACACGGGGGCTGCCTGTGACAACTGGGAAATGTCGTTGGTAAGAAGATATGGTGAAGTGAAAGAGGCCAAGGCTGAGCCATTCATTTCCCTCCTTAGAGGCAGTGTTTAAGTTGCTGGGAATGTGAGCTATCGTATTGGGTTTGGAAAATCCCAAGCTACCCTTTCTAATGCAGACAGAAACAGAGAGGATCCCTGGTCTTCCGAGTAGAAGCCATATTGGCTCTTAGCTGTGTAGCTTCCAGGAAATGCACATAATAATCTATTCTGGGGATTCCATTAAGAATCTGCATTTACTGTCTTATTATAACTACAGAAGGCTTTATATATGACAAATCAATAGGCAGATGAATGCACCTTCCCCTCCTCCATCCCTCTATTTAGAGCCTGTGGAAACCTCTCCAACACCCTCCTGTCCTCAACTGGCATCCCTAGAGAAGACCTATTTGTGGGCAGCCTCCATGCTCATGGTCACTGGGACCGATGTCACCATGTACCACATCATGTGACCAGACATGGTGTACAAGTGAACAGCTGGGTGGCATCAACAGGCAGTTTGGGGATTGGGAATGGAACATCATTTCATGTAGTTGGAAATCCAAAGGGAATTTGCATAGAGGGGGAATGAATTGCAATTTTGCAACCTGTCATTGGCCTGGCTTGGAAGAGGTCTGACATTGGTCATGCAATATTTTTGCAAACAAGTGGCTAAATTAGTTTCACATGCCTCTTGTGACCCACTTATTTTCATTTTGAGCAGACACACTCTCACACATGAATGTGTATGCATACGGGCATATATATGTCTGTGGATGTATGGATGTATATGGTTAATTTTTCAATATGACCTGCCCATCCTGCCTCACTTCTCCTATACCGCACACCTGTGAGGTTTCATGGGCAAAAGACAAATAAGAGTCAGCACTTTTCCCTGGATCTTGGCAGTATTAATAAACACTGGCATTTGCTGAGGGCTTCCTGTGTCCTGCACTAAGCTTCACGCAGAATCTCTCACTTTATCTCACAAACAGAACTATAGAGTAGGTACTATGATCACACACCCTCTATTAGTAATTCTTCAGAGAGTATCTCAACCTCCTAATTTTGACCTTGGGTCCACTTACTATTTTCTTTTACTTAATTATGACACAGAATCTATTTCTCCTTCTGATAGTTTTCTCCTTCATTCTTTAGTCCTTGTATCTTTTTAGTTTGTTCTATATTTCAAATAATCATAGGTTGCAAACAGAAAGTGAGACTCGTGTTCCATATTTTTTTTTCCTAAAAATTAGAGGGTCAGCATTCACTGAAACATTTAGGTTGTAGACATTTTGAGGTACAGTTCAATTCAAAAATATCCATCCAGCCTCATCAAATTAAAATGTGTTTGCAAATAATGTTTTGACTCTGCCTGGTTGATTGCTTGTTAATTCTTGGGAGATAGTGAAAATTATTGGTTTTGCCTGAAAATGAGCATTTAATTCTAACTCCTAGTGGCATCTTCTAGGGTAGATTTTTTTGAGGCTTTGAAATTTGTTGCTCATCCTTAATTGTCAAGGTCAGCTAATGATTTAAAGCCCCTGAGCTATTAGGGGAAGACCAAAAAGAACTAAAGACTCAGAGATTCCCACCACTTTATAGGGTGAATCTATTTATAAAGGACAGTGTGGAAGCCTTGGACTGATACCAGGCAGATTAAGTAAGAAAATCTCTGAGAAGCTTCCTCTCAGATAGAACCCACACCAGTGAACTCAGACAGGATTGAAATATTTGTTTGTAATTGTCTGGGAGCATGGGGATGGGCTGTCTCTGGCAAGGAGTGCAATACACTTTCTAGACATTATCTCATTCTGTCATGGATGCTGTTGGATATTATTTTCATTTATCAAGGGGATGAACCAAGTAGATGTAGGTGAAATGATTTATGCTAGGACATTGGTGTCTAGTCTCCAGTAAACAAAACTAAGCCCCCAAATTGGGGGGATTCTTCCAGTAATTCAGGTAAGGCTGTGGCCCTGTATATATTATTTTGGGGAAAATTCACTTCTTGCTTTTCTTTGTTAACAGATATAAACTATGAGTCAGTGGTGGATCTTTGAATATGGTCTCCTCGAATATGAAGGAGATTTAAGAGAGCTTGAGGGCCTCCGATTATGATCGCACTGTGAAATAAACAAGCAAATCCATAGCAGTCTTTAAGTATTTCTACGCCTACAGCTACTAATAGCCATCATTTATTGGGTGTTGTCTATACTAACATTGATTGAGGCCTTTATTCATTTATACTAAGAAAATATATTAATATAGGCTCATAAAAATAAAGTAATAGCAATTGTGATGCCAATAATCTTTTGTGCCTTCTGCATACTGGTTATTTTGCCCTGTAGACCCTCTCCTCATTTCCACATGTTGAAATCCTACCCTTCTTTCAACACCCATCCCTGAAACCATTTGCTCCAGTGAAGTTTTCAAATGGCCTCGTTCTTCCCCAGATTTCCATAGTATTTATACCTCTCAGATCGCATTGTGCTGTGTACTATCATTGTTTGTATTTATCTTGCTTTCTCTTCTATTGTTTAAAAGATTTTATTTATTCATTTGAGAGAGAGACAGAGAGAGCATAAGCAGGTGGAGAGGCAGAAGGAGAGTGAGAAGCAGACTCCCCACTGAGCTGGGAGCCTGACATGGGGCTCAATCCCAGGACCTGAAGATCATGACCTGAGCCGAAGGCAGATGCTTAACCATCTGAGCCACCCACGCACCCCTTGCTTTCTCTTCTAGAATGTAAGCTTCTAGGTGATAGTTCCTATGTATATTTGGTTTATTTTGTAGTCCTTGACACGATGAGCCCTGGATAGAGTAAGTACTTGTGACACAGTAAGAAATATGTATTTGGTCTCTGGCCCCCAGTTCCTGAAATAGAGCTCCTAAATCCCTTGTGATTTCCTGGGTGATGGGAATCTTTTGTTCTGGGATGATTCTTGGCAGGATCCTGGATAGTGTCAGAATAGGGGTCACCAGAAAGACCAAGCCATGATTAGAAGCTTGCAACTTTCAGACCCATCCCCATCCTCCAGGGAAGGGAGAGGGGCTGGAGATTGAATCAATAATCAATCATGCCTATGGGATGAAGCTTTCATAAAAATCCATAAACTGTGGGATCTGAGAGCTTCCGGGGGGGTGAACAGATGGAGGTGCTGGGAGGGTGGCGCACCTGGAGAAAGCACGGGAGTGCCACACCCCTCCCTTGTACCTTCCCCACGCGTCTCTTCCATCTGGATGTTCCTGAATTGTATCCTTTATTTAAAAAAACAAACAAACAAACAAAAAAACCAGTAGCTAATGTTTTCCTGAGTTTGGTGAGCCCTTCTAGCAAATGATCAAATGGAAGCAGGGGGTCTTAGGAACCCCTGATTTATTTGATCCTAAGTACAGGAGGCCAGAACTTCCAAGTGGCTTCAGAAGAGGAGGGCAGTCTGGTGGGACTGAGCCTTTAACCTGTAGGAACTGTGCTAACTCCAGGTAGATGGTATCAGAACTGAATGGTGGGACACCCAGTTGGTGTCTGGAGAGTTGGAGAATTGGTACATTTGGGATAAAAAGGCACACATTTGGCATCAGAAAGTGTTCTGTGGTAGAGAAAAATAGTGTTGGAAGGGAACATAGAGCTCAGGTAGCCTGGCTTACTACTCAATGTGGAAATGACATTAGGCTGCTCAGAGGAGCCAGAGACAGTGGGATGTTCACCTCTTCCTTAGGGAGTTGGCCCTGGCAGGAGGCTGAGGGGCCCCTGTGTTTCCCATGTGGTCGTTCTTGGGTCCACACATGGTCATGTCCGTGTTTCTTGCTAGGGGATGTGCACAGAATTAATGTGGGCCAGGATCTTTAAAAAATGCTTGCTTTCCTCCACTTTTTGCTTCCTCTCCACTGGATGGAAGCAAAGGACTCCAAAGTGCTGGTGGCCAGTGCAGCAAGACACAGAGCCTGGGATCCTGAGTCATGACATGGAAGAAAGGACTAGCTAATCAATAACACCCAGCATCAGGCCATTTTGTGAGCAAGAAAGATACTTTGTGTGTGTGAAGCCATTGAAGTTTGAGGGGTTATTAAAGCAATAGCATTATCCTAACTTTATTGATTACTTTCTTTGGCACAGCCTTTACTGTTCCAGCTCGAATTGCTACGAAAACCTTATTCACTGTGTCAGTTCCTGTTGTTGTAACAAATACCATGGACCAGGTGGCTTAAACAGCAAACATTTATTTCTCACAGCACTGGAGACTAGACATCTGAGACCAGAGTGCTAGCATGGTCGGGCTCTTGGCGAACACTCTCTTCCTGGTTTGCAGATGGAAGGCTGTCTTTGTGTTGTGTTCTTTGAGGGCAGAGAGCACAGCAAGAAGCAAGCTGTCTTGAGTCTCTTGTAAGGGCACTATCCCATCATGAAGGCTTTGCCCTCATGACCTCATCACCTCCCAAAGGCCCCACTTCCTAATGCCATCACTTTGGGGATTGGGGTTTCAACATGTGAACTTTGCCGGGCGGGGGGTTGGGGATACAAACATGCAGTCTGTGATGGTTAAATTTCTGTGTCAACCTGACTGGGCTAAGGGATGCCCCTAGAGCTGATAATACATTATTTCTGGAAAAGATTAGCATTTGAATTGGTAGACTGAGTAAAGAAGATCCACCACCACCAGTGTGGGTGGGTCTCATCGAATTTCTTGAGGGCCTGAATACCTCAGAAAGGTCGAGGAAGGGTGAACTGTCTCTGTCTTATAGGGCTGGGATGTCCACCTTCTCCTGCCCTCAGACTCATTGGAGCGCCTGGTTCTGGGGCCTTCCCACTCCACTTAACCTGGTTCTCCAGCTTGTAGACAGCAGGTTGTAGGACCTCTCAGCCTCCATAACCTCGTGAGCCAATTCCTGGAATAAATCTCCTCTTATCTCCATATCTGTCTATCCCCTATTAGTTCTGTTTCTCTGGAGAACCCTGACTAATGCGCAGCCCTAATGCTCACTCACACTGAGCCCAAAGCAGCCTTCCCGTCACTCTTGTTGATGGGTTATCATTTTACCTTTCCAACCTCTGCAAACTTAGTTCCTCCCACCAAGACACCTTTTCCAATATTTAACGACAGATATCATATCAGCCAGATGACGCTATTCTTCATTTCTCTGTTTATTGCTGGATCAGGAAACAGACTCTTCTAGAAACTCAGCAGTCATTTTAAAGTTGTTACACTAAGAATTGCAATGATCTTTGACTGGAACTGTAGGCTTTATGAGCCAGGCCTTCTTTGTCCAAAGAGTAACTTACAGCAAGGTCTGCTCGGAAAAAGCCACCCAGGCACTTTCAAAGGAAAACTGAAGAGTAGAAGCTGCAGAACGTCTCACAGCCTTCCTAATACAGCACACTACCATTCATTCACTCAGCTATCGCTAACAGAGAGACTGTGTTCTTTAGGAGAGAGGAAGACAAAGCTGGACACACCCCATTAGAGGGACTCGGGGATGGTAGTGAGAAGGTCACTTTTAAGCTAAAACACAATTTCATGAAGATGGTTACTTTCAGGCTGAGATAGTCACCGGCCCCGAATTCAGAGACTGAACTCTCTGTGAGGTGCTGGCCTGATGCAATGTGCCCTGCAGACATTTTGCCAAGTCCAGATGGTAGTACTTGCTAGCAAAGCCCAGATACAAAGAGTTTGCCTTTTCTCCTTGCACAGTGGTCCTTCATCCTGGTAGAGGATCTGCCCACAATCAGGCAGGGTAGCCGATGCCGGGCAGGGTGCTGGTTGCTTTATGCAGCTCAGGTTGAATGATGGTCTTGAGTCTAGTAATCTGCATGTCTCTTTGTAATATTGTTCTGTCTATGTGCATTTCCTTGGCAGCTATAGAATGCTTTTTAAATCATCGTCCTCATCAATGCAGGTGACTCAAAAATACCTTGACAAGGCAAATACCATTGATCATCATCGTACTCACTGTTCCTAGCAGCTGTCTTTCTCGGGTCAGCTGGGTGTCTTATGGTTTTTAATACAATCTCTGCTTAATGTGAACTCAAAGCACGTTTACGTCAAAGCACATTTTGTTCTAAGTCTCTTGCATTTTAAATTATGAGGATTTACTGTTCAATTTAGTGAACTACAGAAATAAACAATAATACTCATGCACCAGTCCTCTGGAAACTTTCCATGGAAACAAAGGTTAGGGTGTGAGGACCGATGATAGTTGATCAGCCCACATGTGCTAGAAGCAATGGGTAACTTGACAAGATGAACCCACTTACTACATGTGGGGATGCTTTTTAAAAAAATCCTCTTCTGTTTGGCTGTTTCTGCATCTTCTCTCAGTCCTGGAGATGCAGGAAGAATAACAGCTTTAATTATCACCATAATTTGTAATTTCCAAGGTTTCAAGGGAGTTTAAAACTCTGTAGAATATGTTTGTTTCTGTTGTATTTTGGTTTTGTCAAGGACAGTCAAAAACCATGAGTTGGACAAAGGATGAAATTCTATTTCTTTTAAGATTTCCTTCCTAGCTGTGCTCCACCCTGAGCCACTGGGCAGGAGGGAGCTTGGTTCTTTTATGTACTGTGGGTGAGAGCGTAAATTGGTGTGGAGGTCTGTGGACAATATCTTGCAAAATTTAAAACATGCAGGCCCTTGACCCAGGAATGTAGGAAGGTAGGAATTCAACCGCAGAAAAAATTAGATGAGTATGCTAATATATATATCAAAAAAAAGCTCACAAAAAACAAATAGACTCTTAAATGCAGAGAATAAAGTGGTGGTTGTTAGAGGGGAGGTGGGTGGGAAAATGGGTAAAATAGGGAAGGAAGGAAGGCAGGCAGGCAGGAAGGAAGGAAGGAAGGAAGGGAAAAAAGAAAAGAAAAAAAACCCCACAAAATTTGGAAAACTTTAAGCCCTTCCCAGGGTGGTGGGGAGCAGACCGAGTGGAGAGTTGCTGTGGGTAGCCCTAAAATACTGGGAAGATGCATGTGGGAAGTCAGGTGGAGGGAGAGACGGAATTTAAAAGAAGCAAGTTTGTTTTTTTTTTTAATATAACCGCTTCATATTTTTGCTCATACCAGGTGCCATTTTGTCCTAATTTCTTTTGTGTGTGTGTGTTTTTCTCTTAAAACCCTTGCTTTTTGTACTTAGCTTGGAATCTACAATCATATAGCTCCATCTTTGACAGTTTAACAAACATTGCACACATTCTTGGGAAGATTTTATGACCATCCACTGTTTCACCTACATGCTGAGGTTTAGCAAAACACAATATGAGGCAAGATATTTCCATTTGCAGCTTACGGACTGTGTGCCACCCTTCATTGCCTCAGTGCTTGACAAGGCAGAGATAAAGGCCATCCCTTCTCAGTGAGGCTAAGCTGCTCTCCTCATTGCAGTGTACACATGATCCTGTTGGTCAAGCCCTGTGAAACTAGGTTTTGAGGACAAAACAGTGAAAAAGTTTTTGACTTATTTTCCCTTCGAAGACCAAAAGTCAGTTTGGCAAGTCTACATGCCACATCAGTGCGAGTGTGACTCTGTGTGTGTGTGTGTGTGTGTGTGTGTTAGTTTGGGGAAGCATGATAGAGAGTGTAGATCCTCTCTCTACAGCATGGGGGGAACTTTCTGAAAAGCAAATGAGCCAGGTATCTAGGCCAAAATCATATCATCTGTATTTGTGTCTGAAAGGAGAGTGTGAGAAATTGCACTTCGAGGAGAGGGATTCATTGAGACACCTTTAGTGGGGTTCCCTCATCCCCTCATCTTCTTTTTGGGAAGATGGAAATCACCTTCATTTCAACATCTTTCAGATGACCCCAGTCCCTTTGCTTGCTCAAGTTTGGTTTTTCCTGTGGGAACATCGAAATCCTCCTTTCTTTCCTGCATCTCTGCCCCATTTTCTTGAGGCTTGTCTACAATCTGGCCCTTACATCATATGAAATTGCTTTGGACTCATTAAGGGGAAATGAGTAGCTTTGAAAGGATCACACAGTGGATTGCAGAAGCTCGCCAATTAGCAAAGACCTGTGACATTCAGGGCAGGGCCGATAAAGGTGTCACGGACCACCTGGTGTAACTCCTTTATCTTTCGAGGAACCTGAGACAGGACAGAATTGCATCTTCCCTAAAGGGTCGCGGAGAGGCAGAACTTAGATCATCCGATGCCCCGTGCAGAGGTGTTTCTGTTACAAGAAAGTGCTGATTGAATGTCCAAGGGACTATGTTTAGGACTATGGACATCTACTAGGTTTCCACAAGATTAGCCAGTCAACTAGTAAATGTTTATAGAGCATTTTCCACCCATGCTGGGCCCTGGGAATGGAACAGTGACTACAAATTCCATGGTGGATTTCACGTCCACTGCAGAGTATGAGCATGAAGGCAATATTTCCCCGCGTGTTGAGCATGGAAGAGAGAAAGCACAGAGTCTCAAGGGGGCATATAACACGGGGTGGGGGGGGGCCCCAAGTGTTCCATCCCTCTCATTTCATGACTCAGGTCTCCAAGTTGGGGCAAGGAGCTGTGTTTCTTTTCCAGGAGGATGGAGCTCTTGGAGGCAGTATGCAAAGGGAGCGCGTGAATTCTCTAGTGCGGGGTTTCCTGTGGTAGTTTGGTTATGTTCACTTGGTAGAAGAAGAAATAGGGTAAGACATTTGCAGTGAGTTGTCTCAGGTGGCGCAGACTTGGGGTGCACGAAGAGCTGTCTTGTGTGAGTGGCTGGGTCTGTGGTGGCTGCAGGGACAGTGGAGCCTGAGACCACCTCTTCTTCTTCCTCCTCCTCAGAGACGAAGGGTAGGCCAGCCCCAGGCACCATGGTGGGGTGCCTCGCCCCTGCCTTCCCGGGTTCCCTGCACAGCAGGTGCCGGTGCTGAATGCTGCAGCTCTCCTCTGTGAGCGAGCGGCATGTCCTTCCCTACTGTCCCTCCTGAGGGGCGGGGTGTCTGGGGCCAGGAGTTGGGGAATGCGGGGTGAGGCGGTACTATTACCTTGGTTTTAGGTAATTTTAAAAAAAATTATTAGTATTTTTTTTGAACTTTATTAATAGCTGGCAATTAAAATGCATATATATTGGAGGTGTACCACTTGATGTTTTGATATCCATGTCTATTATAAAACCTTCACCACAGTCAAGCTAGGGAAGGTATCCGTCACCTCACACGGTTACCATTTTGTGTGCAGTGTGGTGACACACCACCTCAGATCTCCCTGCACGCATTTCAAGCATGCGACACTGTATTGTTAAGTAGAACCAGAGCATTGCTCGTTAGATCTCTGGCACTTCTTTATCTTGCGTGGCGGAAGCTTTGGATGGTAGAGTTTTCTTCCCAGTTTTTTATGTTCACATAATGTTACTCTCTTAACCATTTTGAAGTGTACCGTTCAGTGGTATGAAATACGTTTGTCTGCCCCACGCAGACATCACCACTGTTCATCTTCGGAACTCTCTTCCATCTCGTTAGACTGCAAGACTGCACCCTTTAAACAATAACTCTTTTTTTTTAAAAAAGATTTTATTTATTTATTTGAGAGAGAATGAGATAGAGAGAGCACGAGAGGGGGGAGGGCCAGAGGGAGAAGCAGACTCCCTGCTGAGCAGGGAGCCCGATGCGGGACTCGATCCCAGAACTCCAGGATCATGACCTGAGCCGAAGGCAGTCGCTTAACCAACTGAGCCACCCAGGCGCCCCTAAACAATAACTCTTGAGAGCAGTTTTGAACGTGAACAGAGGGATCTTCACCAACACGTGATGGTTTATTTGCATCTTTGCAAAGAGGGTTTGCATCTTTAAAAGAAATTCACATGAAGAAGCAAAAATCTCACCTTGTCTCGTATCTGTTGCAAGAGCCAAGTCAAAGTTTCTGCTCTTGTTTTTCTTTCACGATTATTCTTGACTGGTGAGGTTTATTCCAGAGTGTGACATTTATTGGAGACCCACCATGTGCCGTCCTCAGTGCTTTTAATTTGAATTATCTCCAAGAAAAAATTGGGAGAGAAGATGTTAGTGGCATATTTTGTTTCCCATCAGTACGTGATGCAGCACTGTAGAAATGATAAAATCAATCCATGAGAAGAATCTGATCCCCTGTTGGGTAATTCTTACTCCACAAAGGAAAGAGGTAAAACCCTGCACTGTTTTTGAGGCGTGGTGTTCTCATGCAGCAGATGAAGGAATAGGGCCTGGAAGACAGAATCCAAACTCGGGTCTTCTGAACTCCAAAACCAGTGATCTCCCTGATGCCAGAGCTCCATTGCAAGAGCTGAGTTACGAGCTGTTGGATCCTAGACAAGGATGCCCTCCAGGGGCTGGAACCGCCAGAGGAATGGGGAAAGGAGCAGCAAGAGGAGGAGGCCCCTGGCGCTCTGCTCTCCCAGAGGGCATAACACACGTTAAGCAGGAGACCAAGGAGTGCATATGCTCATGAAACAGGAAATGAGTTGATTTTGCATTGTTAAGTCCTATCTTAAATCATTACATGGAATCCGATACAAGAGCAAAGGGCAAGTGGCCACAGGCTGAGGTGTGGATTCTGAAATAGGAGGTCAGAGACCACAGTGAAGACGGTGTGTCGTTGGCTGGATACTCAAAAGGCCCCGGGTTCCAATTTCCACCGTGGCTTGGTAAGGTAGCTTGAAAGCACAGGTGTCCCATCTTTTAGAGCATCCAACAGTTTGGGTCCTGCACCTTGGAAATGAGAAGAGGAGCGGGGACCTTTTTGCAGTCTGCTCCTGCTCGCCTGTCCCAAGGGTAAACTGGGGACCATGACTTATTTCAGCTCTCCGAAAAATGCGAGTCTCACCAAACCTTATGCTGCACTGGTCTTAAGAGTTGGGCTTGGGCGCCTGGTGGCTCAGTTGTTAAGCGTCTGCCTTTGGCTCAGGTCATGATCCCGGGGTCCTGGGATCGAGTCCCGCATCGGCCTCCCTGCTCCCTGGGGAGCCTGCTTCTCCCTCTGCCTTTCTCTCTCTTTCTGTCGCTCCTGAATAAATAAATAAAATATTAGGAAAAAAAAGAGTTGGGTTTGATGTCCCCAAGTCTACACCCTGGGTCATTCTTGACAAGAAGCCTCCAGATTCAGGAACACTGGACTAAAGGCCATACATACCTTTTGGTCTGATTCTGTGATTATTCAAGAAACAATCAACTGAAATCCCCATTGATATTCTTGCTTCTTTGGTGAAATACTTTGGTTTAGAGAATATGAATATGGTAAAAGCTCTGACTTTGGTGTGTAAGGTCTAAAGTAGGGAAAAGACTCAAAAAGAAAAAAAAAAAGAATGTCTTAACTAAAGTCCTAGATCCACCATTTATCAGCTCTAGGATTTTTGGCCACTTACTTAAATTTCCTGGGCCTCGGTTTCCTACCCTGTAAAGTACCCATTACTAGACATACCTTCTCTGCTTACTATAAAGGATTTTTCTTTGAGAGCAGGATGTTGAGAGCAGCTTTGCAAACTGCAACATGCAATAGGCTGTGGGTTCTACCATTCATTCATTTGCCCTGCTATGATCTGAACATTTGTGTCTTCCCCAAATTCATCTTTTTTTTTTTTTTTAGGTTTTTATTTATTTATTTGTCAGAGAGAGAGCACAAGCATGGGGAGCAGCAGAGGGAGAGGGAGAAGCAGACTCCCTGCCGAGCAGGGAGCCCGACGTGGGGCTCGATCCCAGGACCCTGGGATCATGACCTGAGCTGAAGGCAGACGCTTAACAGACTGAGCCAGCCAGGTGCCCTGCCCCGCAAATTCATATTTTAAAGCCTAACTCCCAGGTGTTAGGGGGCGGGGCCTTTGGGAGGTTGCTAGGTCCTGAGGGGAGAGCCTGCATGATGGGATTAGTGCCCTTGTAAAGGAGACCCCAGGGAGCCCCTTTGCCCCTTTCACATGTGAGGACACAGCGAGAAGTCACCATCTAGGAAATAGGCTCTCACCAGACACCAAATCTGCCCATGGTCTTGGACTTCCAGCCTCCAGAACCGCGAGAAATAAATGTCTGTTGTTTATAAGCAGCGCTGATGGACCAAGGCAACTCCCCAATGAAGACTGAGTTCATCATCAGTGAAGACCCATCCGCTCTGGGGGTTCCCTGGGGAAGCAAGCGGCAGCCTCCTTGCCCACGGGGGCTAGAAGTCTAGAGGGCATGCACACTGTCAACAGCCCTACACATACAAGAGTAGAGTTAGGTCACGTGGTCACTGCTGTTGAACGGGATCAGATGATCCCCCGAGAAGCTTTTCAGGGAGCCTGGACACTTCTGAGGCTGAGTTCTAAGTGCCACGCCTCGCCCCCTCTCAAGTGTTAGAGCCCCCAAGCCTGTTTAAAGTTCAAAGGGTGGACAGGTGCTAACTTCCATTTCCTCAGCGTGGGAAGTGACTTCCAGGAGGTGTTTTAAAAAATAAGGCTCTGTTCAAGAAAGCAACAGATTAGTATGCTGATTAAATTTATATTCAACGTCTTATTGTCATGCTGTTCTGTTGGTATTGTTATAATGCTAAATCCAGTCTCCCAGTTGTACGAATTGATACTCCGGTGCCTTTTGAGGCATGGGAGTCTAAAAGGCAAGTTCTAGATGGACGGACACCCTGTCTAAGGCAAAGGGCCCAGAGAGCAGACTGTGGACCGTGGTCAAGGCTCTTGACTGTGTTCAGTTTCTTGTCCAAAACATCTGCAAAGGAAGTTAATAGTGGTTGCTTCAAGAGATTCTCGAGGAGCTAGAATTCATGACAATATGGATCCTTGGACATAGAAGACACTCAGTAAATGCCTGCAGAGCCTAGTGGAGTGCCTTGATTATAGTAGATGCTCCAGGAAATGGTGCGCGGCCACCCAGCGTCTTAAACGCATGTGTAACGAGGAAGTCAAGGAGGAGCACGTTTCAGAGCAGACTCACGGCCCGAGGGGTGCAGAAACACGCCCAGGATTGTTATTGTTACTGGCAATAACCATTTCCCTTGTGCCTTACGTACTGCCCAATAAACAAATTAAACCAGGCTGATAACAGCATTCCTTTGCTGAAGGATTCATTCCGTCTCCCTGTGTCCAAGATCCTTTCTCGGGAGCCTAATCTCTCATGTTTTGACATTGCTGATTGTAACGCATGAAGCATTTCCATAATAACAAGCCACTTTACAGGCGGCTAGCTTACGGAGCAGAGCATTGATTTGTATTGTTTCTAAGGGGCACTTAGGTGAAAGGAGACAAATGATACTCCTAGCCAGCCTTGTTGCCCACTCTTGACCGTAGCTGGGGTTGGAGCCCAAGCAGCAGTCTCTTCCAGGCATGGGGAGGGGCTCGAGTTTCCCCTGATTGGCTTCCAGGGACGAGGCTGAAATTGTTTCCAGCATTTTGGGGTTCCAGCTAAGGAGTGTTGTTAGGCCCTTTCTAAAACAAAGTGAGCTGGAGACTGGACTTGCCGTCAGAGCAGCTGGGTCCTGAGCAATCTGAGCCCTGGGTTTTCATCTCTACACTGGCAAAAGTCTTATTTCTTGCTTGCATTGCAGGAGAGTTCCGAGTAGACAATTAAAAAAAAAAAATGTCTAGATATGTTTTTTGTAACTCAGATGGATCGCATCAATATTGCGATTACTTGAATTATTCCTGTGGTTCCCAGCCTGTGACTCCTTTCGACTCACGTAGCAGAGAAGTAAGCTAAATAACTTTTCGTATGTATGTCGTGGACAGGCTAGCAAAAAAGGACATTGGTGTTATTTTTCTTATTTCCCCAATTCCCTCAGGAGCTTGAAGAATGACCTGAATTATAGATGTAGATGTTTCTAGGAAATGCCCGTGTGCGCATGCGCACGTGCACCCACTCGGAGGGGAGGAAAGGAAGGAAAGAACATCCCCGAATGGTCCCTGTGGCGTCCTGCTCAGTGACATTTAGCAAATCATGGGGCTCTGTCCCACCTCGCGTGGCTCGGCAGCTGCAGTCAGCCTGGGGTAGCAGGGACAGCTCGCAGCGTGACTTCACCCCCTAAACTTCCCCAGGGCCTGGGGGAGCGAGACAGGGTGCAAGCACTAGAATTAGTAAGTCATGTATCCCCCCATCCTCAGTGTTCTCGGGTGTAAAACGAACCGATGGTCATTCAGCTCCAATGATTCTGTAATTTCCAGCTCCAGTTAGTGAAACCGCCACACGATCTACCCCAGTCTATGATCCTGAGTCTTGTGTGTTAGGATGTTTTCAGCGGTGGCTTCTGAAAGTGGCTTGAACAATTAGGGTATTTATTTTGTAAGAGGACTTAAATTCCACAAGGGCTTTTCCCAGGTTGGTTCAGTGACTTGCAAATGCCTGCCAGCCCCCAGGCTCATCCCATCTATCTGGGGTGCTGAAAGGAATTTACTATGAGGACTTGGTTCATAGGGTACGGACGGTGAGAATTCCCACTGTCTGCAAGCTGGAGAGCCAGCCTGAGCCCAAGGCTACCTCTCCCAGTGCTGAGAACATGACATGGGGATGCTCCAGCTCAAACAGCCACATAGAGGGGGAAAAAAAAAAAAGACTCATTCCTTCTTCCTCTGATGTTCTGTTCAGGCCCTCCTCAGATTGGGGGATGCTCCCCACGCCGAAGAAAGCAGTCATGCTGAGTCCCCTGATCCAAATGTGAGTCTCATCTGGACACACCCAGAATATGGTTTATCTGCACACCTGTGACCCAGCGAAGTTGACATTGAAATTGACCAACACTAGACCTGTCCGGCTTGTCATCATTGTCATTTCTCCTTCACTCAACCCTCTGTCCTTCTGTCTGCACTTTCAAATCTGCCAGAGGGAATCTCCCCAGAAGAAACCCTTTTATCTTATGGACTCAAAGGAGTGGAGCAGATCTGCGTGAGGAGAGAAGAGAAAGGGACCTATCCGTATCGTACCTTTCCTGACCACTGGAATGACCCCCTAAACTCCCGACTTCTTCACTCCTTTGGAGGCATCCGCTTTTCGTGAATGATAGTGTGCTTGAGTGTCCATAAACACATTTGGACATTACACCTTTGAGGCTCGGAGGATGTTTTAATATGCTGACAGCTATAATCAAAGCATGGGGGCTACTTAAGCTAACAAGTGAGGATCCATCACAATAGAAATGCATACAGAACTTTAATTCATCACTCTGCTAATGGCTCTTCCTTGGTACATTCATCAGCCTCCGCTTCATCTTTGCCCTAATAAATACACTGCATTGTTTTATGACCTCTCTTCTGCGTGTTAGCATAAGGAGAGAGTTACTGTGACCCCTAGTAGGTGGAGACGTGGTGGAGTGAAGGGTTTGCCGGGGGTGTCTTTTCCTGTCGTTTGTACATCCTCTAGCTGGATGAACGCTGATTCTTTCTCCCTTCCTGTGACACTCTGTGTCCTTTTCAGTTCAGAATGTATCCCATGTTTGTATGTTTATGCCCTGGACTGACAAACCAGTGTCCCCTTCCAACAGGGGTGCCCTGGATGTCAACACAAGAGGTATGAGACAAAATGGCACAGCCAGGTCCTTCACTCATACCACGTGGTGGCCAAGGTAGAAACTAAAGACTGTTAGCTTGGTCTTGACACTAATTATCTAAGCACAGATCTTTGTCCACAGGTGACATTTCCCCCAAAGCACGGTGAGGTTTAGGCCAACACCTGATTTAATGTTTTTATTTCTCTTTCCCTGCGACCTGATATTGCTGTACACATGAATGCATCAGTCAGCTTGGGCTGTCCTACAGGGCCACAGACTGGGGGGCTTCAACAACACACATTTATTTTCTCCCAGTCTGGAGGCTGGAAGTCTGAGATTAAGGTTTCCGAAGGGTTGCTCGCTTTCGAAACCCCCGTCCTTGGCTTGTACGTGGCCACCTCCATGTGGCCTTCCCTCTCTATGCGTCTGTGTCCTACCGTCCTCTTCTCATCAGGACGCCGGTCACACTGGATAAGGGCCCAATCCTTGTCCTCATTTTAACTTAGTTACCTCTTTCAAGACCCTTTCTCCAAATACTGTCATCTTCTGAGGCACAAAGGGTTAGACTTTCGACTCAGGCATGTTGAAGGGGACGCCATTCAGCCCATAACAGCGGAGCTGGTGCTCATTGACCCAGAAGGTCACAAAGTTTGGGGACATTTTTGAAAGGAGGGGAGAATCCCAGAAACTGAGTAGCACAGGTAGAGGATTAGAAGCTTTGCAGTTTCTATAAAGTGAGTGCCCGTGGCTGCCACAGTCTTCGAAATGAAGGTAGGTTTCAGAGAGATGAATTGAACGTAGATTTTGCAACCTCCTAGCGAGCTAAACCAGGAGGTGTGTCAGATTTGCAAAGCCAGAAATTTAGAGTTCGGGAGACTCGGGATCACGCGTTTATACCTCCTTCAGTGGTACCTCCAGCTGGTAGTGCTTAGGTACTGTGGAAGGGCAGCAGGGTCCCAGTGGGTGGTGGGCGTCCACTCCAGGGAAGGCCCTTTCTCCCCCTCTCCTTCCCACCACAAGATGCTTTCATATGGATTTGGCGGGCTAGTTAGGGGCAGAGGCGGTCATTGAACCCAGGTCCCACCAAACAGTCACATCTGGCCCTAGGAGCTTAACTCAGGCACATCTGACCTCATACAAGCAGAGGTCAAAGCCAGAAATGGCTGAGCTCATGAACCCTAGATTTCTGGTTCTCAGTACGGGGAGAAAACGGAGCTGGGCACATTCCCAGTTCGTGTGTTCTCCTGCAAATGCACCAGGCTGCCAAGCCACAACCGCAAGAAAGCAGAATGAAGAGAGGTTGCAGTTCAGATGAAGTCACCAGAGTGCTGCCTTGAGATCGTTTGCTTTTGTTTAATTTCAACTCTTCAGATTCTGCAGGCTCGGGGCTCTGACAGAGTGACTTTAAACTGCAGGAGGTGAAAAAAACTTCCCCGAGTGAGTAGAAAAACAATGCATCTATTTAGGGGCCAAGTTTCTGTCCCCTCCCCCCATGCAGACGCAGTAATGTGCGCGGGTAACCAGTTTTTCCAGGAAATATTTTTTTTTCTTTTTTCTTTAGGGGGAGTGACAAATACTATTTACTAAAGAAATAAAAAAAAGGAGCCTGTGTCCTCACCACAAAATAACAACACCGTAGATCACACTAACTGAAGGCTCCACATCTTATAAACACAGCACACTGCATTACTCAGCGCTGAGTTATTATGTTTCATTGCAGAGAGCAGCCGACTCTGAATATATTAATGATTCATGCTTGCCTTGGCAGAACATAATGTATACTAATCACACGGAACCAGGGTACAAGAGCACTTTAAATGCATTTGTCCAGTTAATAGTTTGACTTAATCTGATATTTCATTGGGTCACCGACCTTTTCATTGTAGGTAATGTACAGAGGAAAATGTATGGTCGACACCCTGGTGAATCAACAGAGGGCTTTCTGGTTACCAGGCAACGTGCCACTTAAGCTTTACCTCTGCATAATTCTGCCCATACTTCTGCTTCTCTCAGCTGATGAACTTAAGTGTGGCTCTGTGAGCTCGCGCGTGTGTGTATGTGTGTGCGCGTGTGCGCGTATGTGCATGTGTGTGCATGTGTGCGTGTGTGGGAGGGGAGACACCACAGGCACAGAGTAGCTCATTTATGCTGCTTTTTATAGGCATTAAGCCATAAGCTCCCATTATAAACAACCATGCCAGAGTTAATACTCAATAAACAGTGTGGTTTATAAGCAATTAGGGACCCAAATCTCAAAATAAGACCGTTCAGCAGAATGAGAACATCTACCCTCACAATGCTTAGTAAGATATGTAGCTTGTTAAAAGTGTCATAAGTCTCCTTTAAAAAGCAATTAACAGTTTGGTATATTTTGGTCTGCCTGGCACAGTTCCTTAATCAAACGTGAGCACAATCAAAGAGGCACTTCTCGGCTTTATGTGATGGACAGTCGTTTACCCAGAAAGCACAGTTGAAAAATAAAAGGATGAATTGATGTTCTCTCCTGTTTGTTTATCAGACTGAGAGTCTGTTGAAGACATCAAGATGAGTCTGATAAATGCATTTTGTCAGGTTTTCAAAGAAAGCTAGCCCGCTACTCTATTTTGCCGATGTCTTTGTATTTCTTAGGAACTTTGTAGGCTAAAAAAAAATCTGTTTTCCAGCTCTGTCTTGAAATCATGGTGGGTGACTGGAAAAACAACACACATTTGTCGTGGTCATCTTTTATGACAGTGGACGCAAATCCATCGTTCTTATCCTCTGCAGTGACTGGGATTGTTTTGTGGTATTTTATAATTGGATTCAAAACTAAGGTAGAGATTTCCTTTACCTGCCATATCTGAGGCTAATGAACCGTATTTTTAAATACACTTATAAATGATGGGAGCTTCCAGCACCATGCCAAGATGCTGGGAAACTGGGCAGAGACGGATGTGTCTCCTTCTTCCCGGGGACTCACCATCCAGGATAGATTTATAATCAACTACACATTTCCTTTTAAAGCACCATGAAATGAGTGTATCCTAGATCAATACTATTGGCATTCTAAAATCACTTCTTTGACTCTTTTACCTAAAAACTGAATATTTATTTTTAATCAAGGATGGAGGGAAATGTGCACAGAGAGAAGAGGGAAAATGTAGTGTGCAAAGATCGTTGGTGGAAACGTCAAATTAAACACCAAATTTAAGACTTGATTAATCTCTCATCTCTTCTTGCCAGCTTTAGGCATTTTAGAATGTTGCTCTGGGAGGCGATTGGTTGAAATTCCTCCATTTTATGATTTGATTCCTTCTTATCTAGTGAAGGTGTGGGTAATAGAACATGAGCGTGTTCATACTTGTCAGCTGTGGAGACTCCAGTTTGGTCTGAGAGATGACAAAACTGAATGGATAATTTCTAGTGGTCACTCTCTAGTGATCTGTGATTTAGCAAATCACTGAACTCTGAAAATTTTTCATGATGTGTATGTAGGTTTAGGGAAGAGAAATCAATATAAGGAAAAGCAATAATTGAGGGAAAACAATGAGGTCGAAGGACTGTTTGAACAGACAGGTGTAAATATGCGGACTGAAAACCAAACTTCGAATGAACCAGATTTGAGAAAGACTTCCAAGCCAAACTTTCAAGACACTCAGTTAATTCTCAGAGCCCAGGATGTGAGCGCTATCAAATATGAGCTGGGGAAATTCTGTTTTCCTCCTCGTGGGATATTTAGAAGGCCACTGTACCAACGTTACGCAGTCTCCAGCTGGAAAAGTGTAAGTAGTCCCCAAGCCCACCATTGTTTGTATATTTTTTTCACCCCACAGCACTTCTACGAGTCTTTTGTATGTGGCAAGTCCCAGACATTATTCCCCTGGGGGGTGGGGAGAGGTTCTCATTGCCCTTTGCCTCATTGTGCCCCCCTTCTCCGTACCCGCTTCCTAATTCTGATCATGGAAAAGGAAGACCAACTGTGAGGGAGGATCGCTTAGTGTCCGAGAGAAGATGCATGTGGAATCCTAAGGAACTCTTCAGGAGTGCAAAATTTCCCCTCTCTCTAGCAGAGTTTAGAGGATGAGCTGGAGTTGGGGGAAATATCTGGTACTCTTTGGAACTCAATCCATAGAATGGAGTACCACATATGCTCCTTCTCCAGACATCTCCTTATGAATGTGCCTGTTTATGCAAAATCCCACAGTTATAAATGCATTCCTTTGGCAGTAAAGTATGTCAAAAAGATCTCCATGAAGCCACAGGTGGCCACTCATTGTAATTAGGCAGACTGGGTCCTGTCTAGTAGACGAAGCGGGAGGACTGAATGGTAGTTATGAGGGGGTGGAGCAGAGATCTAGAACAGAGACGGTTCTCCTTGGTTGGGAAAGGGATCAGGATAAAGGGACAATACATACAAGAAGCAAGGATTCACAAAAGGATATGGGGCAATGCTGAATGCAGTCCGCCCTCACCGAATATGTTTCTCTAGGACTTACCTACTGGCCAGATCCCCCTTTCCAGAAAGTGTGGAGTAGAGTGACCAGCTCCTGCTCTGTCTCCTCCCTAATGGACTTGTTTTCCTTTGTAGCCAATGTAGTCCTAGCAGGCCCTGAATCCTCACTGGGGTGGAGAGTGGGATTTATTGAAGGGAGAAGCACAGCAGGTATTGACGATGGCAACGAGGAGGTCAATATTCACCTCCAGGGACGCTAAATCTTGAGAGCCACTGAAACGCAAAGTCAGCGTTTTGAGGGTGGTGTCAGACGCATCTTAACTGTGCTCCCCAGAAGCAGCTGGAAATACATTTCCAAAGGGTATGTTCTTTTAGCTTTGCTGTTCTGCACTTATGCTAACGGTTTACAGGATGCAGGACTGGAGAGGTTGGGGAAATGGCCTTGCTACTTTTATTTTTATTTTTGAAGAGACGAAGACACTCACTATGGCCCATCCGGAGCACCTGTGCCTTTTAATTCTGATTTTTGACCGCGACATCCCCCTTGTGTGCAACACGCAGGGAGCAGGTGCGGGACACAGGAGGGACTCGTGTCTGCAACAGAGCTTTCTCCATAGCTCGGGCCGTCGAGGCCCATTTCTCTCTCAGGCAGAGATGCACATTTACTCATTGATTTCTCATCCACCTTCTTTAAACTAAACTCTCCTTCTGCTGATTAATTATTAAGCCACTGAATAAAAACCAGTATCAGAGAGACTTTGTTAGAAAGAAGTCTTCCCTGCTAGTCCAGCGTTTCATGTACATGGAATGTTGTTGCTCTTTTTGAGAGAATAATGAGTCAATGCCCCCATGGGCTTCGGCCCTGGGACACCAACCCTTGCTGATCTGCGACCCAGCTGTGCCCAGGGCTGTTTAAGGACCAGGGACATAGACACAGCACAGACGGTGGCCACAGGAGACAAGAGCTGCCCACATTGTCCAGAGGGAGCGTTTTCAGAGTCTCTGAGAAGTGGTCGCTCCTTCCCTTGGGCGATTCCCCTTGTGCTCCCTGGGCATAGCATCATAGCCCACAACTACTGATAATGCTTTGAAAAGCAAACGCCACCCATGTGACAAATTCATATTTGGCAGAAGTGACTGGCGACTCACTTCTCTCCTGAGTGCAGGTTGTGATGGGGGAGGTGTGGGGGGGGCATATGCTTTGGGCACCTGCAGGGAGATCGTGAGAAAGACCCAGGGAGGAGAAGACGAGTTTCACCAAGAGTACTTGTAAACACATTTTGAGCAATGATTGTGCTTCAGACACTGTTTTAGGACTGAGCATGGGTTCTTATGCCCATTTCACAGATGAGGGCATGGAGGCAGAAGAGGTGAGTAACTTGCCCAAAGTAAGAAGGCTAAGCTGGGGAGGTAGGCAAGCCCAGGTCATCCGCCTGAGAGCCATGCTCTTCACAGAAGGTTCTAAAACTCAGCTCTGTCTTGTCTTCTCCCTAGAGAAGGTGGACCCGTGGCCATCTGATTTCATTCTTGTTGACCCACATGGGGTGCAGCCCTGTGTTGACAACTTGAGTTCAAGCGGATGGAAGATCAGGCTGCAAACTCAGGAGAGCTGCTCGGACTCCTGGCCGTGTCACATGTTGGTTTCCAATTTGGATCAGTTTTCCTCCTGATTTTCCTCCTCCTCTCCACCCCCATGACCCACTGCGGGGCTTTATGTTGGTCATGTGGGTGAAAGGGATCTGGACCACTTCTCTCTAGGTTTCTGTTCACTTCAGAGTAGAGTCCAACTTTTGTACTTTCTTCTGAGCTTGGGGTACCTTGGGTTTGTCCTGGAGTAAACAAACCCTATAGGGAGCAGTCTAGAATTGGCCCAGCTCCTAGCATCCTCCCGGGAAACCCCGGCCCACCCGGGGGTTTCCTTGGCAAGTTGGATTTGGGAAGCTCTTGGTGGATCATCCCCGTCTGGATGGCTGTTCGACGGGCATGGGAAGAAGAATGTGGAGCCAGCAATATAGTTCAACAGGATTCGTTCAATGTTGAAAAAACTCTTCACGTGCAGCTGAAAAGTCACAATTTCCATTCTAGAAGGGTCTCGTGAAGTTCCCCTCCATCCTTTCATGGCTCAAGTAAGAGTCCCTTCCTTGTACCCTGGCAGGGGGTGAAGGTGGCCTCACACCTCTGTAATGATCTATAAGAGCAAAGCCATTCCAGGAATTCCAGAGCCTTCTACCAACTCAGTGTGTATCAAAAGGAAAACCGAAAGCTCAGAGTCTCGAGTGCAGAATGAGAATGTTAGTGCCCTGGGAGTGTCAGTGAGTGATTTTCTCCCTTATTTGCAGAGCTGCTGAAGTCCGAGATTGTCCCAGAGGGAAATCCTGTGTTAAGCAGCCTACGGAATACAACTTGAGGACATGGCTGTGATGTCCCAATCACTGTTTGAAGACTGGGGCAAATTTAAAGGCACTTGTGACTGTCAGGGCTGTCCCTCTTCCCTTCGGGTCCTGCTCCCAGACACTCGTGACTCTGGTTTGCCAGCCTCCTGGGCACAAGTTCTCAGGCTCAACACATGTGACTGCAAAACAGTCCTCCAGATAGCATGCCTGTTTTATGAATCCAATGAAAACAGATATTAAAAACTTAAAAATTAAGTTGCAACCCAAATGTACATCCTGGGATGAGCGAGTAAGCAAAATGTGGTCTGTGCATATAATGAATTATTACTAAGGCTTAAGAAAGAAGGAGACGCTGCCGTACGCTAGAACATGGATGTACCTGGAGGACATCGTGCTGAGTGAAATAAGCCAGTAGGAGAAATACTGTGTGATTCCACTCACGGGAGGTACCTCGAAGGGTCAATTCATAGGCACAGACAGTAACACGGTGGTTG
The DNA here is from genome assembly GCF_002201575.2 of Neomonachus schauinslandi. Classification (NCBI taxonomy): domain Eukaryota; kingdom Metazoa; phylum Chordata; class Mammalia; order Carnivora; family Phocidae; genus Neomonachus; species Neomonachus schauinslandi. The sequence goes on from NC_058407.1 coordinate 131,206,483, forward strand.
CGAAAAGCTGGGGGAGGGGAGAATAGGGTGAGCTGTTGTTTAACGGGCACAGAGTTTCAGATTTGCAAGACGATCGGGTTCTGGAGATCATTGCATCACCAGGTGCACATAGTTAATATTACTGTTACATACGCTTATAAATGGTCAAGATGGTAGATTTTATGTTGTACATTTTTTACCACAACAAAAAATAATCAAGTTTGCAAATTCACTCCTCATTTGCTAAAGAAAATACTCTCAAAATATTGAGCAAAGGAAGTGAAACACAGGTGAAGCAGAGAAAGTTCATTTAGAGAATATTTTTTGTATTACAGAGATCACACTGGGGGAGATCTGTTTGAGGATAACGCTCTCAACTCTAGATGACTTCCCGATATGGGGATGAAGTGATGAGATGAATGAGCCCATTTTCGCGAAACCCGTAAGGGTAGAACCCACGGGACAGAGATGACTTTGATGGGCACGTACTCAAGTGTCCTGGGCCTGTGTAAGCCCACGTCAGGCGCTGCCCCCATCTCTGCCGGCTCTGGGATGTTAGCATGACCATGAGCCTTCACGCACAGATTGGAACACTGAGGCTCACGCTGCGTCCGGCTGGTAACTGCAGGCCCACATCCGAATTTCAGGTTCTTTGTCAGGATTATTTACTGCACCATTAACTGCCTCTCAAAAGGTTAACTTTGATTAATCTTGCCCCGTGTGCATGCCCATTTGTTTAACAGCTTCCGGTCCATCTATCCTGCCACCAGCCATCATCCATTTCTCAACCTCATTAACAAAGATATAATAAGAGAATCCCTGTATGCCTCGAGGACATGGAGGAGCACCAGGCTTCTGACATTTCCCCGCCATGACAGATTCCTAACACACTTGCCTCAATTAGTAATATGGCAAATCACCTGTTGGAAACTCGGTTCCAAAAACTCCCTGGAGCACACCAAACCTACCAGTTTACTTCTTCCAGAATTCACCTTTGCTCCCATTTGCAACGCTGGGCTATGTTTCGTCCACCATCTGTCTTCTGTCTCCCACCCATTGCCTTCTAACTGTGCCATCCTTCTGAGACCAAATCCGTCAGCTTCTTCCCTCACTTCAGCTCGCCATCGTTAGTGCCTGGTGATCAGAATTCCCTGAATATGCCGCATTTATATCTTCTCCTCTATTAGCCTCCCCTTCCTTTTGAACAAATGCTCTTCGAACCTGAGTTCCTTCCGGCCCAGAGCCCCTTGGACACAACGCTCCGAGGCTGGTGTGGCTGGTGTATTGCTTGCACGGTGGTTATGTGTGAGCGGAGGTGACTTCCTTTGCATTCTGAGCAGTGAAGCTGCTAGCAAGGTAGATCCAGAGTTGTTGCATGCTAGGACTGGTAAAATGGATGTGGGATGATGTTCTGATAGTTGAGGTCTCCCTGGCACTACCGAGAAGTGTCTTTGTGCTAGATTTGGAGAGCATCTCAGTTTTCCTGCTGCCTGAGTGATCAATCCCAGCTGACAAACCACCAGGTCTTGGGAGCTGTGGCGTTGGCTGGCTCACCACACACTGACCAATGGAGTCCTTGGCTGGAAATAGTAAGGCTTCTGCTGATAAGATGGTAATGCAGTAATTAATCTTCACGTGAATTGATGAAAAAGTCAAAAATATCAAACTATCAACCTTAGAGGATTTTAGAAACTAACCACAATACCATTACATAGAAAGCTAGGATTCATCTAAATCCCAATCAACTGATGGTCCTTTGGCCCTTGGTCAAACTCCCAGAACAATAACACTTTATAAGCAGTAAAATCAATATGCTGTCAAATTAGATGACACCTCTCAAAATCTATGGGGGGAAAAACAAATAAGCAAGCAAATATTAGCTCTAGCAGAGGGACAAATGTGGAAACAGAGAAATCACAGGAAAACCCGTTGTTTGACACAATGGGACTGACTCAGAACCTCTAGCCGCCATGTTGGTAGCGAGCCCACCTTCCCAGAAACCTGTTTAGAAGGCAGCAACGCCAAGTAATAGGTATTAGGAGATTATTTTTAATTCCACTAGGAAATTCTGCTACCTGACTTATTAACTAAACCTGTAATGTTATAATGAATCTATTGCAAGTTCACTTGGGTTATGAATCAATTAATAATATTATAATAGCTACAGTGTGGCATGATTACAGAAGATCACCCATTCTTATACAATTTCAAGGCTAAATTTCATTTTTATCCAGGTAATACATGGACATCATTGATGGCATCAAATACCTGTAGTTCTGAAAGGCTTATACTGAAAAATGTCTTGTGTTAGGGTGCACAGGATGCAGAGCCTGACACAAAGGCTGGGTGCAGGTGATTTTCTTGGGAGGTGATCCCTAGGAGCACTGGGCGACGAGTGGGAAGGTGGGAGAGGAAGGGAAGGGAGGGAGCCACTCAGTGAGCTTTGATGTACAGGATGATCCTGTGTGCAGCTGGGGCTTAAGCCCACCAGGCAGCTCTGGGGTTGGGGAGGACACGCCTTAGCTGACCCCCACCAAAGGGCTGAAGGAGTTGGAATATTTGCCATCTGCTTCCCATCCATGGTTGGTCTGAGGGTCACTGGGAGCATGGCGCCCACCCCAGGCTGAGCCCAGCTGGAGGGAGCCCACAGGGGCAGAGTCCCCGAGCCTTCCAGCAGGTGCAGGAAAGGTGGGAGACAGCTCTGTCCTGAGAGCTCTGAGATAGCTCTTTCTGCGGCCTTCATCTTCCTCATCCAGTCCCCATTAGGGGAAGCCGCTTCCAACATTTTCGTTTTTCTATTCACCTCTGTATTTCCTAATTATGCACATATACTACTATTCGTTAATTTATGATTTTAGATAGTATCTGTTGCCTTTTTCATGATTTGAGGGTTTAGCTGTCTTAAACCATCGCCAGCCCCTCCTTCCTCTTCCTATATCGTCTTCTGTGTCAGACAGTGGCTGTCAATCAACTAAATAACACTATGGAAGGATTTTCACTAATGAGTCAAGAGGCATAATTTGCATTTCCTATCTTACACTCCTATTTGTTATTCCTGGAATTATGGCCTCATTTTTCCTCAACTAGGGACTAGTGGAATATGCCCTTGTGGCGGAGGCAGGCAGGACAGGTGTGTCCCCTGGAGCCATCCAGCTTCTCTGTACGTCACCATTTCCGCCTGGCTGCAGGTGTCCAGGAGCCAGATGAGTGACTCAGGCTGGAGTCCTAAATCTCAAGGTGGAGTTTTCACTTAATCTTTGTTTTCAGCCTGTGGTCCTGCTGCCTCTCTGCCTCGTGTCCCCAAATGCAGACAGGAACCTTCTTACCTCCCACGGCAAATGGAGAGGGGTGGTTACCTGGCTGCACGGGTTAGGGTGAGCAGGACTGAGGGGGTGCCCAATGGTGCTGTGTGCAGACTTGAAACAGGACCTGCTGTTGTCAGCTTCTCCCCAGCGTTCCCCGTTAGAGTGACCCCAATCAGCACTTCTGTACTGTAGGGGAGACGCGTCCCTTCTCATCAATATCACCCCTTTGCAGACATTTCACTCTCTGCCCCTGCAGGCCCTGCACCACTCCTGTCCACTCTGCACCTTCCAAAATGTATCGATGTTTCCTGTTCCCTGGGACACCTGTTGACACTCTTCCTTTCCTTATGAATGAATACCATTGTCATTTCGATCCTTCCATTGTGGTGGGTGGGGGTGGGTTGGGCGTGGAGGAGAGCACACGTGATCAGGCCTGTGTGTTCAAACATACTTTTCCAGGACCGCTAGGAACTGTCTGCATAAGAGATCATTGTTCTGTTTTTGCTTCGCTGCAACCATCGTTCATAGATGGTTAGAGTCATTGTGAGCTAATGGGTTAAAAAGAAAGAAAAGGTATCACTTCTTTTTAGTCCAGTTTAATAAGAAGATACAAACAGGGCTGCTGGAGTGGGGTTAGTAGGTGGCAAGTCTGCTGCGTGCCCGGGGGAAGGCACATGCCCGTCCGGTCTACTTCATGCCCCCCGCCCTTGCTCCTGCTATCATGCCAACCCCTGGACGTGCTTTGGCTTGGGTTTGCTTTTACCTTGTCTCTTGCAAACTTTGTTTCATGTGGGCTCAGACCTGATCCAATTTTACCTTGATTTTTTTTTTTTCCTGGCAGGGTTTTCTGGTTTGATTGGGTATATGGTACTCACAGTTGCTCTGCACTTGCATATGCAGCCCTTTCTGGTGTGTTCCCTTGACTGGGGTTCTTCGCCCATGGTTCTTTGCAGTGACTTGGGACTGGCCTGGACTGAGCTGGGACTAGCAGTGTTCTGATCTGGTACTTGATTATTGGCATGATTTCTACTAGAAATCACAGCCCCATCTGTTGCCCCTCAAGCCTCCTACCCTCCGGCCAATATGCTCGACCATTGCTTCAACTGGGATATAACTTATATACAGAGAAATGTACAGATTGTAATTATACAACTCAGTCAGTTTTGACAAATGCTCCTACCCATGGAACTGATACATTGTCCAAGAACATTTCCTCATCTGGTCAATACCCTTATTGAGAAAGGGTCCCGCTCCCCTCAACCCTGAGACTTGACTCGGCACAATGGAGTCCTTTGTACAGTTGCGAAAAGCTGAAGTAGAAAGGTGAAAGGCTCTTGAAAACTTGCATTTGTGAGCTCGCCTTTATCGAGTACTTTGGGGAAAATGCAAGCTTCGATTGAGTATGCAGTCCTCCCTTCTCACAACGCACAGCAAAATCTTGTCACCGGGTCTTGCCAGCGTACGGAAACCTCATCAGAGCAGTTACATGGGTTTGCATTTTAGCAATGGAATTGCTAGATTCACATAGTAATGGGACTGGAAAAGGTGCAGTTTAACAAGACCTAAGCCTATCCTCCTGCACCTCTTCCCGTCTCTGATCCCGAGCCTCCGAGATTTCATTGAGTTGTTATTTTGGTCTGTGGGCAGGGGTTGTCATTTCCCCTTAGGGCGGTCTCCCCGAGCCCCTGCTGACCCCAGTCAGTGCAGCAATCTCCGTGTCCAGGCTCCAGTCCAAATTGCATACTTCTGCAAATCCAGTTGTTTTTGAGATACCTGATACCCCACCAAAAGACCAGCCTCCTCCCCCACCACTTTTTCACACGTCAGTAATTGCAATGCCAAACTTGCAGGCACTTGGGCTAAAAACTTTGGAGTCACATAAGATGCCTCTTGCTTTGTACATCCAACTTGTCAGTAAATCCTGTCAACCCTTCTTTCTGTATACAGCCAGGATCCGACAATTTGTCACCAGATTCGCCATATCACCTGAGTCCAGGCCACCTTCTCATGCCTGGTCTCCGACTGCATCCCAACCGGATGCTCTCATCCCGCACCTGCTACGTTCCTGTCTGTGCCCCATGCAGCAGCGAGAAGGGTCCTTCCCAAATGCCTTCCCCTCACACAGGGTAAAAGCCTGAGTCCTTGAGGTGGTCTGACAGCCCGTCAGCCCTTCTTAATCCGTCCCTACCCCCTTTACCCCCCGGTTGTGGCCCCACTGTCCATCCCGCCATTCCCCAGGCACACCTGCACTGTCTCACCTCCTGCCATTGGCGTCCACGGTTGCTGCTGCTTGGAGTATTTTAACCTCAGATATCCATCAGCCTTGCTCTTCTGCTCCACTCCAGTGTCTGCTCAGAGCTTACCTTGCCCTCCACCTATTTAAAACCCTCTTCACAGCACTCATCACCTGGTTTGTTTTACACACACTCTCACGAACACCCACACACATATATACATGCATGGGAGCGCACAATTGCTAATGTATCCTCTTTTTCCTCCACTAGAATTGCAGCCTGTGTGAAGGAGTTCATTGGTAATGTTCACTGCCGGGGCCCCCAGCGCCTAGAATAGTTATGCACCCATGTGAGGCACGTAACATGTGCTTGAGAAATGAATTGATAACCTGCTCTTTTCAGTATATTGCTTCGCCATGCCGCCTCCCGGCATGGAGCTGCTCTGCCTCACCCAGGGCTTGCTCCATGGGACTCGCACGTTTCTGCCCATCTGCTGGGGCTTTGTGAGTTTGCTCCTTTTTACCTGCCCCACTTGCGGTCCCCTCTTAGGATCCGCTGACCTTGATTGGCCATAACCTTCCTGAATCGCGGAGCTGCCTTCCCAAAAGTTTTGCTCCTTTTCAAAGTTCCTCAAAAATATTAAAATGGAATTACCTTATGATCCAGCAGTCCCACTCTGGGAATATGCCCGAAAGAATTGAAGGCAGATCTCAAAGAGATCTTTGCACACCTATGTTCATAGCAGCATTATTCACGGAGGCCAAGAGGTGGAGATGACCTGTGTTCATTGACACAAGAACGGATAAAGAAAATGTGGTCTGTACACACACTGGAATATTGTTGCGCCTTAAAAAAGGGAGGAAATTCTTCCACACGCTGCAACAGGGAGGAGCCTCAAGGACATGATGCTAAGTGAAAAGTGCCAACCACCAAAGGATAAATACTGTATGACTCCACTTACCTGCGGATTCTAAAGTAGGCATATCCATAGAGACGAAAAGTAGAATGGTGGTCGCCAGGGGCTGGGGGGAGGGGAGAGGAGAGCCGATCACTGGGTTTAGTTGCAGTGTGGCAAGATGCGAAGTTCTAGAGATCTACAGCGCGACAAGGTGCGGGCCGTGAACTCTACCGCTGCAGTGTGCGCTTAAAAAGGGTTAAGATGGGAAATTATGCTTTATGTGTGTTAAAAAATAAAGATTTGCCCTTTTCCTTCCCAAATATTACCTCTCTTTACAATTTCAGCTCCAGGGCCAGCTAGGTACCTGCCAAGTTCTTTCTCTTCTCTGGACCCTTATTGCATCTTATTTTTGGACATCCAGTGCGGCACCTAACTTTGCCCCGCTTGTTTTATGAATTTAGATGACGTTCCCCAGGGAGGCCCCAGCATCAGGCCCTGTGCTCTTGCAATCTGAACCGTGTATCCACCAGCTGGATAATGCTGTTGTTACATAATCATCTTTAATGGATAATAGTCTGTGATGGATTGAATCCAGTGGCTGTGCTTAATATTTCACTGGTCCTTAATTTTAATAGCAAGTTGTTAGAGAAACAAACCTTTGTTTTCCCCTTCTAGACATCTCTAAGTGCCCTTAGCGCTCACTACTTTATTTTTGAATCCTTACAAATATTTGGACACTTCTGTACAAACACCCATTTAGAAATCAACCCCTGGACCTTGAGGAAACTTTTGACATCGACAAAACTAAAAGATGTTTTCCTTAACTCTTGCTGTTCTTCCCGTTCTCTTTTGACAGCTCTTTTCTAAACAGAAATAATGTCACTTCAGGAAAGAGGCACTGACATTTTCCTGACCGAGGCATCTTTAATAATTTATTACCACCAAATATCCCAATATTGTTGAATGGAAAGATCAGAACATCTAGTGATATGTTTATAGCTAACTCCTCAGTGAAATGAATCATTTATGATTTTGTGCCATTTTCGAGAGAAAGAAAAAATGGCCCAAAGTCACAGCATAGGTATATGTATATTTAATATTTTTAGCTCACATGCATTAAAAATCAGTATTTATTCCCCAGAAAAATAGGATAATGTAAGAGCAGATTGGCGGATACTAAGGAAAATGGTGTTTTCTGGAGGGGCAAAGCAACTGCAAATTGGCAAACTGTATTATTTGGAGAGTGGCAAACAAAGGTTTTTGATGCATGTTGATCCTCCTCACAAAGGTCATTGCCACCATTTAAGTTTTATCAGACACTTTGCATTACCTACAGGATAGAAACTTTGGTTTTACAATACAAACACCCTCAGATAATGGTGGAGAACGCTACACCTGCAAGCCCTAAGTCCAGTGAACACAAATGGACAAAATATTTCATAGTTTAATTTCAAAATTGGCTCTCCTTTTCAATTTATAAAATACCTGTCTGATTTATATTTCTTTTTTTTTTTATGTTCAGTTAGCCACTGCATAGTACATCATTAGTTTTCGATGTAGTGTTCAGTGATTCATTAGTTAAGTATAACACCCAGTGCTCATCACAACACGTGCCCTCCTCAATACCCATCATCCTGTTACCCCCTCCCCTCCACCCTCCTCCCCTCTGAAACCCTCAGATTGCTTCCCGGGGTCCATAGTCTCTCATGGTTCTTCTCCCTCTCTAATTTCTCCCCCTTTGGATTTCCCTCCTTTCCCCTGTGGTCCTCCATGCTATTGCTTATGTTCCACATATGAGTGAAACCATATGATAATTGTCTTTCTCTGCTTGACTTACTTCACTTAGCATAATCCCCTCCATTCCATCCATGTTGATGTAAATGGTGGGTATTCATCATATCTGATGGCTGAGTAATATTCCATTGTATCTATGTACTGCATCTTCTTTATCCATTCATCTGTTGAAGGGCATCTCGGCTCCTTCCACAGTTTGGCTATTGTAGACATTGCTGCTATGAACATTGGGGTGCACCTGCCCCTTCTTTTCACTACATCTGTATCTTTGGAGTAAATACCTAGTAGTGCAATTGCTGGGTCATAGCGTATCTCAATTCTTAACATCTTGAGGACCCTCCATACTGTTTTCCAGAGTGGCTGCACCAGCTTGCATTCCCACCAAAAGTGTAAGAGGGTTCCCCTTTCTCCACATCCTCGCCAACATTTGTTGTTTCCTATTTTGTTAATTTTTGTCATTCTAACTGGTGTAAGGTAATATCTCAATGTGGTTTTGATTTGAATTTCCCTGATGGCTAATGATGCTGAGCATTTTTTCATGTGTCTGTTAGCCATTTGTATGTCTTCTTTGGAGAAGTGTCTGTTCATGTCTTCTGCCCATTTTTTGACTTGTTTGTTTTTTGGGTGTTGAGTTTGATAAGTTCTTTACAGATCCTGGATACCAAACCTTTATCTGTAGTGTCATTTGCAAATATCTTCTCCCATTCCATGGGCTGCCTCTTAGTTTTGTTGACTGTATCCTTTGCTGTGCAGAAGCTTTTTATCTTGATGAAGTCCCAAAAGTTGATTTTTGCTTTTGTTTCATTTGCCTTTGGAGACGTGTCTTGAAAGAAGTAACTGTGGCAGAAGTCAAAGAGGTTACTGCCTATGTTCCTCTAGAATTTTGATGGATTCCTGTCTCACCTTGAGGTCTTTCATTCATTTTGAGTTTATTTTTGTGTATGGTGTAAGGGAATGGTCAGTTTCATTCTTCTATATGCAGCTGTCCAAGACTGAAACAGAAAGAAATAGACAACCTGAATAGACCACTAATGAAATTGATCAGTAACTAAATAGACCAGTAACAAAATTGAAGCAGTAATAAAAAACCTCCCACAAACCAAAGTCCAGGGCCAGATAGCTTCCCAGGGGAATTCTACCAAACATTTAAGAAGAAATAATACCTATTCTACTGAAGCTATTCCAAAAAATAGAAACAGAAGGAAACTTCCAAACTCCTTCAATGAGGCCAGCATTACCCTCATCCTAAAAACAGATAAAGACCTCATCAAAAAGGAGAATTACAGACAAATATCCCTGATGAACATGGATGCCAAAATACTCAACAAGATCCTAGCTAATAGGATCCAATACTGCATTAAAAGGATTATTCATTACGACCAAGTGGGTTTTATGCCTGGGATGCAAGGGTGGTTCAACATTTGCAAATCAATCAACATGATAGAGCACATCAATAAAAGAAAAGACAAGAACCATATGATCCTCTCAATTGATGCAGAAAAAGCATTTGACAAAATACAACATCTGTTCCTGATTAAAACTCTTCAGAGTATAGGGATAAAGGGAACATTCCTCAATATCATAAAAACCACCTATGAAAAGCCCACAGTGAATATCATTATCAATGGACAAGAATAAGATCAGGAACAGGACAGGGGTGCCCACTTTTTTTTTTTTAATTTTTTTTAGATTTTATTTATTTATTTGACAGAGAGAGGGAACACAAGCAGGGGCAGTGAGAGAGGGAGAAGCAGGCTTCCCGCTGAGCAGGGAGCCCGATGTGGGGCTCGATCCCAGGACCCTGGGATCATGACCTGAGCCGAAGGCAGACGCTTAATGACTGAGCCACCCAGGCGCCACCTGGGGGTGCCCACTTTCACCACTATGGTTCAACATAGTGCTAGAAGTCCTAGCTTCAGCAATCAGACAACAAAAAGAAATAAAAGGCATCCAAATTGGCAAAGAAGTCAAACTCTCCCTCTTCGCAGATGACATGATACTTTATATGGAAAACCAAAAGACTCCACCCCCAAATTACTAGAACTCATACAGCAGTTTAGCAGTGTGGTAGAATACACAATCAATACACAGAAATCAGTTGCTTTTCTAGATGTTAACAATGTAACTGTAGAAAGAGAAATTAAGGAATCGATTCCATTCACAATAGCAACAAAAACCTTAAGATACCTAGGAATAAACCTAACTAAAGAGGTAAAGGATCTATCCTCTAGAAACTACAGAACACTTATGAAAGAAATTGAGTAAGACACAAAAATATGGAAAAACATTACATGCTTATGGATTGGAAGAATAAACATTGTTAAAATGTCTATCCTGCCCAGAGCAATTTACACTTCCAATGCCATCCCTATTAAAATACCATTAGCGTTTTTCTGATTTATATTTCTATGTAGTATGAATTGGCTCAGCCTGCATCATTCCAAGAAGACGTTAAGATTTTTGTTGGTTTTAATTGGCCTTCAGTTTTTGTTTTTTTTTAAAGATTTATTTATTTATTTGAGAGAGAGAGCGAGCGAGATAGAGAGTATGAGCAGGAGGAGGGGCAGAGGGAGAAGCAGACTCCCTGCTGAGCAAGAAGCCCGATGTGAGATTCCATCCCAGGACCCTGGGGTCATGACCTGAGCCGAAGACAGATGCTTCACTGACTGAGCCACCCAGGCGCCCTGGCCTCAAGGTTTTCAATCTCTGGTTTGAGGGGATTATCCCTGGGCACTGTCACTTGTTTAGACTGCATGATGACCCATCTGAGGAAGCCAAGGTCATAGACCCACCAGCAAAGAGGCCACATAAACACGGATGAACAAGTAATGCACTGAATGAGAGACAGAACTGCCTGTCCAAGTAAGGAATGCTCAGGGACGGGATGGTATGCCTGTTAATGGGAAGTTCTGTTCATTCCAGCGGGGATTGAAGACAGTGGAAATGTCAGCTGGGGAGCTGTTATGTAGTGGTAGGAGCCGTGGATGGGCTAGGACGTAAGGATCAGGCCCTGGGGCCTCTAAGCCAGGCTCCTGGGTACGTTGTCTCTGAGACAATTTCTTTTTCTGTCAACCCCGCATCTCTTCTCGCTGAGGCTCCGGCTTACCAGACATGTCTTGAGACCTACAAGATGCATGCTCCAAAGGGCTCCCGGCAGGAAAGGCGGAGTGCAGCCCTTGAACAGGGGCTCAGTTTTTTAAGCTCATGCTATTGTGATGCACCTAGAACCACCAGCCCCATGTCCCCCCTCCTGTTAGGACATCACCCAGCCCTCCCCACCCAGCTTCCGAGCTGAGCCTCAGCCAGCGGGCACAGCTCTTCCCTTTCAGAGATCCTGCCCCGACTGCCTCCAGTACATCGGGAGAAGGAACAAGTCCAAGTGCATGACTCCCATAAGAAAACAGAAGATGTTCAAATATATCTATATCTTAAAATGCTACATTGTAGATAAAAATGCTGCCAGTCAGGATGGGGCAATCCAGAAAGCAAGGGCTGGTGTGAGCACCAGGAATGAAGGTGGCATCATGAGCATTCGCTGTCCCTGGCCAAGTCACTTAGGTCCTAGATCTAGTGTCCCTGTCTATATATGTGAATGTGGTACCCACCTCATGGGGTTTGTCTGTGTGTGTGTTGTGTGGTTTTTGTAATGCCTTTCTCTGTGTGTGTGTGTGAGAGAGAGAGAGGGAGTTGGTAGATTGATAAGTGAGCACTCTCGTAAAAATATAGAGAAATGGGTAAAATCAGCAATATTGATATTGATATTGAGAAACTTTCAGCATCTGAAAAAAAAAAAAAAAACCCCACCCTGCTCTACAGTGAGCTGCTGATCTTTTAATGATTGACTTGCTCATCCTTTGAGCTCTGTATTACTTAGCCTTGACCAGTTCTAGCTGTACCAATGCAAACATTTCCTGGGATCTATCATGCACCTGGCACCTTACAGGGTCCTGAGACTACGCTGCCTCAGGTGGCGGACTTTTTGCTCTTAAGGTGGCAGGTAAGGAAATTCACTGTGCCGTGTGTTCTGTTTCCTCCTCCCAACCAAAAACCACACGAAAAATCTTTTTCTAAAGTCTGTTGTTGGAGTTTTAGTCTGTTCACGTTCCTTAGATTTTTTAAAAATTCTTAAGGTCAAATTTCAGAAGCTGGTTATACAACTGATTGCTTCTCTATGTAGCTTCTTTCTTCCCTTATTTGATCAGAATATGGGATGGTTCCTCTAAATGGAGGATTTCCTTTCTGTCTGTAAGGGCTTTTCCTTAATTTGTTCTGTCCTTCCTCCCTCCCTTCCTTCCTTCCCAGTCCACTGAGGATTTCCTTCCTTCCTTCCTTCCTTCCTTCCTTCCTTCCTTCCTTCCTTC
>NC_058407.1:131219063-131292101 GCF_002201575.2 Neomonachus schauinslandi
TTCCTTCCTTCCTTCCTTCCTTCCTTCCTTCCTTCCTTCCTTCCTTCCTTCCTTCCTTCCTTCCTCCCTCTCCATGCACGCTCCCCACAGAGTTACCACATCTGGCCTCCCCTGTGCTCTTGACTGTCCTGGTTGTTTTTCTTTGTTCATGATTTCATCAGTTTACCACGCTCTGCTTCTTTTCATAGGGACTCTGTTCTGTCCCTGTCCCTTCCAGTAATTGTTTTGGATTTATTCACCAATGGCGGCTACCTCATCATGAACTTGAGCTCCTCTTAGCATCCTTGATTCACTGTTTTATAGCTGGAGTAAACTCAGTTCCCAAGCCCTCAACAAGCACATAGGGGTCTTTATGCAGGTTAAATTAAACAATATTTGTGAAGCATGTTAGTCCTTCTTATCATCTTTATACTGCATGTTTCTGAATTCTAAGTCACCTTGGACCAGTGCTCAAGCAGACTTTCTCATGGGCTCTCTGAACTGGGGACAAGGGATCTGTACTCACTGAGAGGAGGGATTTTGGCATCAGGCTGTCTTCCTGGGATCTTAGTCTGGCTCTGTCACTAAATAGCTTTGTGGCCTAGAGAAAATTACTTAATCTCTCCGTGCCTCAGTTTTCCTCTCTGTAGCTTCTGAGAGGAACTGCTCTATGAGGATAATTTATGTAAACCTCTTTGTCAAGGGACTGCCACACAGTAAATCCTCCGAGTGTTTTAACTCCACATCTAATAAGCAGGGTGATGGTATTCTGGTTGAAAATGTTGCTTAAAAGTGAGTTGTCGTTTTTTTTTTTACTAGATGCAAATGAACTTTTATTTTTTTAAGAACATGTGCCAACCGTTAAAATGATAATATCTACAAGTAAGTACTCAACTCAGTGAATTAAAAACATTTGCAAAAGGCATACATGATACACAAGAGGCAGACTCCTGGGAAAGTAAAAGTGTGTCAGTCAGGGGCGCCTGGGTGGCTCAGATGGTTAAGCGTCTGCCTTCGGCTCAGGTCATGATCCTAGGGTCCTGGGATCGAGTCCCGCATCGGGCTCCCCGCTCAGCGGGGAGCCTGCCTCTCTCTCTCTGTCTCTCATGAATAAATAAATAAAATCTTAAAAAAAAAAAAAAGCGTGTTAGTCAGTACCCTTTCCTTAAGCAGTTTCCCATTAATTTGGGGAAATTAGCCACTGAGATGAAAATATAAGAAACAATGCAAAGCAGGACAGGAAGAGGACCACATTGTTGGCCGTATTATGCTGTATTACTGTGTCAATGCAGGAGGAATAAAGCCTTCTGGATAAGGTTCCTCATGACATGGGTTTTTCTATTTTCTCTCTCTTTGTGCTTTTCCAGCAAGTGATCACTTGAGGGTCCACGGATAGCCTTCTCCAAGAATCTCAAAGTTATGATGCAATGTCCAAGCTGAGAGGCATGTGATTTTGTAAGATAGTTGGGGTTTCTTTAGACTTTTTATTAAGAAGATGTTCAAAAACACAAAGTAAAGAGATTAGAAAAATAAATTCCCACAAATCCACCAGACAGGGTCTACCATCATCAGGATTATGTCCCATCTGCCTCCTCTCGCCCTCTGCTCCCCTTAGCTGGGTGTTTTAAAGCAAACTACCCCCAGGCGTCATGCCGTCTGGTTCTTACCCATCTTGTCACACAACAGGACTCCTAGGGCCACGTGATGCAGAAGTATCCTAGGCTTTCTTGTGGGAAAACGTACAAGGAGAGAAGCAGCAGGGTGCCCACTGAATTCCCAGCTCCCGATATTCTGTGACATGAGCCAGACATCAATATTCCATGCCCACCGTGGCCAAAACACAGTAGAAGAGGCCCGTCTGGACATGTAGGCTGGGAGTCCTATGGCTGGAGGAGGAGGTGGGGACACTGAGTTTCTCTAAGTAATGAGAAATACATCAAGAAAACAGCAGGCCTCAGGATAATGCTAGAGTGCATGCCAGGGCCGGAAGCCAGCCTCACCTGGCAGGTGAGCCAGGGCCTGGCTGTCCTACTGCTGAGCGGCTTGCTCGCCCAGCCAAGCTAGTCGAGGCACCGGCGTGTGGAAGGAAATGAGTAGTCCAGATTTGTTTCTCACTGTGTCTCTAAAAAAATTAGAGCATTTTCTTGGAGAACCACAGTGCCATTATGACATCAACCCAGAGAACCGTAATTCTGGGTATGATCTAATGCCCATCCTATCATCAAATTTCCCAGGTAGGCATCTTTTAAACTGAGAGTTGTGACTCATTTGTGGGGCATGAAATCAATGTTGTGTCTCAATGTCAGATTCAAAAGAGAGAAGATAAAATATCAGAGTGCCTCACAAATACTAAGGGAAGTTTTCCCCCCTCAAAATACTGTTTCAGTTACATAGAGAAGTGTCCTGGGCTACAGAAACAGCAATCTAGGGAACGTTCATCCCAGTCCCTCTGCCCCTACTTTTCTACATCCTGTCTTGACAACAATCTCTTAGCCTGACAGAAGGGTACTTAAACCTTACCCTAAGGTACTTGATATCTGGTATTCTTTTTTTTTTTAAGATTTTATTTATTTATTTGTTAGAGAGAGAGAGAGCACAAGCAGGGGGAGGGGCAGAGGAAGAAGCAAACTCTCCCAGCTGAGCGGAGAGCCTGACATGGGACTCGATCCCAGGACCTTGGGATCATGACGTGAGCCGAAGGCAGACACTTAACCGACTGAGCCACACAAGCGCCCTTGGTATTCGAAAAGAAAACAAGTTTTTCTTTCATGACATCAGTAGTTGATGAAGTGGTAAAGAGTGTGCGTCATGGCGTGCTTTGTTTCAATTTTGAAGAATTATGATGTTAACATTTGCTTCTTTCTAGTTCACCCGGAAGGTAATCTGAAGTGGTGTTGGGAGAGGTAGTGTAGCCATTCAAGCTTCCAGTCTTGGAGATGGGAGTGAGGACAATACGGAAGGTCAGGGGTTCAGCGCCTACCCTAATTTTGGATTCCCACAGACCGTGAGATCACAGAATAGGTCCGTATTCAGAAAGGATCCAGCCTATGTTCGCGGTATGACTTAAATGTCCATTGGAGCTAAGAAATTGCCTTCCTCCATGGTATTTTCTGGAATCCAAGAATGAGGAGAGGTTTACTGTATTAGTGTCCTGGGGTTGATGTAACAGAGCACCATAAGTGGGGGGAGGTGCTTAACACGACAGAAATCTATTCGTCCACAGTTCTGGAGGCTGTCAGCCCCAAATCAAGACGTCTGCAAGGTCTTGCTCCCTCTAAAGGGAGCTTTCTCTCCTCCTCCAGCTCAGGTGGCCTCAGGTGCTCCTTGGCTTGTGGCTGCCTCACTCCAATCCCTGCATCTGATTTCAATGTCCTTCTTCTCTGCGTGTCTGTGTCTCTCTCTGTGTCCTCTGTATTCTTATAAGGACATGAATCATTGCATTTAGGGCCACCTTGTCCATATGAGCTCATATCCATCCTTAACTAATTGGATCTACAGAGATCCTATTTTCCAGTGAGGTCACATTCTGAAGTTTTGTGTGGATACGAATTTGGGGGAGAGGGACACTGTTTGACATGCTATAGTCACAGATGGAAAATTCTAGGTGATAATAGAGGCTTTGAGCATTAATTTTGTAATTGTTTTAAATGATCTCTCTGGGCTAACTTATCAATGAGAAAATCTAATTTAATTAGTCTGGGGTGAGGCCTAGGCATCAGTATTTTTACAGCTTTTTAGATGATTCTCACATGAGCCAGGGTTGAGAATCACTGGGTTCTTTCAGGTGCCTTTCAGTGGAGTTTGGGGGGTCTAAGATCTTTTCTTGTATGTTGGTACTGAGAACTGTACCAACTGTTAGACTTTTGTAAAGCAGAACATCTTCAGTCTCTCTCATTCATCCCTCCAGCTGTGGATGACCTGGGCCAATAGATTCAGAAACCAGTTATAACATCCAAAAATTATAAGTGAAGAAAAATAAAAATAATGGGTAAAGAATGGTTCATTTTTTTTCAGACTGGCTTTCACTATGACAGGGTTGTCAAACAGAACTGTGTTCATAAAACAGTGTTCAAATTTTCATTAAGAACTTTTTGACAAGCTGTTAATACTCGCTGTGGTATTTCTGAATCAGTAGGAAATTATTCTGGAGTGACAATTTGCTCTGCATGTGAGTGTGCAAAAAAGAACCCTGGCAGTAAATGGAAAAAAGAATCCTCAAGCCGTTTGAAAAATACGTACAATATATTCCTTGGCAAAATGTTCCTTTCAAGGTAGAATTTATAGGTAACCTCATTGTTTAGACAAATTTCATTGTGGTTAAAGGTTGTTTTCACCCAGGGGACTTCAGGATTTTTGTGGAGGTCCTTAGTTAAACTGGGTTTAATCCACTTTGATGCCAGAATGTCTAGATGAAGAGTTAAACACAGAGACAATAATCTTTTTATCGTATGCGGTGTCACAGGGGGTCGGTGCTATTTTAAATGGCTAAAGATGACCTAATTTAGCCCAGTGAAAGGAAATTCTGGATGTCATGCCTATTGAGAGGTATAGAAACAGGCTGAGACATCAGGTGAATGCTAGAACAAACCACAGAGCGAGATTGTTCTTGACGTGCGTGCAACTCTGGTCTTGTTCTCCCGGCTGGAGAATATCTCACTACTCGTGGATTTCAAGGATTTGCAAATACATTGTAAGCTTTCCAGATACTGCGAGAGCTGGTGTTGTTAAGGAACAAAGAAAAGCCTGCCTGCACAGGGCAACATCCAGTGAGTCTGAGAAGGTCTTGATTTGGATTCAGGTACTGAAAGTTCAGTGGTTCTCCAAATTGGCTATAGGGCTTCATGAAACCTGGGAAACACAGATGTGCCTTGATGTCAGCTTTTCAGACAATCTGCTGTGCTTATGCGACTTGCTTCATTCTCTTCATTTGTCATTTGCACTCATCTTATGTTTAGACCACGATGAATTCAGCTTCTACTGATCTGATCACTGCTGTAAAATCTCATTCCTGGTCATGAAGAGTAACAAGCGAAGTGTCTTCTTTTATAATAGGTTCCATCTGGGGAATGCTTGCGGGCTGGCCTGCCTCCTTGCGGGCTCCATCCCACTGTTACCATCGGGAAGCAGTGAGGTGTTACCTACTTAATGGCTCTGCTCTTGGAAGCACCTGAAGCTTCTCCAAGCAGAGGATTCTAATTTTAATGTAGGAACTTGGCTCCTTTCATCTGTCAGTGGTGAAATAAGGAGCTGTTGTGCGGATTCATCTTTCTTGGGGGGAAAAGAGCATTGCTGGCTTGGTCCTGTTGGAGCAGGGGGGCAATAGGGACATCCCAGGGCAGGTACTCACATAGCTTCATTTACCCTGCATCCTTCCGTTAGACGTCACGAAACACCTGAAAATAAGAAGCATTTCATGTGACCCCATGTCCAGATGTGCAGGCGAAGGGAAGGCCAGATGAATATATGATTTGTTGCACGTTGTGTTACAGCTAACAGGCGCAGGCACTGGGAAAATGGCTGCTTTCATCCACGGAGCAAGCAGAAAATACACCTGTCTTATGACGCAGTCTCGCTCCAAAAACAAATCCAAGGACTTGATTCTCCTCAGCACCAGCAGCTAAATTTGGAGAAAATACTTCACCTTAGAAACAGGATATCAAGAACTAAAGGAAATATTGGATTCATAACTCAGGTTGTGAACAAGAAAAATGCCTTTCGTGTCATCTTCACCATGTTCCTTGGTATTGATGGTTGCTGTATAAATTCTGCTCACAGCTGAGCGTATTGAAGCTGTTAGTCTTGGCTTGCTCCTTTTTCTTAAATGCCGAGGACAGTGCCACACCTATGTTAATATGGGGTTTGGGACAAAACCGCCATTTTAGTTAAGCAACTAAAGAAGGATTTTAGATTCTTTGACTCCAGTGAAAAGAGCGAGGAAAAAGCAGGGACCCGTGCATCCTCTGGGAATTGTGTGGGAGGGAAATGGGAATCCCACTGGTCTAACCAGCTCTGTGTAGTGATCCCCACCCCAGCAGGTGCTTCAAAATGAACACTACTGATTTGTAGCAGAATCGGCAGAATCACCAGGATATCTTTCATGGCTTAGTAGCTAAAGCCAACCATCCAACTAACCAACCAACCTACCAATTGATCCAAGTTCTTCTGTTCTCTGTCATTGGCAGTCGCCACGGATGATGATCGCCATTAGCAGCATCATTTGAGACCCAAACACAATCACATAAAAAGTAGAGGACAGACTGCCTGGTGACTGTTTTGACCCTGTGAGCCCAACATGGGAACCGGTTACATGCAGATCAACGTGAGTCTCAAGGATTAGTGGAACCATTAAGGAAGGGAGATGGGGAAATGCGTGAATTTATAGCTTTCCTTTTGTTAATACGTTCATATAATGCATTTCATTCTATTTACATTTTTGTCTAAGGATGGAGGTGTCAGTGGAAGTGGGATTAAGTGGGATTGCTTAGGTGAGGCCAGGTGAGGATTTCCGGAAACCATACAGCAGATGGGGAGTTGGAAAGTAGGCTAAGAAGGAGGAAGGTGAGCGTCAGGAGACCTATTAAGCTGCAAAAGTGCTTCACACCTGAAGACCAAAGTATAATGAGAACAGTGGTTTGTAAGTCATGGAAAGCAATGGGTAGATGGTGTAGGTTTCCTTTAGTAAACAGATGCCAGAAAGGGGAGTATATCAACTTGAGAGAGTAGATACGTAGGGAGAGGGGGTGTCTGGATACCTGGATTGATTTTACATGGATTAGGAAAGAGTGAAAAGTTCCAGAATTGGAGGACTGTCCAGTGAAAACCACACCCAAGGTCAACACCCAAGTGCATGAATGACTTAGCTCCAAGATGCGTGGCTGGTCACCCTACTTCTCCAAGAATGAGTGAGGGGTGAGCACAGGACCAGAGCATTGCATGAATGGTGCCCCTCTGCAAGGAAGGAACAGGGAAAGACTGGTGAAAAGCAATCCCTCCATCAACAGAAATCTGCTAGCTTTTGCAATTGAGAAAAAAATGTAATGTACTTCTCGGTTATCTAGAGTCAGTTCACTGAAAGCTTACCCCAAAAGCCTCTCTATCTCCCTTGAAGAATGGTAAGGAGCAAATAGACTATACTGGATTATGTGAATCTGCAAACTCTGGAATATCGGTAGATGGGAGTTGAGGTCTTTAGACCAAGGTATAAGGGTGAGTTGCGTGATGTCCGCAGAATAACCCCGTTATGCCAATGTGCATTGTTGATATTTTATTTGTATAATGCCACCTATAGAATTGTTACTCTGGGCCAAAGACCCTAGAAGAATATATGGAAGTGTGTCGGAGGGTCTATGAATTTCATGAAATGATTTGCAAAGTGTTGCACGTGTTATTCTGGGGGGAAACATCCAGTGCTTTCATCTGATTCTTAAGTGACCCAATGTGTCCCTACAGAACAGAAACATCATTGAGAAGAGGACAAAACACAACCCCCATGACTGAGGTGATGAGGTGATATCTGCTGGGAAGGATGCTTGAGACTAAGGCGATGGGCAAGCCCCACGGTCCTCTGGACACTGCATGCTGAGTCCAGGGGGCTATTTCTACAAGGTTCTGACCGTATGTAGATACGTGTTCATCATGTTTGGCAGGCTGTGTGCATCTTTTTTTGTGAGATTTTAATGTGAGATTCCACTGCCTGCCTCCTTCATTTGCCCTAGGAATTTCTATAATGGATTTTCCAGGATTGTGGCGCCCGGGTGGTTATTTAGAAGCTAGCAGTTGTGGCTTTCTGGGATACGTGCTGTGGCCGTGGCTGTTTAAGAGGAAGCGTGATTCAAGGACCGTGGTCTGAAGCCAAGTGGACAGTCCCCCCTTCTGAGATCGCAGGGCTCCATGGGGTGCGCCACCACCGAGGGGCTCTTGTGAGCATACTCTGCTCCTTGTTCAGTGGCTGCCAGCCACCGGGATCCAAGGAAACGCTCCTTTGGGGATGCTGAAAAAATGTCTTCTTGCCTTTCTCTCTCTCACTGTCTTTTTTCTCCCCCTTTCTAGGTTTCCCGAACTCTGTGTCTCTGACTCCCCTCTCCCCACTCTCTCTCACGCGGAAGGCTCAGCTCTGTCCTTGCGGCGCATGCCTCCACACCCCTTCCCGGGAAGTGAGGATCCTCTGGCGCTGCCACCAGTAGAGAACTCGGCAGGAGGCAAGCGAGTTATCTCCGTGTGTGTCCGTGTCCCAGTCACGACAGGGGGTGATGACCAAGCGGGATCACGCGCCCGAAGTCCGAGGACAGGGCGCACACATGGTGAGCAGTGTGCGCTTTGGCCACCAGCTCTGCCTCTCATTGTCCTGGGGGCTGGAAGCCCAAGGACAAGGTCAAGGTGCCAGCAGATTCTGTTCCCCGTGAGGACTCACTTCCTGCTTCGTGGACGGTGTTGTCTCGCCGTGTCCTTACACGGGGGACGGAGATGGCTCTGGTCTCTTCTTACCAGGCCACTGATCTCATCATGGGGGCCCCACCCTCAGGACCTCCCCTAAACCTAACTAGGCTACTTACCTCCCAGAGCCCCACCTCCAACACCATCACGTTGGAGGTCAGGGCTTCAGCATCTGAATTTGGGGGGATGCAAACATTCAGTTCATAACAATCCTAATAGCCGTGGTTGTGGTGGTTGTTGTTGATGTCCCTGTTTCGTGTCGGACACTGTTCTGGGGACCAAAGAACAAGGTAGACAAACTCTCTGCCCCCTGGGGGTTTGCCAACTACTGGGCACGTGTGTGTGTTGGAGGAGTTCAATTTACACTTGGATCAAGGAGTGAGTGAGCTCTGCGAGTGGTGGCACTGTGATGTCCTCCACCTGGGGACACTGATAGAAACGACCCAAGAGAAATGTTCAGCAGGCTGACCTTTGGGTCTGGGAAGCACCCGTGGGAGCTGTGGGTGGAGCTAGTTGGGACCCATGAAGTTCTCTGTTGGTGCATCGTGGACTGTGTCTGCCACAGCGCCGATGTGACCTGTCCACCCAGACGCTTGTGGAGCTCTTGCCGCCACCATTTATCTACCTGACAGCTGCTGGCTTGCTACTTTGTACCTGTGCTTCCAGTTAACTCTCAGTGATGACGTGAGATAGACACCATTCTTGCCAGTTTGTAGATGGGGGACCGGGGAGCTCAAGAGGGTAACTAGCTGGACCAAGATAACACAGCTAACGATCAGTGAGGATGGTTTCCTAAACTAGGTCTCCCCAGCTTTCGAGCTGTGTGCTTCTCAGCATACTGCATTTAAGTTCTTAAAAAAAAAAAAGTATTTATTTGAGAGAGAGAGAGAGAGTGGGTACAAGCTGGGGAGAGAGGCAGAGGGAGAGGGAGAAGCAGGCTCCCTGCTCAGCAGGGAGCCCAATGTGGGACTCGATCCCAGGACCCTGGGATCATGACCTGAGCTGAAGGCAGACGCTTAACCCACCGAGCCACCCAGGCACCCCTTCTGTGTTTAAATTCTTAAGAATATTTTTTAAAAATCATGTCTTTTTTAGTTTTTATTTATTTATTTGAGAGAGAGCGAGAGTGAGCAGAAGGAAGAGGGAGAGAGAATCTGAAGCAGATTCCACACTGAGCTCAGGGCTGGATGTGAGGCTCGATCTCACAACCGTGAGATCATGACCTGAGCTAAAATCAAGAGTCAGCCGCTTAACCAGTTAACCGACTGAGCCATCCAGGCGCCCCTAAGTTCTTAAGAATGTTTTAAACAATCAGCTCTGTGGGAAAGCTCACTCCTGAGCGGACTCACCCCTTGATACTCCACTCACGTGTGCCCAGGCTGCTTGAATGATAATCTTGTTAGAATGATAGTTGGCAGGAGTGAGCTGAGAGCCTTCTGCAGGACAAGTCTGATCATCGCTGGAGAATCTTTGCTAAGACACAGCAGAGAGCAAAGCCCTACAGAGTGTGTGTGCATGTACACACACATGCACACACGCGCACATCACACACATATAAATACACATGCACACACATGCTCACATGCACACACGCTCACACACACCACACCTATAAATATGCACACACATGTTCACATGCACATCACACACATACAAATACACACACACACACAGGCCCTTGCAGAGACTGAAAACACACATCGGATTACTAGATGGTTTCTGGGGATGTATCAATAGACGATTCTTGGAAGCAGAAGGAAGGGGATGAGGGCCAGCAGGCCCTGGACACACCCCTGCGGGGGGGACACACCCCTGAAACCGCACAGCCGTCAGGGGAAAGGCTGCTGGGCTGGACTCTGTGCTGAGCTAGCACCTGCTACAGCCCCCCTAGTTCCTGGCGGTTACAGCTGAGTCCTGGATTCTCTGATGGCTTAAAATCCTCCCAGCGCAGCCTCTGCGAACGGAGGGTCAGCAGAGTTCACAGGGGTTGTCGCAAGGATTAGACCGTACGTGCTTGCTCTGTTTCCTTAAGCCACACGTTTAGAATTCTCATGGATACCCATTTCTCCGGAAGGAACTTGGAATCTGGTTTGGCCAGCTTCGGGCAGTGAAATGTCTAGCTGTGGCCTGTAAGAGACAGGGACGTGGTCTAGAAATGAAGACCTTTCCTCCTCTCTGTCCGTGGCCTTTTGTCCGGCGGGGCGTTCACCGGCTGTGTACCCCTCAGCACGGAAGCCCAACAGCAGTGTTGAGAAAGGGGGTCTCCTGTCTCCGTCCCCAGCATCTGCCTGGATCAAGGGTCCCTTCAGCTCTACAGAGAAAAAGCAGCAAATGTGGGCATGGTCCACTGTATTTATAGTCCTAAATGTGTATTTAGAACACGAAGCAAATGGCAGAGGTGAGCGAAGCACTCGGGGTTCAGCTGGGGTTCCTTTGAGGCAATTTCTTAAAGCACATAGATGGCTCCCCTCCTTCAGACCCATGTTTGTCTGGTTTACACAGTTAAAAAGAGCTTTCTTTTTGGCAGGTTGGACAGTGTCCCCCCAAATTCATGTCTACTCGAAGCCTCAGAATGTGACCTTAGGTGGAAATAGGGTTACTGCAGATGTAATCCGTTAAGTTCAGATGTGGTAAGATAGACATTTCGGTGCAGGTTTATTGAGGACATGGACAGAACAGATAGTATGAAGAGAAAAGGCATAGAAACTGGGACCTGGGGATAAAGGAAATGCTCACCTGTTCCAGAATTGTGTCCAGGGTTAGAGCTTTAATACTCCTATCATGTGATGTGCCAGCCAGACCAGGAGGAATCTGTGGTTGACCTAGGGGTAGGGAAGAACCTGGAACACCTGTAGAAAAGATGTCACAAAGGATGGTGACAGCCATGGGAACGTGGAAATACCTATGCGTTGCACTTCAGACGTGCCTGAGTAATTGTCATCTGTCCCCATCAAAGCTTGGGGAGCATGGCAGAGATGGCTGAGTCCCTCTCGGTCACCTCTTAGCACTGCCACCAAACCCAGAACTCTTCTGTAGCACCTCCTTGAACTTCAGAATCGGGGAGTGTCTTAAATCAGCATAGCAACACAGGCTGGGATGGGGCATGGATGTCGGAGAAGGACACGAAGAGAACAAGTGATTCATCCACAGATCTCAGACAATTTGTTCCCCTCGGAAAGCCTAAAAAGAAAATAGAATGACCCCAGGAGAAAATGAGAGGCATGCGTGCACAGTGAGACTGGACCTTCCTGCCAGAAAGCTAGACTTTCAGTAAGAAATGGGGCAATGGATTGAAAATGGGGATGAATCATCTTAAATGAGAGTCCAAGGAAATTGGTTTGTAGTTTGCACAGAGGGAAACAGCCCCAGGAAGTGACTCCAATAAAGGCTCTGATGGAAGAAATGGGTTCTTTTTATGTGTGTGCATGTGGATTTTCAGCTTCAAATCCTGATGAAGAGTTGGTGGTGGTTCTGTGATATCTGATACAGGGTGTGACGTTGGAACACAAGGTCACTAGCCCTTTGGGACTCATCATGTGCAGATAATTCTTTTAGGATCCCAAAAGACAAGGATTGGTGTCTTGAACCATTCTTTCCTAAGTCCCGTCCATAACGGAGCTGATCTCTGCATGAACTGGAGATAAAGATGCTTTTTCTAGCTCCAAACTAATTAATTACCCTCCTACTCAGGCTTTGCGCTCTCTCTCTCTCTCTCTGCATTTGCTCTCATGTCATGGTGGCATCCTGTCCTTTCACCTTTAAGATTACAGGCCATCTTATTTATTTCTTTTAAAGATGTTATTCATTTATTTATTTGAGAGAGAGAGAGAGAGCAAGCGCACAGCAGGGGGAGCGAGGCAGGCGGAGTGAGAAGCAGACTCCCTGCTGAGCAGGGAGCCCGATGTGGGGCTTGATCCCAGGACCCTGAGATCATGACCTAATCCAAAGGCAGACACTTCACCGACTGAGCCACCTGGGCACTCCAATTACAGGTCATTTTAAGGTGAGTTTCCTATGTCAGGAAACATTTAAGCATCATTGAATCTAGCTTCTGAGAATTTCTAATTATCTTCAGTCACTGTTGGGGAAGACAGTACACGTTAGTTTCCGAATATCACAGACAACCACTAGGAGGCATTTACCAAAGTGCTTAATCAAATTAATTTATCAAATTAGCTTTCCATCAGGTTTGAAAGCAAACTTTTTATGAATACAGAAAAATGCATAAATTGTGCGTGGGCAGTTTGATGAATTTTCACAAAGTCAACAGCTTCCGGGGATAGAGTAGTGACAGCACGTCAGAGTCCCCTCTGTCCTCCCCAGGTGACATGCACTCTTGCTCCTTGTTTAAAAAAAAAAAAAAGGTCTCCAGACCCTTATCACCAGCAAAGAGTTTTGCTGAATTTTAAACTTTATATAGACAGATTCACAAAGTGTGTGTTCTTCTCTGTCTGGTTTCTTTCTCTCAACTTTATATTTGTGGGATTTTTTTTTCTAATTTGTTGCATTTATTTGAGTTGGTGCATTTTTCTATATTAGTCCATTTTATGACGATCCTACTATTTATTTACCTCTGTTGTTGATGAACTCATAGGATGTTTCTATTTTGGCGCTACTGTGAATCGTGTTTCCAAGAACCTTCTCCAACAGGTCTTTGGGGGTACAAATAGACATTTGTATTCCTAGGAGAAGCGTTGCTGGATCTTAGTGTGTGCAGAGCTTTATTAATGACGACAGGTTTCCAATGTGGCTCTATTATTTTCCACTCTCATTAGTGGGGCCCGAGAGTTCTAGCTGCTCCACATTGTCCCCAGAATGGTTCTCTTGCTTTGCCATATTAAATGTAGCAATTTTAGGGAATGTGTATTTCATTGTGGGTTTCATTTGCTTTTCCTTGAGGACGAATTATGTTGACGACATTTTTAATACACTTATTGGGTATCTTCTTTGTAAAAGTTCTATTCAAGTCTTTTGCCCCCTCCCTTAAAAAAAAAAAAACAAACTGGGATGACTGTCTTAATGTATTTATTTGTAGGAATTACTTTGTGTATTCTAGATACAAGTCTTCCGTTGAATATATGTATTGCAAATATCTTTTCTGACTCTGTGGTTTGCCTTTTAACGCTCTTAATGTCTTTCGATGAATAAACTTTCTTCATTTTATTGCAGTCTGATGTATCAATCTTTTCTTTACCTCCAGGGCTGTCATATAATATAATAAAGAACAGTTAATTTCCTTCCCCTTACTTCCCCCAATCCACCACTCTGGAAAACATAGGAAACTCCCTTCCTCAAAGTTTCAGTTATGTATGTGACTATCATTTTTGCTAAAGGGGGGACCGATCTATGCCAAGCAAAGGCAGTAAGTGGAAGCGACAACGAGCATCATTTTCCTGCAGTGAAGGAGGCGATGGTGTAGTATTAGAGGGAAACGGGGCCAGACACGAATCAAGTGGGGTCTCTGCCTTTTGAAAACCATGAACATTTTGCATAGGTCAGATGGGATTTAAATGGATATGAATGGTTGCCTAGAAGGCAAAATAGAACTGGTTCAAGGGTCAGGTAGGGATGAGGAGAATGGAATGAGTTTGGGAAAGTGTCCTCTTTTGCCTCGATAGAGAACTATTTCCTGTGTGAGCCACTGTCTGTCCCCCTGTGTGCGTGGGTCCCTGGGCACACAGCCTGACCCAGGAGGCAGCCACAGCATGGTGGAGGGCCCTTGACTCAAGTTGGGATTCAGTTTGCCTGAGTCTTGTTAGCAGTGTCCTTATTCTTCTGTCTTCTTTCCACTTTCCTTTATACATACTCCTTCCCACACATGTGCGCCTCCCCAGAATGGATTTACATGAGCTGGATTTACTCATCTGTGCTTTGCACCCAGCAGGTACATCATACTCATGTGGAGGTGTTCTATGTGGCCCTGCCCATGTGGACAAACCTTGCTGTTCCGTTCAATAAAGAGTTCAGCAGACAGTTAGCAAGTCCTTCCAATGTGGAAGGTACTGCGGGAGACTCAGCCGATGGTTACACCAGGTCCCCGCGCTAAGGCAGTTGTCTCTGACGTTTGAACTTTTCCCCCATGGCATTGCATTTCTAAAGCATTTTAGTAGATGTTACATTTCATGAACAAAAAAGGAAAGCCGAGTGAGGTAAAACAACACATGGCTAGCCGATGTTAGAGTCGTGATCAGAAATGAAGGTTTCTTACCCGAGGCCTCTACTTCTGCTGTTATGCCTCTGACCATCTAGCAAGATGCTGTGTCAAGGTGATCGTGGTCGTTCTTGGTACCAACAGCATCTTCCATTGCAGGACAGGAGACGTGCTCTATAGCTTTCTTTCGGCTTCACACTGAGTGGTTATTCTTGGTTCATAATACCTTTTATGAATGAGAATCTTATCAAATACAACTGGATATCATTGTTGGGCTTTATGCTTTCATTCAAGATTTTCTGAATTCTGTGCTTTTCTTCAGGGAGGTGTTAGGAGGAGAAACCCACGAGGTCACACTGAGCTGTCTCTGAAGCATCTGGAAGGGGATGCAGCCCCAGTGTGTGCATCCGTTTTGGAAAGCCCGGTTTCTGCATCGTGTGAGAAGCTGTGAGTTGTATTTTCAGTATGTTCAGTGACCATGACTCTGTTCAGATAGACCCACGATCTCCAAGCGGCCTGGGTACATCCCAGAATGTTCTACAAGTAGTTTGGGATATTAGGAAATGAAAATTTATCATGAGGGAGTAGCTAAGTTGGGCTACTTTTGCATACAGAGGGAGGGTCGGTCACATTCTGCTGGTGAAAGTGTCCTCCAAATGTTTTAACACGTTTTTAACCCACATCCATGCATCTATGTCTCTCTATTCCATCCCTGTTAGGACATCAAAACTGGGGCTTCCAAGGGCTGTCTAGACCCATTAAAGCTAATCTCTAGCTCCAAGCAGAATTTGCTGTGAGGTCCATCCCATCTCTTCCTCTGATCACCTCCGCAACCTGTGAGTGCGGTCTACACAGCTACAGTGCTCAGGTCTGATTCCTGCTGAGTGCCGGATGCTTGCCCTAATGCTCCTAATGAGAACCATTGCACGGGCCGAAGCACTTGGCTCTCCGTGACAGGGGCAGGCATCCCACGAAGAAATATCCCCATTCTCCACGGGTCCTCCAAGACCCACCCAAGTAACACAACTTAAAAAGCTCCCATTGGTAAAATCAGGAAGACCTTTCCTTCACAGTGACTAATATGGCCCTTTTTAGCGGCCCCAGGCTTCAGTCCCGGGTTCTCGCGTATCCTTTTCCCTTAGGCCCCTCACCCTATCTTTTTGAGCACCGACGTTGACACTTAGATTAGATAAAATCAAGACAAGATAGGCTGTGTACAGATTGTTATCCAGAACGAATAATCTAGATAGAGTATAACCTACACAACTGAGGAGGTCATTTAAGTAATGAATTGTCAGTAATGTCCTTGGGGGCATAGAGCAATTTTGTGTGATTTCAGACTCCAAACTGCAAAATAGTTATGGAGAATTCGAGATAAATTTGGCCACATGCTGGCGTCTTGGGTAATATAATCCTGATAATCAAGTACATGCCACACGATTTTCGGGTGTTTCAATTTTGCCAGGTGGCGAATGATTGAAGGCCTGTTGACTGGGAAATAAAAGCCAAATGCATATTTTGTTGGAAATTTCACACCAGAAAACACATTCTTTCACATTAGGGTTTCTTTTATTTATTTTTTATTTTTTATTTTTTTAAGATTTTATTTATTTATTTGAGACAGAGAGAATGCGAGAGAGAGAGAGCACATGAGAGGGGGGAGGGTCAGAGGCAGAAGCAGGCTCCCTGCCGAGCAGGGAGCCCGATGCGGGACTCGATCCAGGGACTCCAGGATCATGACCTGAGCCCAAGGCAGTCGCTTAACCAACTGAGCCACCCAGGGGCCCCTAGGGTTTCTTTTAAAAACAAGGCAAGGGTAAAACGGGACTCTTCATACACACTGGTCAACCCCTGGGGAAACCAGTGCGAAGATCGCAGGCGACATGCCCCACAGGACACCTGGTGAACAGATGCTGGAGGCAGATGGCCTGGGTTCAGATCCCAGCTCTGACACTTGCTGGCTCTGTGACCCCGAGGAAGAGTCTCAACCTTTCTGGGCCGCCCATTTCCCCGTCTGTAAAGAGGATACAGACCTGCCCGCGCCGTGGAGGTGTCTTGAGGATTGAATCCGTTGATGTGCACCCAGTGCTTACATTATTGCTCAACATCCTTAGTGCTGTATCCAGCCTGATCTTAACATCAGCTATTAAACAGAGCTGCAAGACTCTGAGACAGAAGGCAGGGGCGGCGATTCTGCCCTACTTGGCAGGGACAGTGAACTCGATCGTTCGCGTCTTCCCATCACCTGGAAGCCAATTACAGCTTGTGAATCCCAAGAGGGGGTTAAGGCCCAGGGCATGTGCACGGTCTCTCCTCTGACTTTTGTTCCTGAGCTCATTTTCCTAACTTCACTTCGGTGCTTGTCAGGATGTCCAGGAAAGGAAGGGAACTGTTAGGTCACAGTGTTTTTGAATGTCACAAGCCTAGCAGGTCATCTGAGGAGAAGCCTGTCTGGGGACGTGTCACAGGAGTAGGTGGTTGGGGTTCTTCTCAGAGAGGGATACTCTTCTTGTCCTTGTACTTCTTGCCTTGCTGTCTGCTACGTGAGCAGGTGGGCGGGTGCCCTGAGCACGTCTCAGGATGTCCCCGAAACCCTGGGTCTGTTCTCCACTCTGCCTAGTGAGCTGCCAAGATAGACAAAGTCCGGGTGCCTGGGTGGCTCAGTTGGTTAAGCGACTGCCTTCAGCTCAGGTCATGATCCCAGGGTCCTGGGATCGAGTCCCGCATCGGGCTCCCTGCTCTGCGGGGAGCCTGCTTCTCCCTCTCCCACTCCCCCTGCTTGTGTTGCCTCTCTCGCTGTGTCTCTCTCTGTCAAATAAATAAATAAAATCTTTAAAAAAAAAAAAAAAAAGAAAGCTATTAAAAAAAAAAAAGATAGACAAAGTCCTTTGATTTCACTGACTTTCAGTTTCCGCCACCGCCCCCCCACAACCCCCAGTATATAAAATGAGGAAAATATCCCCGGCAAGTAAGACAATGGACGGTTCCAGGGGCCTGTTTCACAGACCACCTCATGGGTTTGGATGTAGGCTCATAGCTTCGGCTGTTGTGCCAAGGCTGTCGTGTGGTTTTGTGTAAAAAGACCTGTGAGCCAGGGAGATGTTGCTGTTTCCCACATCCAAATGCCTTCACCAGCAAACTTCCCGCAGATTTTCTCCTGAAGTATGGGACCGTGGGCGACTCTTGTCCTTAGGGACATCTCCCAAAAATCTTTGCTGGCCGAGCCCAAATGTCAAAGGAAAAAAAGAGCTTATGTTGCACAGTCCCGATAGGCCATCACCCATATTTCATATTCTAAGTGTCCTATCCTGCTCACCTCTGTTTGGGGTCAATTCACTCAACTTCTGAGCAATTTCCTCTTGGTCACAAGTCATTAGCTCCTGAAATGTGTGATTACTCCTGGTTGTCTTAAAATAACAATGATACTAATATTGTCATGTAGGTTTTAATGGAGACATTATCTGTGTGTGCAGCCTTGGATTCACAGCTCTGTTGCCCTTAATCTCTTCCTTCCTTAATTTGTTAATTCATCAAAAGTTTCTCCCTGCAATCTATAACCGCCACAAGCAATTTACGAATCGCTCTGGGGGGTGAAAAGAAAAGGCTGATATCTAAATACGACCATGTGGTGTGTGTGCTAGGATCCTACGATGCGCACTGTTTGTGTACATTATGTAATATGCTTTATAAGATTAAGAAGAGAAATTAGTTTCAGAGTATGTTAGATTAGTAAACAGTCAAAAATCATAGTTTCTGTGCCTGGCTTCCCCATGGATTGACTAATTAATGCAAGAAACAGTCAGCAAAAATTCAACTGGACAATTACCCCTTCATGAGGGCTTCTTGCAGAATGTCCTGTCCTCTTTCTTGCCATCTCCTGCAGTATGAAATGGAGCAAGGATGACCATTGGGCACCCCAGATATGTAGAGTACGCCAACTCCCTGGAGCTAACGTAATTCTGTTGTCCAAAGTCTTGGCAGAATGGTCTCGTGGAATATATCATTGTTATACTTTGATTTTCTTTCCTAGAGTGGATACAAGTTATCCCAGTAAGAAGCTAAACCCCAGAACAGTGACAAATTTAAAGCTGGAGTAAGTTTCAGAGGTCAGTTACATCGTGAATGGAAGGCTGAGACCCATGATGTAGGTAACCTTCCCAAGGTCATTCAGTAAGTTAGTGGGAAAACCAGGAGGCAGAATTGAAACCTCTGAATTGTGGCCCACTCCATTAGGTTGCTTCACTGTGCAGCAGTTTTATTCATTTCATAAACTTTTAAAAATTTTAATTAACTTGTATACATGTAAGTAACTCTGCAGGATGGTGTGGCACAGTGTACAGTGGTTAGAGATGGGGTTCTGGAACTGGATGAGCTGAGTTTCAGGTTTGGTGCCAAGACTTCTTAGCTCTGTAACTTACAGCAACTTAAAATCTTTACACATCATTTATCTGTAAAATGGAGACTGTGAATTCTAAATGGTTTTATGCATGCCCAACCTGGTGCCTGGGACATCCGATTTTTTTTAAAAGATTTTATTTATTTGAGACAGAGAGAGAGAGAGCGAGCATGAGCAGGGGGAGGGGCAGAGGGAGAGGGAGAAGCAGACTCCCCACTGAGCAGGGAGCCCGATGTAGGGCTTGATCCCAGGACCCCAAGATCATGACCTGAGCCAAAGGCAGACGCTTAGCCAACTGAACCACCCAGGAGCCCTCTGATTTTTTTTTAAAGCTGGAATTCATGGAGGGTATCAGACAAATAAGAAAATAACGTTCTAAAACATTTTGTTTGAATAGACACAGCATTTAGTGATCCTTTAATTCCCAGCTAGGTTGTGCAGAGAGATGCTGCATATCATTCCCTGACCTCAAGTGTCATCTAAAATCTGTGTATTTTAAGTTCCAATTCTTTGGATATCTACAAGTACCCACGTTCTTGAATGTTACCTACTTCTGTAAACACCCCCATGTGATGGAGTTTGAGACACAGATGGGACCTCTGTGGCCATGTATATTGGGGATGTATAATGATCAAAGAAATATATTTTGAGGTTAGATGGTCTGCTTTCAAGTCTCATCTCTGCTGATTGCTACCAGTACAACCTAGAACATGTTACTTAGACTCTAAGCCTCAGGTTCCCTGTGTAAAAAAAAGGCAGCTAGTAAGAGAATCCACCTTAGTGGGTTATGATGATAACGAAGTGAGTTAGTAAGTATAGAGCATATCACTTGGCACCTGGCACATAGTAAGTCTGCCCAAAGTGGTGACCATCAGTATTCATGTCCCAACTCCTTGATCCTTCAGATATTATAACCAAAACCCAGAGACCATCAGCAATTTGCCAAAGATCACACAGTTAGTAGTAAAACCAGAGACATTACCCAGATTTCCCGCATTTGAAGGAGATTTACTATTGCTCTGGCCAGAAAAAAAAATTCAGCCTAAGAATATGATATAATTCATCAACCTTCTCAAAGAGCAATGATCTCTCTTGATTTTAAAGAGCACCACAAAATGTAGGAGTGGTCATGGGTAGGAAATGTTTTCTCTCAAAACTTGCATAAAGCCTGAAGAACTCTCCTGGAAGGCCTCCACCTCATGAATTAGAGAAGTAGGCTAAAGGGAGTCCCAAAGATATTAAATAATATTATAGTATAATGGTCCCCTCAGGGGAATCTCAGCTATAAAAAGAAATAAAGCATCTCTTGTTGATAAGAAGATGGAGTCTCCAGAGAAAAATAGAAGTCAGATTCTGTACAGCCAAGGCTTATGGATTCTTTGTTACGCAGAGCTTCTGAAGAGTGGAGGACGAGAAACACGTTTCAGTTTCTTGTCCATCAGAATAGTGGTTGTCCCTGAAGCCAGAAGGTTCTGTGATTCGTGACACCTGCCATCAGACAGCTTCATAAGAAGAACAGATTTAATGGGACTGCTGATACGATGCCATTAAGGACTATTTACTGTCTTAAGAGAGAGTCTGGCCCAGTGGTGTGCGGCAGCCACTCTGTCCTGGCCCGTGGGGGCTGATGGTGCCCCCCTCTTCTCCAATTCATGTTCAGAGTCATCATGTTGGTCACTTGAAAGCAGCCGGAGTGGGAGAACTTACAACATGGAAATTGGCCAATGTTACAAATCAGGGGCTTTGCCTCACACCACTGAGACTATGTTTATTGCTGTCTGTGCTGAAACCATCCTAGGCAGGTGGGGGGGTGGGGAGAGAGAGAGCGAGACAGAGAGAGAGAGAGAGAGGGAGAGAGAGAGAACCACTCTGTCTCAGTAGGCAGCCTGGCACTATTCGTGTGTTAATTTAGAGTTGGCTTTTTTGAAAATGTGCTCCCTGAAATGAATTCTGAGAAACCTTTCCAAAGTTGAATTCTCCATGGTTTATTACTCTTATCTAAAACAAAACAACAAGACGCCAAAGGCAACTCATACTTGGGACAGAAGTGCTAGCCGGTTAAGTATAAAAGGCTCAGATAAGGAGGCTGGAAAAGGAAGAAGCCGTATGGGGAAGTGTTCTGGCTCTCGGCTCTCTGGGAGCCCCGGTGTCTGCTGGGGGACAGGGAGGTGAGGAGACCCACAGCCTCTTCCCTGAGATTACAGACGCCCAAATGCGGGGGTTTAAAGGAGGCTCAGTAAAGGACACGTGGTGCCCCATGCTCACGGGAGAATGTCCTAGACAGGGTGCAGGGGTCATGGGGATGGAGAATAAAATGTCTCCTTCATGACGGACACAAGGCAAGGGAAGAACGTCATCAGTTCTGCTAGGTAGCTAAACTCAGCTCCCCTGCGCTGGGACAGTGCTGCCACCCACCCCCCCCCCCGCCCACCACAGCGGCCAAAGAGGACTGTTGCTTCCTGCAGACCACGGGGTCCCCCAGAAGTGGGGAGAGCTGAGCCAGCAGGCCAGTGCCTTCTTCCAGACTCTGATCAAACAGACATGCCATTAAGCTCTTCTTAGAGAGAGGTCAGGGACAGAGAGAGGTGTTACTTTAATGGAAGTTCCCTCTCTGTAAAACAATACACGAGGAGGGGGTTGTAAGCGTCCCCTCCACCCCCCAGTCCACCGACAGGAAGTACGGTTATGGGCATTAGGAGCTCAGATTCTGGAGAGAGAGACTCACGTCCAGATCCCGGTCCCCGACGTTCTCTTTATTGACCACATGTGGCTTGCACAGGCTCTTTGGGCCTCAGCTTCC
Organism: Neomonachus schauinslandi; assembly: GCF_002201575.2. NCBI lineage: Eukaryota > Metazoa > Chordata > Mammalia > Carnivora > Phocidae > Neomonachus > Neomonachus schauinslandi. Next base: position 131,240,823 of record NC_058407.1, read on the forward strand.
CCAGCTGTAAAGTGGGTCAGCTAGGAGCCTGCCATGAGACTCAGTGAAGGACTGCATGGAAAGTGCCCCCCGTATGGAAGCACACGTCACGCGGTGGCTGTTAGGGGAGTTAGCATTCCCTGTGCAGCACAGACTGCCTCCGGATGAGCTTGTGCTGAGCCTTCACTGAAGGCCTAACCCATGTCCAAAGGAAGGGACACGGGCCATACTTCAAGTTTGAATCAAGGGTAACAAATCCCATGATCAATCAGAGAAGAGTAGCAAGCAGCATCTTTTTCTGCGGGGCCCGTAGCCGTGGAGTTGGAGAGTATTACATTATCTCCAGGGTCGTGGTGTCCTTAATGCCAGATTTCAGGAGGAAATGGACATTCAGCAAGTTGGATTGTTCTAGAGCCTCACGCCCTGCTGAAGAAACCCATCCTTCGGGGCGCCTGGCTGCCTCAGTCAGTGGAGCGTGCAACTCTTGATTGGTTGTGAGTTCGAGCCCCACCTTGGGTGTGGAGACTGCTTAAATAAAACTTTACAAAGGAAGGAAGGAAGAAGAGAGAGAGAGAAAAGGAAGGAAGGAAGGAAGGAAGGAAGGAGGGAAGGAGGGAGGGAAGGAACTCACCCTTCAACGTTCTATCAATTCAGACCAGGGTGTGGATAACCAAACCCTGGTCAAGCAAGAAGAAGGAAAAATATACCATCATCCTTGGTTCACTTTGTAGCTTACAGTTCAGTGTTTAAGAAGGATTCTATTCTGAGGCAAAAAAAATCCTGTGCCTATCTAAAGGGTTCGCATATGTGTGCGTGTGTGTTTTCTTTTTTAAAATTTTAAACACCTTATTCCTTGTAGCTTAATGGTGTCAAACGTAATTATTTTTTCAAATGTGACTTACATATTGAAAAGATCATTATGACAGCCGTGTTCAGAAAAGACTGGAATGAAATGTGAAGAGCAAGGAAAGGGGCAAGGAAACTAGTTAGAAGTTTATTCAAGACTAAGTTAGGTACATAACTTAGTCCACATCATTTCAAACTGGAGAAACACGGGCTCACACCTCCACATACAAAGGTGTGACCGTAGACAAGTTTGCCGTTCTGAGACCGGTCACTCCCTTCTGGTCATGGGACAGGAGCATCTACCGCAGAGGGCTGAGGGTTGCAGGACCTGGCTTGTGTGCCACCCGCTTTGGCGGGTGGCCCTTCTTTCTCCCCTCCTCTTCCCCTTCTGTCAAGTCCGGCTCAGCCCCTTACATGTAGTTCAAGTCCTCAAAGAGTCTTTGAATCAAGCACTTCCCTTACCTTAGACTGGAGATCAACCTGGAGAGCCCACTCGATGATTTTCTAAAACAAGCAACACATTATTACGTTAAATTCCATACATGAGTGGAACTGCTCTGACCCAAGGCATGGAGTGCAAATCACTGTCTGTCATAGCCCTAGGGAAAAAGAAGAAAAAAAAAACAACCTTTAGCTACATTTGTATGGACACTTGACAAGTATTAAGAATCAAGGTAGCTGGGGCGCCTGGGTGGCTCAGTTGGTTGGGCGCCTGCCTTTGGCTCAGGTCACGATCCTGGAGCCCCGGGATTGAGTCCCACATTGGGCTCCCTGCTCAGCGGGGGGTCTGCTTCTCCCTCTGACCCTCCCCTGTCTCATTCTCTCTCTCTCATTCTCTCTCTCAAATGGATAAATAAATAAAATCTTAAAAAAAAAAAAGAATCAAGGTAGCAGAGGATTTCAAAGTAACAGTGTCTACGACACTGATAAGGTTGTAGTTGACTTCTTTTTAATGGAGGGAAAAAAAGTATAACTGCTGTCCAACATGGTCTTTCAAATTGAACCATTGTCTCCATTTTATTTGTGAATCCCTGGTCCCATTTTTTTACACAGTAGAGGGTGCAGGTTATCTGAGATGATGATTTTATTATAAAATATTGATAAAACACCCCCTCAGGCAGAATAGTTGTTACCATATCTGCCCGGGGTTAAAGCAGCTGACTTGGGGAGCTCCGAGGCGTGTTCGGCGGGATATATTCAGGATTCAGTTTTAATTCTATGTTTGCAGAGGGAAATGCCATGCAGGAAGAATAAAACTGTTCTTGAGTCATTCATATCATAATACACATCCGTGGTGAAAAGCAAACCATCTTTTGATCATGAAGGTGATTTCCTGGGTATTATTTTCAACCTATTGTTGAAACAAGTACCCGCTCACTGCATTAACCTTCGGGGAGGAGGTCCACTGCTTCAACAATTTAAGCCGCATCTTAGAACCTTCTGTGTAATTTACACATTTCAAGTTTGCTAATGGGTTCTTTATATCAAAACTACCACCGACAGAAGATCTTTCTTTGAATCTTTGTCTTGAAAGAGACTTTGAAAGGAATAGGAGAAATCCTATACAGGTGCTGCTAGAGAGAAAGGCGAGGTTAATCTGTGACTACATTAAATAGAGCGCACTTTAGAAGAGTCGGATCTCAGAAACTTAATGACAAAAGCAAAGAGGATATCGCATTAAAATCCAAATTTCTTTTTCCTCCAGCTCTTTCAGATGAATGCCAAGAAAATATACCATGAGCCAGAGAGGTACCCCTGTATTTGAGCAATATTACATCACAGGGAGTGGAATTTCTCATTTTCCCGGATGATAGTCCTGTTCTGTAATATGCTCTCGGGGACCCTGGGATGGGGGGGGTCGAGTGATGCTCCGTTCCACGGACCCGTTCCCAGCGGAGCTGCTTTGTTTAACATTTAAATGTGACTGTTCTGAGTTGAGAAACCATCCAAGATGAAAGCAGCCGAAGAAAACAACAAAATGTTCATTTTGCTTTTCCTCCATTGTGCGGAGCTCATTGTGTCCACGGGTTTTTATGGGATTGGAAGTGCGCCTCTTGGGTGAGAGGGGTCTGTGGTCGGAAGCAGGGCGAGCAAACCGGGGGCCCCCAGCCGAATCGGATCCGCAGCCCGCGTTTGGAAGGAAAGGTCTGTGGGACCTCAGCCGCCGCGGGCCGGCAGCCCCCACGTTGTGTAGCGCTGCTTTCACCCCGAACACCAGAGTTGAGTTGTTGCGGCCGCGGGGAGACTGGATGGTCCGCAAGGCCCCAGATATTTACAATCTGACCTTTTACAGAAAATGTTTGCTGAGATCGGGTCCGTGCTATCAAAATTACGGACATGAGAAGGTATTTCCTTATCGCCCATAGAGTAGGGAGCAAAGCAGCGGGTTGCTTTTGATAGCATATTCCCAGAGCTTTATTACCCTTTATTGGTGCCAAAGAAAGGAGGGAAGCTTAGTGAAGGAGGTGTTAGATTTAGAACATAGCATATCACTGTAGATGCTTTATCACAGAAAGGGCTCAGGCAAACCAGCAAGCAGAAATGGGGATTTAAAGACACATTTGTCTGGGGAGGAAAAATGACATTTAGAGGTTCTTTAAGAAGCAAGTTGATTGTGCTAGGAAAATAAAGTTCATTTAAATGAGTTAATTCTACTTGCTTTTCCAGGTAGGTGCCTGAACCTTTTACGGTTTTATTTTCCTTCTTTTCTAAAGGGCAAGTGATATTTCTCTCCACAGATTGTGAAATGTGTACCATTGCCTTTGGGTCACTGACTTTCACATAGTACCAGGGCTGTTCTTTTTAAAGTGGATTTCCCTTTCTTTATGTCACGATTAAATGGGATGCTATCTGTTAAACACAGAAGTGAATTCTACCTTGCTACTGTTCACTTACCGATTCACTCAGTGTGTGTGACACGTGCATATCACTCAGTATATAATGTATTTATTCCTTTGAGCTCCCTGGTTGCTTGTTTTTAATCTCCTTTGCTAGCTACTCCTCATCTTCCAAAATTCTTAATGTTGAAATACCCCAGGCTCAATGTTGAAATACTCTCTGGACTTCTTCTCTGTCAGCCTGAGCCTCTCTTGCCCTCAACACTCCCGTAGCCAACTTACTACCCATCATCTCCACTTACATTCAGCACATCTCAAACTTAACATTTCCAAAGTGGGAGCTGCAAATGTGATAGTTAATTTTAAATATCCACTTGGCTGGGCTTTGGTGCCCAGATATGTGGTTAAACATTATTCTGGATGCTTCTGGGAAGGTGTTTTTGGATGAGACTAACATTTAAATCAGTGGACTTGGAGTAAAGCAGACAGCCCTCAGTAATGTGGGTGGGTCTCACCCAGTCAGTGGAAGACCTGAAAGGTAGAAGAATGACCACGCTTGAACAGGAGGGAATTCTACAGCAGACAGCCCTCAGACTGGGTCTCCAGCCTGCTGACCCTCCCTGGGCCTCCAGCCTGCTGACCTGGGTCTCCAGCCTGCTGACCCTCTCTGCAGATTTTGGACTTCTTAATCTCTGTAATCCTGCAAGTCAGTTCCTGAAGTTAACTCTCTGTGTGTGCACGTGTGTGTGTGTGTGTGTGCATGCTTTTTGGCTCTGTTTCTCTGGAGAACCCTGAGGAATATACCAGTCTTTCCCCTCAAATACCCGTAGTCTTCACTGACCCGGTTAAGAGCAATTCTGTTCTTCCATTTGTCCAGGTCAAACACCCTGGAGGCAGCCTTGAATCTGTTTTTCTCTTATTCCACAGTCAGACCTCAAGCAAATTACATTGGCCTCATGCCCAGAATCTGACCGCTTTTCCTCATCTCTACAACCACCTTGGTTGAAGCCACTTTCCCCCTTCCCTAGGACCACTGTGTCTTATAACTGGTCTCCATGCTTGCACCCTTACCTCCACACGCTCCGATCTGACAGTGGCCGGAGCGAGCAGAAGCGATTACTGTTCCAGTAAAAACCGCCCAGTAATTTCTCATCGCGCGTGGAAAAACCTCCTGGCCGGCAAGATCCCGCACACTCCGATCCCGCTTTCCTCTCAGACCGTGTCTCTCATTACCCTCCCCCACTCACACACACACACTTTGCCCCAGTCTAAGTGACTTCTTTGCACTTCCTAGAATATTCCAGGCACGTCTTTGCACTCGCTGCCCTTGCTGTTCCTATGGCTGTGAATGCTCCTTATCCAAAGAGCCACAGGCCTCCTTCTCTTATCTCCTCCCGGAAATTGTGCAGAGGTTACTTTTGCAGAGAGGCCCTCTCTGTCAGCCCGATTTAAAATCGTTCCCTGCCCTACAACCAGTATTTTCTCTCTCCCGCCCAGGCTTTATGTTTCTCTGTAGCATTGATCGACCTCTAACATACCATGTAATTAATTCTGTGCTTATTCTGTAGGCATGTTGTATTATAATAAAAATAAACACACACAAAAATACATAAAATAATAATGTAGTATTTTACAGTGTATTATGATCTATTTCTGCTGCTCTCCTTTCATTCCTGGCCCCAGCTCCCATTGAAACACTAACTCCACGAAGACAGGGATTTGATCTGCTTTGTTCAATTATATCCCATTTCCTTTTTTTTTAATTCTTTTTTTTAAATTATGTTATGTTAATCACCATACGTTATATTATTAGTTTTTGATGTAGTGTTCCACGATCCATTGTTTTTGTATAACACCCAGTGCTCCATGCAGTATGTGCCCTCCTTAATACCCATCACTGGGCTAACCCATCCCCCCATGCACCTCCCCTCTAAAACCCTCAGTTTGTTTCTCAGAGTCCATAGTCTCTCATGGTTCGTATCCCCCTCCGATTTCCCCCCCTTCATTTTTCCCTTCCTACTATCTTCTTCTTTTTTTTAACATATAATGTAGTATTTGTTTCAGAGGTACAGATCTGTGATTCAACAGTCTTACGCAATTCACAGCACTCACCATAGCACATACCCTCCCCAATGTCTATCACCCAGCCACCCCATCCCTCCCACCCCCCACCACTCCAGCAACCCTCCGTTTGTTTCCTGAGATTAAGAGTTCCTCATATCAGTGAGACATATCATGTCTTTCTCTGACTGACTTATTTCGCTCAGCATAACACCCTCCAGTTCCATCCACGTCGTTGCCAATGGAAAGATCTCATTCCTTTTGATGGCTGCATAATATTCCATTGTATATATATACCACATCTTCTTTATCCATCATCTGTCGATGGACATCTTGGCTCTTTCCACAGTTTGGCTATTGTGGACATTGCTGCTATAAACATTGGGGTGCACGTACCCCTTTGGATCCCTACATTTGTATCTTTGGGGTAAATTTCCAGTAGTGCAATTGCTGGGTCATATTCCATTTCCTAGAATGGTATCTAGAAAAAAGTAGCTGCTTAATAAGTACTTATTGAATAAATACCTTTACTTGCCTATTGTATGCGTGGCTCTTTACTAGGATATTGGGACTACAAAGGCATTATAAGATATGAGTCCTGCTTCCAATCATTTAAAACTTGGTTGTGCCACCTTAAATTTTTCTGGAACATGGTGGAGGAAAGCCTTCCTCTCTGACTTGGAGAGAAAGTAATCAAAGACACACCCCGCTGAAATAATTAAGTGTTAACGTCAGGCAATATTTGATCACGTCAAGGAAATGCTGGAGCTCAGAGGGGCTATGAAGTAACAGGGGAAGAACCCAGAAAGAGAGATGAGAGCTGGCTTGTGTTCTCAAGTACCAACACAGATTTAATAGACCCCAAGAGTACTTTCCAGAAAAGGTGTGGGACAGGGCAGGGATGGAGAACTCTGGGTCTGGGTGATTATCTTTGTGTCTTTATCTTTTTTGCCCTGAGCCATAGTGATTTAGCCTGCTTCCTTCTCTCCTTTCAGTGTACTGTTTGCCAGGCATACTGTTACCAGCATCCCCACTTCATCCAGGGGGCTTTTCTCCATGAGACCTGATGGTTAAAGCAAGACAGTTTTAGGATGAATGACCTAACAGGTAAAGCAGAGGGTTGAGGTAGCAATGGAAAGAGAAAGCAGGCATGGCTGGGGCTGGGGGGGAGGGGTAAATTAAAAGAAGAATGTGCCAGATTTGGTGACTTCTGGCTGCCTGTGATTCAAAGGGGAAGGTGATGTCTTTGGTGGGGATGCAGAAGGGAGGAGTGATCTGTTTGCAGTCGGGGTTATTCGTGGTCACGCAGGAGACATACTAAGTTCACCGTGACCATGGAACAACGGTATCAGCCTCCTGAAGGTGATGCCGTCTTAGCCCCGGACTGGAGAACTTGAGGGCTTTCCAGTTAGAGGAGATAGAGCAATGGCAGGAGAAAAGGTCAGAATCCAGGAAAAGGAAAGGAGAAATCCAGGACAAAACGTGTAGGGCTATCCAAAGTCTGTGGTCAGGATGAGGAAGAAGGACCCAGCCAAGAAAACAGACAACTGGGCAGTGGAGCAGGTGGAGAAATGTGGGGGCGGGGGTAGCTGGAGGTCACGTGAACCGTGTGTTGGAGCATCAAGTGGTGCTGGGTTTCTAGAGGATGGGAACCAAGAAACTCCGGGGCCACGAGTTTTTCGAAGGTGTCCGGAGACCCTGCGGAAGAGCTAACCTAGAGAAGAGGGCTGACGATTCTTCCTCCGAGGAAGGAGAGAGAGCAGGAGATTATCATCTTGGTGTTAAGGTCAGAGCCTGGCTCCAGCAGGAGAGGAGGTCATTTCGTCGGGGACGTATAGTCACTCGGTGGTAGCGGGACCTGAGCTGACATCTCTAACCCCACGTAGGAGGCTACTTAGCGCACAGGTGTTGCTCCAAGGCGCAGTGCGGTGGCTGGAGGCGTGGTTTTTATCCTGAGCTCTTAGTAAATTAGAGCTAGATCACCAGGCAGCCAAGGGAAGTCATTGATTTTTCTCCCAGTGGCGGGTCGCCTTCCCTGCAGCTGGGAGGAAATGGAAACATGAATCCTATCATCACTTTGAATCACCAAAAACCTCTGGTGGATTTTTCTCAGCAGATGTGGCATTAATGTCCATTTTCTCACCAAAATGCAAGCTAAGAGAACAAATTTCATTGACATTCTCTGCCCCCCTTCCCTTCCTCTCTCCAGCAAGCCTTCTAAAGTCATTTGCATGCTGGAGCGGGGAACAATGGGCTTCGAATGCCACTCCCACAGTGACACTGTGACACCTGAACATTTGTTCAAAACCAGTTCACACATGATCCCAGGGGGAAAAAAGAGAAAGAATATATATGCATCCATTGTTTTGCTCCAGCTTCTCCTTTCCATGCTCCAGATGGACTGGAATTCTGTCTTATTTCATTCTTCGGATTTTCACTGGCCATTTACCATCCCATCTTCTGTGGGACCCAAGTGTAGGACTTTTCCTTGCCTTTGGTGCCTGCGCTGAGATTAGACTCAGGGTTTTCCCATGTCCCACCCAACCCCCATCTCTGGTCCTATGAATGCAGACAAGCAGTGTTGACTTTACTGATGCTTTTAGGAAATTAGAACACAAGAATACACTACACAAGAAGCTTCCTAAAATTACCCAAAGAAGTTCTCTGCCTTTTCTTCGCTTAGGATCTTTTCTTCTACAAGTCCTCTCTTGAGCAACCTTTTTTAGGAGCTGTTGTAGCTCTAACTCACTCTTAGATCACACCTTCCTATATTCCTTTTCTTAGTAGAATAATTTAGCTGTCTCTGCTTCTCCTATTTGCAACCTTATATTTAACCACCTCACTTAGTCAATAGCGTGTGTTCCTTGTGCTGAATCCTCTCTAGAAAGCAGAGGGTATTGTAAATATCAACTTTTACCCCAGCTATGGGATATTGACTCTCAAGACCCTTGGAAAGTTCAAACTCCTCCCTCTGCCCCCCCCTCTGCTATCGCTCTCTCTCACTCAAAATAAGAATAAATAAATCTTTTTTAAAAATGGGGTGCCTGGGTGGCTCAATCAGTTAAGCATCTGACTCTTGATTTCAGCTCAGGTCAGATCTCAGGGTCTTGAGATCAAGCCCCACATCAGGCTCTGTGCTCAGCAGAGAGTCTGCTTGAAATTCTCTCTTCCTCTGCTCCTCCCTGCTCACGCTCTCTCCCTCTCTCTATCTCTCAAAATAAAAATAAATAAATCTTTAAAAAAAATAGAAAGTTCAAACTCTGGTGACTCGTCTTTGTGGTTGAACTTATATCAGATTTTATTAGAGCACAAGGGCAGATAGGGCAATATGGGCAGATAGAGGAATATGGCTGTTGCATTCAGGTGAAAATTATCCATTTTTGAGAAAAGCAGTCATAAAAAAATAGTAGATCAATGGATTCTTGCAATGGATTAAAAAGAAAGCCAAAACATTTTACCTTTTTTTTTTAAGATTTTCTTTCTTTCTTTAGAGGGTGAGAGGGAGGAGGGCAGGGGGGAGGGAGAGAGAGAATCTCAAGCAGACTCCTAGCTGAGCATAGAGCCCAATGAGGAGCTCGATCCCACAGCCCTGAGATCATGACCTGAGCCAAAATCAAGAGTCGGTCACTTAACCAGCTGGGCCACCCAAGCGCCCCAGAACATTTTGCTTTTAAGACTGTTGGGCCAGACAGATCTGGTGCTAAGCCATGGGTGTAGGGACCAGTATTTATAAAAACACTGAGGTCTTGCTGCACTGCAAATGCATTTTTAAAAGCAATGCAGACCTGATGCCTTGTGTAAAACCCTCTCCTGTGTAGAAGGGCCTGGGGTCTGCAGGAAGTAGAGATGACAGAAGGTAGACTGAGCGATCACATCTTGAGGTGACCACATCCACAGCACACAGTCACCTGGTGTGCCAACGCCAGGCTTTGTGTGTGCACATGTGTCCGCGCCACCGTAGTTGGTCACATCAGTGCTCACGGGGTGGGTGCTTTTGTCCTTTATTATGGCCCTGGATTGCCCTCCAAGGTCAGGATGCCGCAGAGTGATTGATGTGTGAAAGAAGTTTTCATTACGACTGAGAGGACCTGCAGTTATGAATGTGCCTCTCGGGTGGAACCTTGAACTCTTCCGTTAATGTTAGAGTGGTATTTTTCAACTTGTGGATCATGACATCAATTTGTTGAGTACTAACCACTTAAAAAATGAAATAAACGAAAATAGCAAATATCAGAGTGTATTCCATATAGAAAGGAGGTATGGTTTCATGCAACTTTGTGTACAGTGGGTCATGTGTTTTTTACTATAAGTCGTGGTTGAAAAATTTGACAAACACTGGGTAGAGTACCAATCATGTGTTTCCATAATATGCAATAAATTTTGCCTTGTAAGTGGGAAACAGAGGAGTTTTTCAATGCACAAAACATGACCCTAGCAAGTTATGAAATCAGTTTAGTGGATCATGACCAGCATTAATAAAAGCAAACAGAAAGTATCAGAGTGCTTTTATGTAACTCTTATATAAGACTTCTGTTTCCATCGTGCACACACATGTAAACCTATGAGTCTACTGGGACATGATGTAAAATGTATTTCTTACTGTGGATCATTGTCAAATGACCCGTAAAACCACTGTTATAGAGTGTTCAGAGCAATAGACAGTTTTACTCAGAGAACAGTGCAGCCCTGACCACGGACACCATTTAATCTCTTCAGGCGAGCTGCCAGAAAGACTGTATTCAGAAGGGCATCAAGCACACAAAAGGGTTGAGAACCATTGTTGTACAGAGAAAGGGAACCTGAGAATCAGAACCCCTCTTCTGACTCCTCCCTCTCCAGCTGGAGCTGGTGAACGTGGAGGAAATGCCAACTGCTTTTACCGCAGTGCTAGTGGATGTTATTTTCCGGAGGTTGACGTTAAGACCGAGTTTGGGGAGCAAAATGCTTGTTAGGGTCAGCATTTGCAGAGGGTGGGGATGGGGAGGAAGGGACAGAGGGAGTGGAGTGCTGTGCAGCCCACCAGAGGCTCAGGGAGCTCCTGTGTGGGGCAGAAATGGCAAGTCCTTTCTCCCTGGTGTCCCGACTCTGCATTGGATGCAGGTGTCCCCAGAAGGGGGCGGCCTCAGGTTGAGGCCAACCCTGAAGGAGATGGCACTGGAGGCCGACCGCTGACCACATGCCACAGCAGGTCCCTCCTAGAAGGGAGTCTGAGTAGCCACTTCCACAGCCAAGGAAGCCATGTGGTTTCTTGCCCAATCTTGGTTTGTTGATAATCGAGAACGACTTGAGTCAATCTGATTCCCGTTGGTTCTGCCTCCGCTTCCCTGGAATAGTCCTCTCCAAGGACAGGCCACGAGAAGTAGATAACATTGGACTACTCTATATTTAACTTCTGTACAACTCTTACTCCGTCCAGCATACGTTGACCTTATCCTACTGGGAACCAAAAATGTAATTATTAATAATTTAGTAGCCTCAGATACTTTGCCAGTACTGCCATTTTTGTGTACCCCTTTAAGAGATTTTACAAGGTTTTGAAAAACCGTTTTGTAAAAATACATGAAAGGCCAAAAACTGGCAGTGCTAGCTTCTGGTAAGAATATCTGAAAAGAATATTTGGTCTCATCTCCTCAACTGAGTCAAAGTTACAAATCCTGAATTGTGCTCAAAGTGGCTAATCTTAAGACACAATTAGATACTTAATGACATCAACTCAGTCTATAATGTTGGAGAAGTAAAAGAAAAAAAAAGACAAAATTCTGGAAAAACACGGATGAGGCGGTGTACCTAAATGGTGCAAGGTGTCATTAAGAATTTTTAATATTGGGGGGAGAAGCAAGATGGCAGAGAAGTAGGAGACCTAAATTTAGTCTGGTCCCAGGAATTCAGCTAGATAGGGATCAAATCATTCTGAACACCTACGAACTCAACAGGAGATCGAAGAAAAAAATAGCAGCAACTCTGAACAAAAAAGCAACCACTTTCTGGAAGGTAGGACATGCGGAGAAGTGAATCCAAGGTGATATTCGGGAGGATAGATGGCGGGGGAGGGGGCCTCTGTCAGCCGCTACTGGCAAGTGATAGAGCCATGGAGCACAAAATCGGAACTTCTAGAAGTCGGCTCCGCTGAGGGACGTCGCTCCAGTGGCTAAGCGGGGGTTGGAACCCTCACTGGGACAGTGTGGTTTCAGGACCCTCGGGGTCACAGAAAGACCGGGGGTGCCTGAGTACAGCAGAGCTCCCAGGTATCAGAGCGGGGAAGCTGGCTGCAGAGACGGAGCCGAGGTGCAGGCTCTCAGCTCGGGATTGCCATAAACCATGATCTGCGGCACAGTTGGGCCACTGCTCTTCCATCAGGGACCCAACAAGTGGCAGATCCAGGGAGACTCCCCTTCCTCCCCCGGGAGGAGCGGCACGGGAGTGCACCACAGGGATCTGCTGGGTTTGGAGACTCCACACAGGTCGTGAGCCAGAGATAGAAACGTGCAGTCACAGGAGGGGTGACCACGGAGTGCAGCCGGAGACTGGGGAAACAAGAGTGACTGACTGCTTTTCTCTGGGGGCTCACTGAGGAGTGGGGCCCCGAGTTCTCGGTTCCTCTGGGGTGGAGATTGGGAGGCCGCCATTTTCACTCTCGTCCTCCAAAGCTGTATGGAAAGCTTGCAGGGGAAAAAAGCTCTGGAGAGCAAACCCGAGCAGATTACTTAGCCTGGACTGGGCAAGGGTGGGGCAATTCCGACTCCGGCAGAGACATTTGGCAACCACGGCAACCCCTCCCCCAGAAGATCAGCAAGAACAGCCAGCCAAGACCAAGTTTACCAATCAATGAGAAGGGCAGAACTCCAGCACTAGGGGAATACAGCACATAGAATTCATGGCTTTTCTTCCCATGATTCTTTAGTCTTTCAAAGTTAATGTTTTAAATTTTCTTTATTTTTTTCTTTTTCTATTTCTTTTTTTTTAATTTTTCTTCTTTCCTTTTTCAAACAACATCTTGTCAATTCCTTTTTAAAAATCTTTTTTAATTTTCATCTTTACAGTCATATTCCATCCTTTCATCGTATTTACCCTTATTTTTGTATATATATGTTTTCCGTCTTTAAAATTTTGGGAGGCAGTTTCTTCTAACAGACCAAAATACACCCAAAATCTAGTGTGTTCTATTCACCAGCCTGATCATATTCTCCCCCGGCCCCCTGGTTTCGGGTGTCTTCTGATTTGTTTGGTGTATATTTTTCTAGGGTCGTTGTTACTCTTTTAGCATTTGTTCTCTCATTCATCTATTCTCCTCTGAACAAAATGACAAGACAGAAAAATTCACCTCAAAAAAAGAACAAGAGGCAATACTGACTGCCAGGGACCTAATCAATACGGACATTAGTAAGATGTCGGAACTAGAGTTCAGAATGATGATTATAAAGATACTAACTGGGCTTGAAAAAAGCATAGAAGATACTAGAGAATCCCTTTCTGGAGAAATAAAAGAACTAAAATCTAACCAAGTTGAAATCAGAAAGGCTATTAATGAGGTGAAATAAAAAATGGAGGCTCTAACTGCTAGGATTATGAGGCAGAAAAGAGAATTAATGATATAGAAGACCAAATGATGGAGAATAAAGAAGCTGAGAAAAAGAGAGATAAACAACTACTGAATCACTAGGGGAGAATTCGAGAGATAAGTGATACCATAAGATGAAACAATATTAGAGTAATTGGGATCCCAGAAGAAGAAGAAAGAGAGAGGGGGCAGAAGGTGTATTGGAGCAAATTAGAGCAGAGAATCTCCCTAATTTGGGGAAGGAAACAGGCATCAAAATCCAAGAGGCACAGAGAACCCCCCCTCAAAATCAATAAAAATAGGTCAACACCTCAACATCTAATAGTAAAACTCACAAGTCTCAGAGACAAAGAAAAAATCCTGAAAGCAGCTTGGGAGAAGAGATCTGTAACCTACAATGGTAGAAACATTAGATTGGCAGCAGGCCTATCCACAGAGACCTGGCAGGCCAGAAAGGACTGGCATGATATATTCAGGGCACTAAATGAGAGAAATATGCAGGCAAGAATACTATATCCAGCTAGGCTGTCACTGAAAATAGGAGAGATAAAAAGCTTCCAGGACAAACAAAAACTAAAAGAATTTGTGAACATGAAACCAGCCCTACAAGAAATATTGAAAGGGGTCCTCTAAGCAAAGAGAGAGCCTAAAAGTAACATAAACCAGAAAGGAACACAGACAATATACGGTAACAGTCACCTTACAGGCAATACAATGGCACTAAATTCATATCTTTCAATAGTTATCCTGAATGTAAATGGGCTAAATGCCCCAATTTAAAGACACAGGGTATCAGATTGGATAAAAAAACAAGACCCATCCATATGCTCTCTGCAAGAGACTCATTTTAGATGCAAAGACACCTCCAGATTTAAAGTGAGGAGGTGTTCATTTTTGCCCTTGCTTCCCTTGCCTTGGGCGATGTTTCTAGGAAGAAGTTGCTGCGGCTGAGGTTGAAGAGGTTGCTGCCTATGTTCTCCTTTAGGATTTTGATGGACTCCTGTCTCACATTGAGGTCTTTCAACCATTTGGAGTCTATTTTTGTGTGTGGTGTAAGGAAATGGTCCAGTTTCATTCTTCTGCATGTGGCTATCCAATTTTCCCAACACCATTTGTTGAAGAGACTGTCTTTTTTCCATTGGACATTCTTTCCTGCTTTGTCAAAGATTAGTTGACCATAGAATTGAGGGTCCATTTCTGGGCTCTCTATTCTGTTCCATTGATCTATGTGTCTGTTTTTGTTCATCAAGATAAAAAGCTTTTGCAAAGCAAAGGAAACAGTCAACAAAACTAAGAGACAACCGACAGAATGGGAGAAGATATTTGCAAATGACATATCAGATAAAGGGCTAGTATCCAAAATCTATAAAGAACTCATCAAACTCAACACCCAAAGAACAAAGAATCCAATCAAGAAATGGGCAGAAGACATGAACAGACATTTCTGCAAAGAAGACATCCAAATGGCCAACAGACACATGAAAAAGTGCTCAATATCGCTCAGCATCAGGGAAATACAAATCAAAACCTCAATGAGATACCACCTCACACCAGTCAGAATGGCTAAAATTAACAAGTCAGGAAACGACAGATGTTGGCAGGGATGAGGAGAAAGGGGAACCCTCCTACACTGTCGGTGGGAATGCAAGCTGGTGCAGCCACTCTGGAAAACAGTGTGGAGGTTCCTCAAAAAGTTGAAAATAGAGCTACCATATGATCCAGCAATTGCACTACTGGGTATTTACCCCAAAGATACAAATGTAGGGATCCAAAAGGGTATATGCACCACGATGTTTATAGCAGCAATGTCCACAATAGCCAAACTGTGGAAAGAGCCAAGATGTCCATCGATAGATGAATGGATAAAGAAGAAGTGGTATATATATACAATGGAATATTATGCAGCCATCAAAAGGAATGAGATCTTGCCATTTGCAACGACGTGGATGGAACTGGAGGGTATTATGCTGAGCGAAATAAGTCAAACAGAGAAAGACATGTATCATATGACCTCACCGATATGAGGAATTCTTAATCTCAGGAAACAAACTGAGGGTTGCTGGAGTGGGGGGTGGGGTGGGAGGGATGGGGTGACTGGGTGATAGACACTGGGGAGGGTATGTGCTCTGGTAAGCACTGTAAATTGTGCAAGACTGTTGAATCCCAGATCTGTACCTCTGAAACAAATAATGCAATATATGTTAAGAGGAAAAAAAAAGAAGGAAGCAGGAGGGGAAGAATGAAGGGGGGGAAATCGGAGGGGTAGACAAACCATGAGAGACGATGGACTCTGAAAAACGGACTGAGGGTTCTAGAGGGGAGGGGGGTGGGAGGTTGGGTTGGCCTCGTGATGGGTATTGAGGAGGGCACGTTCTGCATGGAGCACTGGGTGCTATGCACAAACAATGAATCATGGAACAGTACATCTAAATCTAATGATGTAATGTATGGGGATTAACATAACAATAAAAAAATAAAAAAAATAAAGTGAGGAGGTGGAAAACCATTTACCATGCTAATGGACATCAAAAGAAAGCTGGGGTGGCAATCCCTATGTCAGACAAATTAGGTTTTAAACCAAAGAGTATAATAAGAGATGAGGAAGGACACCATATCATACTTAAAGGGTCTATCCAACAAGAAGATCTAACAATTATAAATATCTATGCCCCTAAGATGGGAACAGCCAATTATATAAGCCAATTAATAACAAAATCAAAGAAAGACATTGACAATAATACAATAATAGTAGGAGACTTTAACAGCCTCCTCATTGAAATGGACAGATCATCTAAGCAAATGATCAACAAGGAAATAAAGGCTTCAAATGACACACTGGACCAGATGGACTTAACAGATATATTCAGAACATTTCATCCCAAAGCAACGGGATACACATTCTTCTCTAGTGCACATGGAATATTCTCCAGAATAGATCACATCCTGGGTCACAAATCAGGTCTCAACCAGTACCAAAAGACTGGGATCATTCCCTGCATATTTTTGGACCACAGTGCTTTGAAACTAGAACTCAATCACAAGAGGAAAGTTGGAAAGAACTCAAATACATGGAGACTAAAGAGAATCCTACTAAAGAATGAATGGGTCAACGAGGAAATTAAAGAATTTTAAAAATTCATGGAAACAAATGAAAATGAAAACACAACTGTTCAAAATCTTTGGGATGCAGCAAAGGCAGTCCTAAGAGGAAAGTATATAGTAATACATGCCTTTCTCAAGAAACAAGAAAGGTCTCAAATACCTAACCCTACACCTAAAGGAGCTGGAGAAAGAACAGTAAATAAAGCCTAAACCCAGCAGGAGAAGAGAAATAATAAAGATCAGAGCAGAAATCAATGAAATAGAAACCAAAAGAACAGTTGAACAGATCAGCTGGTTCTTTGAAAGAATTAATAAGATTGATAAACCCCTGGCCAGACTTATCAAAAAGAAAAGAGAAAGGACCCAAATAAATAAAATCATGAATGAAAGAGGAGAGATCACAACCAACACCAAAGAAATACAATTATAAGAACATATTATGAGCAACTTTATGCCAGCAAATTAGACAATCTGGAAGAAATGGATGCATTCCTAGAGATGTATAAACTACCAAAACTGAACCAGGAAGAAACAGAAAACCTGAATAGACCCATAACCAGTAAGGAAATTGAAGCAGTAATCAAAAATCTCCCAACAAACAAGAAACCAAGGCCAGATGGCTTCCCAGGAGAATTCTACCAAACATTTAAAGAAGAATTAATACCTCTTCTTCTGAAACTGTTCCAAAAAAAATGAAATGGAAGGAAAACTTCCAAACTCATTTTATGAGGCCAGCATTACCTTGATCCCCAAACCAGACAAAGACTCCATCAAAAAGAAGAATTACAGACCAATATCCCTGATAAACATGGATGCAAAAATTCTCACCAAAATACTAGCCAATAGGATCCAACAGTACATTAAAACGATTATTCACCACGACCAAGTGGGATTTATTCCTGGGCTGCAAGTTTGGTTCAACATCTGCAAATTAATCAATGTGATACAATACATTAATAAAAGAAAGGACAAGAACCATATGATCCTCTCAATAGATGTAGAAAAAGCATTTGACAAAGTACAGCATCCTTTCTTGATTCAAACTCTTCACAGTGTAGGATAGAGGGTACATACCTCAGTATCATAAAAACCATCTATGAAAAACCCACAGTGAATATCATTCTCAATGGGGAAAAACTGAGAGCTTTCCCCCTAAGGTCAGGAACACGGCAGTAACACTGCTATTCAACGTAGTACTAGAAGTCCTAGCCTCAGCAATCAGACAACAAAAAGAAAAAGGTATCCGAATCAGCAAAGAAGAAGTCAAACTCTCACTCTTTGCAGATGATATGATACTTTATGTGGAAAACCCAAAAGACTCCACCCCAAAACTGCTAGAACTCATACAGGAATTCAGTAAAGTGGCAGGATAGAAAATCAATGCACAGAAATCAGTGGCATTCCTATACACCAACAACAAGACAGAAGAAAGAGAAATTAAGGAGTCGATCCCATTTACAATTGCACACAAAACCATAAGATACTTAGGAATAAATCTAACCAAAGAGGCAAAGGATCTGTACTCAGAAAACTAGAAAATACTCATGAAAGAAATTGAGGAAGACACAAAGAAATGGAAAAACGTTCCATGCTCATGGATCGGAAGAACAAATATTGTGAAGATGTCAATGCTACCTAGAGCAATCTACACATTCAATGCAATCCCTATCAAAATACCATCCACTTTTTTCACAGAAATGGAACAAATAATCTTAAAATTTGTATTAAACCAGGAAAGACCCCGCATAGCCAGAGGAATGTTGAAAAAGAAAAGCAAAGCTGGTGGCATCACAATTCCGGACTTCCAGCTCTATTACAAAGCTGTCATCATCAAGACAGTATGGTACTGGCAAAAAACAGACACATAGATCAATGGAACAGAATAGAGAGCCCAGAAATGGACCCTCAACTCTATGGTCAACTAATCTTCGACAAAGCAGGAAAGAATGTCCAATGGAAAAAAGACAGTCTCTTCAACAAATGGTGTTGGGAAAATTGGATAGCCACATGCAGAAGAATGAAACTGGACCATTTCCTTACACCACACACAAAAATAGACTCCAAATGGTTGAAAGACCTCAATGTGAGACAGGAGTCCATCAAAATCCTAAAGGAGAACATAGGCAGCAACCTCTTCAACCTCAGCCGCAGCAACTTCTTCCTAGAAACATCGCCAAAGGCAAGGGAAGCAAGAGCAAAAATGAACTATTGGGACTTCATCAAGATAAAAAGGTTTTGCACAGCAAAGGAAACAGTCAACAAAACTAAGAGACAACCGACAGAATGGGAGAAGATATTTGCAAATGACATATCAGATAAAGGGCTAGTATCCAAAATCTATAAAGAACTTCTTAAACTCAACACCCAAAGAACAAATGATCCAATCAAAAAATGGGCAGAAGACATAAACAGACATTTCTGCACAGAAGACATCCAAATGGTCAACAGACACATGAAAAAGTGCTCAACATCACTCAGCATCAGGGAAATCCAAATCAAAACCTCAATGAGATACCACCTCACACCAGTCAGAATGGCTAAAATTAACAAGTCAGGAAACGACAGGTGTTGGCAAGGACGCGGAGAAAAGGGAACCCTCCTACACTGTTGGTGGGAATGCAAGCTGGTGCAGCCACTCTGGAAAACAGTATGGAGGTTCCTCAAAAAGTTGAAAATAGAGCTATCGTACAACCCAGCAATTGCACTACTGGGTATTTACCCCAAATATACAAATGTAATGATCTGAAGGGGCACATGTACCCCAATGTTTATAGAAGCAATGTCCACAATAGCCAAACTATGGAAAGAGCCTAGATGTCCATCAACAGATGAATGGATAAAGAAGATGTGGTATATATATATATATGTACACACACACACACAATGGAATATTATGCAGCCATCAAAAAAATGAAATCTTGCCATTTGCAACGACATGGATGGAACTAGAGGGTATTATGCTAAGTGAAATAAGTCAATCAGAGAAAGACAATTATCATACGATCTCACTGATATGAGGAATTTGAGAAAAAAGACAGAGGAGCATAGGGGAAGGAAGGGAAAAATGAAACAAGACGCAACCAGAGAGAGAGACAAACCATAAGAGACTCTCAATCTCAGGAAACAAACTGAGGGTTGTTGGAGGGGAGGTGGGTGGTAGGGATGGGGTGCCTGAGTGATGGACATTGGGGAGAGTATGTGCTATGATGAGTGCTGTGAATTGTGTAAGACTGATGAATCACAGACCTGTACCCCTGAAACAAATAATACATTATATGTTAATAAAAAAAAGAATTTTTAATATTATTTAGCTTTTGGAGAATTCAGTTCCCTTCTAATTTTACTTTAAAATGTGTTTTCAGAAATGCATAAAATGTGGAAGTGGCATCTTCCTGTAACCAAAATGAATGATCGACTGTGTAAGTGATTTTGGAGGTATACAAAAGAGGATAGTCCAGAGGAGGGAGATGGTCATTGGGATGTTGGGAATTAGGAAGAGCATGTGGTATTCATGATGCTCCTTGGGAAATTGGTAATATGGGGTTTCTTTGGCAGAGATGGCCAGAAAGGGAAAGTGTGGGTCAAGTCATAGAGGCAAGAAAGGGTGGATGTTACCATTTCTTGCTGCTATGACTTGATGAAAGGGTGGATTGTGAATGGTCATGTTTGGGTAGGCATAGGGCACAGGAAAGGATGCACAGTAGTGAGAATAGAGTCTTGCAAGGTCAGCTGGAGTCTTCCTATGGAAGATGCCATTAATGATGCTCAGAGAGCTTCAGCACGATCAGAGCTAACTTGCAGCAGATTGCTGGGTAGGTAGATCCATTTGAATTATCCAAGAAGAATGACTTCTGGATCTTGGACAATTCAGGATCAGGTGAGAAGCCTGGGCTGGGAAAAGTAACAAGGTTTTAGAACAGTGTCAGCTGCACCTGGGAGCTTGCTAGAATGTAAATTCTTGGGCCCCACCTCACACCCCTATAGACTCTACATTTTGTGGGGTTGGGGTCCAGGACTCTTTTCAAGCAAAATTTCCAGGTGCTTCTGATGCAAGGTAGAGTTTGAGAAGCTGGGGCCCATTGAGGGAATCAGAGAGGGTCCAGGGTCGGGGTAGAGTGGCCAGTCCAAGCTGGGAGCATACAGGCACATCTGTTGGGCCAACCCTTCAAAGAGAGTTCCCATGTCATCATCTTGGTGCATAATCTGGGGACAGATGAATGCAAATGCAGGGTTTGGGAACCCTACAGACTGGGGAGAAAACCAAGTCAAGAGGTCAACTGGTAAGGGGATAAAAGTAGGGCAGCAGAAATTCAGGAAAAGGGCAAGAAACATCATCTCTCAGTTCCAGGTGCTGGGATCATTGGTATTTTATATGTTATTCTCTGAAGTTCTATGTAATATTTAAATCAATGAAAAAAAGAAAAGAGGGACAAGCAATGTAATAGTTTTTTTTTTCAGTCTTGCTGTCAGCCATTAAAGTATGTCAGAACCTCTACAAAAAACCAAATCGTCTCGAACCAGGGTTTGTCCTCCCAACATTTTCCTGCACCTTTGCTAATTTAATCACCCTCCCTTGAGGTCTAGTACAGGGACGGCGGACTCCCCATGGCAATACTCAGGGGCTTGAAACAACAACAAGAAATGTCACAAGAAATGTATATTTCTTAGGAAGCTATCTCCTAGGCAGGGCTGGGGTGGGAGATAGCCTGTTTCTGCCTCCCCCCCACTTTAGGCTTCAGCCTTTTGAAGCTGGGGCAGGACTCCTCTGAAGGGCTCATTCCGGTGCCTGGCACCTGGGCTGGGAAGACCCAAGAAACTGGGGGTCACCCAGGCATAGCTGCGTCTAGGTGGTCTCTGCAGCCTGCTGCCTTCACGGTGGCCGATTTCTTATATGGTGGCCTAGGGGTCCCAGGATACATGTCCCAAGAGAGACAGCAGAAACCCAGGCACAGAAGTCACAGAGAATCACTTCTGTGCATTTTCTTTATCACGAGCAAGTCACTGAGGCTTGATCCATATTCACAGAGAAGGAAATTAAACTTTACTTCCAAGGGAAGAGTGTCAAAGGACATGCAGATAATTTTTAAACCATCCCTTTACTTTTGTATCTGCTAGCTTCTAATATACTCCCACATTTTGGCATCAATGTCTTCACTGATATGGTCTTCCAGCTTCCAGCATACAGGCCAACCCTTGGTTTCTGGCTTTTCTTCCTGTCTGGTTTGATATTGTTCAGCATGCCTGTTTTATTGATTTGGCTTTACAACCTCCTTCTCCTATTATGAAGGGTGATTTCTGATGGAAATGTCTTTGAGCAGGTGAAGGGATACATCTGTGACATTTCCTCCCCTTGGAGCTCTCAACAGGTGAACAGTTGAGAAGGGGGGGCGGATGTTGGCAGCAATCCCACACAAGGTTCTGAAGTTATCCCAAAGCTTCTGGCCTCACAGATTTGGGCCCTGAGCCTGGAGCATCTGGTGGGAGAAACCCATAGGTACAGATCTGCTAGCACCCTAGCATCCCTCAGGTGTGTGTGGGCACTCCTTCCGAAGAGGCCGGTACCCACGCTTCCAGAAGGAGCCCATCTATCTCTAGAACTGGAAGCTATCTCCTAAGCAGACTAATCAGTCTGCTTGAAGTGATTGAGATAGCCAGGGTCCAATTTATTTCACACCCACGCAAGCTCTTATTGCTCACACTGTTGCTGTAAGCGTATGGAGAACTATTCACATGAAACACATTTAGTGCAAAGAAAGGAACTCATTGAGTCCAGCTCTCCTGTGGTTAGTGGACATCATACCTAGGTGTGCCTCCTGTAAACAGAACATAAACAGCCCATTCAAATTAAGAGCTTGTTGAGAAGCCACATTACTGTAAATATGATTGCAGCCACCTCAGAAAGGAAGTGAAGATTCTATTATTTCCCCCCGATGTTCCTAAAAGGGCTACTTGACAACTGTGATCTCACCCTGTGGAGAGATTCTATTGTGTTTTAAATTTTAGAGCTGACTTCTACAAACAGACATTAGAACTAACATCTGCGTGCCTGGTGGTTTCAAAAGCAAAGGATGTTTTCAGGCAGAATCGGTACAAGGCTACTGGGGAGTCAGGCCAGAGAGCGAAAATGGATATTTAAATGGGAAAACAAAAAAAATGGATCCACAGGGAATATCCTTACAGATCAAGATGGAGAAGAGGAGCATTTAAAACAACCCGTTGTCTTTACTGGACGGCCCAAGATTGGAGCTGGTAAGGCAAGAGGCATTTTCCATGGCCCATTGTGGAGGACAGGGTGGGCGTGGAGATTGTGCAAATGTTGGGTTCTACCAGGCTGTCCTGGGCTCTGGGCGGCTTGGTTTCCTACGTGGACTGTAGGCTGAAAAGTGGCTCATTCATGGATAAACAAAGCCAAGTTTGTGAGCAGGAGATGATTCTGTTCAAAAATCTGGAGGTCAGAACCTACCAGAATTAAACTCACTAGAGACACATGCTGAGGGGCTATTCAGTTCTCCCCCAGCCCCTCCTCCAGAGGTTCACCTCATTCCCCCCAGATGTGTGACCACCCTCGTAGCTTGGCCAAAGGCTGGCTCTGTGGGCGTGGGGAAGAAAGACCCGAAGGTCCCAGGGAGCTGTGCTGTGAAAATCAGCCACACAAGCTCACGGTAGAGCAAAGGACATTGCATGCAATTGCATTCAATGTTTTTTTGTTTTTTGGGGTTTTTTAATGTGAAAAATATTAGAGACCCCCTTCCCTCAAAAAGCTACTTAATTTCTCAATATTAGGGTCTTTCCTTCCTTCAGCTCTCTCATCTGAAATCTCAAGAGGACCTTCAAGTGGAAGGTTCAGTGAGATTGTTTCAACTTACTCTGTCCAAAGCAGGGCCAGGTTTTCCAGACTGGAACCTGAAATCTAGTGGGGTCCAGTGCGGAACGGGGTTGTGACGCCGAAGGAAACAGCGATCTGCCTTGTATGCATCTTGCATGTCTCTTCGCACCACTTAGATGGCCAGGCTTCTGCCTTGTCCACGTCTTTCCCTACAGTCCTCCTGTTGGGACAGGTGTAGCTCAGTCAGTTTGGAGGGAGCTCCGAAAACAGTCTGTGTCCTTGAAAGTGTGTTCCCAGGAGGAACAGCACCCTTTCTCCCTAGTGACTGAGGGCTGTTTCACGCCCCAAAACTTGCCCTCGGGGTGGGTTCACTTGCTGCTGAGCTTCCCACCATGGATTGGATCCCCTTAGAACATTGAACTGTGGACCCCTGGCCACCTTTGCCCTTTGGAGCCAGATCTAGTGTGGGATTCTTCTAGCACCAAACCCAGCTGACAGATGCTGGCTGTTTCCCTTCTCCAGTGAACAAACAAGAATAATAAAAGAAAATCAGGGGCGCCTGCATGGCTCAGTGGGTTAAGTGTCTGCCTTCAGCTCATGTTATGATCCAGGGTCCTGGGATCGAGTCCGACATGGGGCTCCCTGCTCAGTGGGGAGTCTGCTTCTCCCTCTCCCTCAGCCACTCCCCCTGCTTGTGCTCTCTATCTCTCACTCTCTCAAATGAATAAATAAAAACTAAAAAAAAGAAAAAGAAAATCACACTTGGTTCTTCCTTTGCAGCTCTATCTATCAGAGAATGCCTCCTTTCCTGAGAGATGTAATTCAAAGAGAAAGTTCAGGCCCCACTGCCCCTGTCTGAAGGGGCACCCTCAGACATTGCTGGGTGGTTTGCGGGCTTGACCTTAAGGTTCTCATGCCACCCTATTATGTTAATAGAAATGACCACGAAGACCACGTGTTATTAGTGCTCTGTGGCGTGTGCAACAATGTTCTCATTTCCTTCCATACTTTCTGCTCAGTCCCCGGTGAGGTCTGAGTCAGGGGTCCTTGTAGAGGCGGGAGGGGGGGATGCTCACTCCCAGCCCTCCAGGGAATTTTAGGGAGGGCTTCTTTTGCTGTGAGTCTTATTCTTCCAGTTGGGGAGGAGTAAATCAGGCTAGAAATCATATCTCTTGGATTTCTCAAATACCTTTTTTTCAAAATGCATCTACTCCAAATCATTAAAAGTGGCTTCCCAGTTATTCTTCATGAGTTGGATGTGGAGGCTTCCACTGTTCCCTAGACACTCTCCTCATCATCTTATTTTTTTGTGACATTATTCATGACTCACTCCTGCTTACACCTATTTTGAAGCCTCTCTGTGGCTCCACCAGAAATTGTGGCTTTTATAACAGGCTTCTCCTGAGGTGGAGGGCCAGAGCTCCCCTCACTGGGTTTAGCTTTCATTATGCTTCCATTCTGTCTCTAACTTTAAGCACTAGATCACCGCTCCAGCCCCTTTGCAATTTTTCTATTTACCTCGCTGTTATGGGTGATCCATCTTGGTCCTTTTTTACTGTAATTTCAACAGGGCTTGGGGAAGAAGAGAAGAAAGACAAAGGTTCGAGCTCAACCTGCCATCTTGAACTGAAACCTGGAAAGGATTTCAAAAAATAAAGATTTGGGGGCCCCCTTTCCACACCTAATGAATCTAAATCACCAAGTGTGTTGCCCGGAAAATATAACTTAAAAAAAAAATTCAAAGCCCTCCCTTGAACAGTGCCTGGATCCCAGACCCACTGGTTGAAGACCCAGCTCCCGAGTCTCCCCTTTCCCTGCTGTCCCAGGCCCCAAACAATTTAGATTTCCTTCTTGCCCACCATGATGTTTCATTCTTTTGCTCCTTTGAACGTGCTGATCAAATTGCCTGTATTTTGTAGCTCATCTTTTCCCCTTAATCAATTCTATTCATTCTTCACTCTGTCTTTGATGGAAAACCTGTTTAGGTGCTCTCTTGCCTCCAGAGCGGCCTGCCTACAGGACCTTGCATAGGATGGGCACTCAATAAAATGCCATTAAAATAGCATTGAATTATATTAGAATTCAGCCGGGTTACATCGATTAACATAGTGGAAGAAGGACAATTTTATCAAATAACTAAAAACTTATGCAAGACGAGAGAATCTACTTCTGTGTTAATTAAAGATAAGAAATTGAATATCTCTTAAAATGGGACTGTGAGAGTACCTTACATTTATTTTCTGTATTTTCCATTTCAACCTCAAAACCCCGTAGGCCATCTCTAATTGTATCCTGTGCCTTTAAATCTAGCCCAGTCTGGTCCCATAGCTCAGCAAGGAGCCTCATTCCATGTCCTGGGATATCAGCCCAGCTGTGTCTTAGGAGACAATTAACCTAAGGAAAAGTTTATGCGTGGGGACAATGTACCACCGCCCACTGCATTAACCCTGCGGAGCTGAATGCAACAGGATGAGAAGCACAATCCTTTGGATTTCAAATGTGGTAACAAAGACAGAAATAAATTCACAGTCCAAGAAGACAAAGCCATGTTTGTACAGAGGTACGTTTCAATTGCCTCTCCTGGGAGAAGGTTACTTCCTGCAGCAAAACAGGAAAGGCCTTGCAAGGGGGCTCAGGTGAATGAGCCTATATGCTAATTTACTAATTAGCTTCAGGGACTTATAGTCACCCTGAAAGCAAAACTTGATGCTTCCCATTGTGCCAGATGCTTGCACAAATCAAACCCTGCAGACAGGAATAATTTTTCTCTTGGGGATGGGTTTTATAAGCTGTTAATATTACCTTCTACATTGCAACTAACGTCTTGGGGGTCCATAGATCATGTAACTCAGGACTTACTTTCCATGGTAGGACTCAGACAGCCCATCAAGGCAATTCAAACATTTAGCGAAGACTTACTCTGTGTCCAGCTGGAACCTGAAGTCCCGGAGGCTTGCAAGAACTGTCTTAACTGCTTTTGTAAGTACAGCGCTAGCTAGCTGCCGTGCCAGGTAGATAGGAGGAGCATCAAGACGCATTTGTTAAATTATCGATGAACAAATGGGGCAAGCTGGCTGAGTAATACGCCACCAGAGTTTCTGTACGCGAGAAACTCACAGGCTGGTGCAGAGATTGTAGACTTGGGTGTCTGCAGGTCCTGGAAGGGAAAAATAAACCAGTGACACAGAGCGAGTATAATTAAAATCAACTGCCAGAAATAGAGTCAGTCTTTCTCTGTTTCCCCAGATGTGTTCTTGTAAGGTCATAATAGAAATATGTGTGATAGCAGAGATTATATTCTCAATTTGAAATTGAAAAATCAAAATACACATTTTAATAAGTCATTTATTACACTTTAAAGTTCATATTTTATCCTGTGTTTTTATTTAGTAAATCATTATGCTTTGGAGTAGAACACAGAAACCTGACAGGTTTTTTGTTGTTGTTGTTTTTGGTACAAAGATGACAACGTCAAGTCTTGTGTTCTGTGCTCAACCTTAAACCCTTTCACAGGCGTTGACATTGAGTTTTATTCAGTTTCATAGTGAAAAACAGCTGTTCACAAATGTAGGGGTTCTGAATATGGATAGATTCATGCACAGTGATTTTTTTTTTTTTTTTGGTTAAAGTAGTTACTCTTGAGATGTTCGTGACATTCTTTTTTTTTAAGGTTTTATTTAGTTATTTGAGAGAGAGAGAGAGGAAAGGGGTGGGGAGGGCAGAGGGAGAAGCAGACTCCCTGCTGAGCAAGGAGCCCAGTCTCAGGACCCTGGGATCCTGACCTGAGCCGAAGGCAGACGCTTAACCCACTGAGCCACCCAAGCGCCCCTGTTTGTGACATTCTGCTCTTCTCACATCACTGTTTGCTTCCACTCTAGTGTGGTGCCACAGTGTCCATTTGTAGCTCTTATCCACACGATGAGTTGTAAACCAGAGCGTGAATCGCTCAGTCATCTCATAAACTTTAAACCCGAGAATTTCTTTGCCGTTCAGTCTTCAAATCTATAATGTTGGAAATGTTTCGCTTTCATTGCCGTAGATGGATTTGAGGGAAGGAAACCGAGATCTGTCACTCCTTACGAAGTTACACGTGAACACCTTTGTAGAGTCCAAAGTTTGGGGGATGGGTCAATGTCAACCTAAAAGGTTAAATCTGTCTTTGCCCTTTGCTGGTGAAATGTGGTGGTATTTTCCTTTGGATTGCATTAACATGTCTATTTTTCCCCCAAAATTAATAAAAATCTCTTTGTCACCAGGACAAAAACCAATTCCTCTGAGCTCCCCGTTTTGGCACTCTGCCACGCGTCGTCCGGCAACCATGAAGTGTCTATGGCTTTAGGCCACTGGGCAAACAGTGTTCACATTGTTACATTTTAGAAGTTTTAGTTCTCCCTCGTGAATGAGTTAAAAAATGTCTAAATGCAGTGCCCTTGCAAACTGTTACCATCTTGGATTGAAGTACTGCAGGCAAGTCCAATGTTGAATGTGACCATTCCAGAAGCCATGTCTATAGTCCAGCTTACTAATTTGGACCAGGGCACATTAATATTTTCAAAACTTGTCTCAACACACTAAATATGTCATGTCCTGATATGTTTAGCTATCATAGGCATGATAGACTATGTCCAAAAGTTTTTTTGTTTTATTAAAGATTTTATTTATTTATTTGTCAGAGAGAGAGCACAAGCAGGGGGAGTGGCAGGTAGAGGGAGAGGGAGAAGTAGGCTCCCCGCTGAGCAGGGAGCCCGATGTGGGACTCGATCCTGGGACCCTGAGATCATGACCTGAGCCAAAGGCAGATGCTTAACTGACTGAGCCACCCAGGTGTCCCTATGTCCAAAAGTTTTTATCAGACTTTGGTCATATTGAAATTTTAACTGAAAGCATGAAGAAAAACAGTTAACTGGGAGATATTATCTGTGTTCTCCTCAGTTAGAAGAGGAAACAACATAAACAATCTATTTTCTAGCAACTTTTCCTACAGTGCGCAGCCTTATTGTCAGCATTCTGGGCAAAATGTTTCTGGTCAGACTTACATTTGAAAATGCTTGTTTCTGTCTTATACACTGTTGTCTGTAGATGCTCTCATAAACCCACCATCTGAAAAGGTTTTGATGCCTGGACAGATTTTTTTTTTCACTTAATTATATAATTGTGTCTCATAGCAGCATTATTTATTTTACTCAAGTTATAAAAAAACAAGTTGGACGTTTAATTTTTTAAATTTCATTTGGCTTCTTGTTGTTGTTAAATCATATTTATTCTGGTAAAACTTACCCTGCCTCCTGGAAACCAAAATAAAGGTTGCTCACATTTTCCCCTCCTCCCTCAGGATCCCGACCGACCTGGTGTTTCCCCGCATGGCCCCACGTGGCATGGGGTGCCCCTTCTCTTGGAATCTGGGAGTATAACAAGTCATCTCTCAATGGCCATTGTCTGCTGATCTGATGGCCTCACCATACATGAATAATGATATAATAGTAAACCTTACACATTTAGAGCAACGTGGGTCTAGACTTCACATGTAAAGGGACACAAAATCATATCTTAGCAACTAGATGTACATCCAAGTCTTGAACTGCCAATAGTTTTATTTTTGTAAAAATGTTTGGTAAGATTTATTTACATTTACTGAAGTTGAAATTTTAAAATTTCATCGTAACAAATTGAATAAATATTTTGATACTGATTAATTTATAACATGTACTTTAGAAGGAAAACAACCTTTGGAAAATATATAAAAGAAAGGTTAACTTGTAAAATTTTTTACATTTTACTCTGTTTTTAATGAAAATGCATTTAAATTGTATATATCTTAAGTAAAAGTGTATTTTATTTTTAATCCTTTAGATCGTTGCTGTCAGTAAAACAAATTCTGTAAATACTGATTTTAACAATTCATAAATGATTTCATTGAAATAAAGTCAACCCAACAAGTTTGATGGAATGAATGTGAAGACATTTATAAATTATTTATGTCTCTATTTTATCACAGTTCCGAGCGTTGTCAGTCGGTGCATCCACAGCACATCCACACGTGTGTAATAATAATTATTAAACTCAGTTGCCATTGGTGTTTTGATGACTTTACCTCAGATCGGGACCATAGCTTTACTCTTATTTTTTAATTTTGTCACCGTGATGGTATAGTTGATAAAGTAGAAATATAGAACATATATTCTTTCCAAGTTTGTTTGACTTACGGTTTGAAGATTTAGGCATGTGGTATGCATAGCTGTATTCGTGCCCCTGCCTTGGCCCCACAGGCTTTGGGAGCAGGTGTCAGACATACCAACCCCAGCCGTCCTTTGGTCCCTCTAGTGGGCATGCTCCTTCTCTTCAGTCCTCACACAGTGACTCCCTGGTCCCTTGTCTCAACCTCGATGTCACGTCCATGGGACACTCTTCCCCGGATCCAGGCTCTAGAGGATTACCCTCTTTCATTTTCCTTATATTTTGTATCACTACCCAATATTTTCTAATCTATAACTTTGTTTATTTTCTTTCTTTTCTATCAGTAAAATATAGAAATACCTTGGACCAATTAAATCAGAACCTTAGATGTAGGGCCCCTTGGACAGTATTTTTCTTAACGTTTTCTACTGCGTGGGGAGGGTTGAGAACCACTGTCCCGGGGTTACTCTTGCTTGACCGCTCAAGGAAACAGGAACAGAAATGTTCAGGGAAGCCTTGTTTGGGAACATGAAAATAAATAAATACATGAAAAGTGACTGAAATATACAGCAACAGGAAAATGGAGATGTAAATCATGGCATATTCATAAAGTATAATAAATACTCTACATCAGTTAAAATAAATTACCTTGAGCTACATAAATCAACATGGGATAAATCCCCCAAACACAAGTATGAAAAGCAAGTTAGGGAAAGATAGGTATGGTATACAGTAGTGTTTATTAAAAAGCTAAGAAAGATGCAGAACAATGCATAATTTATGGATACATACATCAGCCAGTAAATTCAATTTTTTAAAAAAATTCCTAGGATGATTAACATCAATTTCATGAAAGTGGTTATTTCTTGAAAGAAAGAGTTATAAGGATTAGGGAAGGAAAAGCAGGAGTTTGATGCTTTGTTTAAATGTTCCATTTAACACAGTTTATTCTTTCTGCTTTTCTGTGTCCTTGAAATATGCAGTAATTTAAAAGAGGGGATTTTTACAGTGTTTTTGGAGGCGCCACAGAGCTTCATGATGACTTTTGTGAATCTTTCGGGCTTTTCACATTTTTGTGGAGGCTATTGTCTTAACTGGCTCCTAACTCCATCTCAATAACTAAGAATACAAAGAAAACGTGAGAACCATCTGGGTCCTCTTAGCACTTGAATCAAGAAATTTTGTCCCTGCCATCTTGGATACTGTTGCATCTTATTTAAATTCTTCCATTCTCCGAAAAGTTCAAAATACTATTTTTATCTCCTCGTCCAAGGCTCATCCATTAATCCATTTGCTTATTTATTCAATGAGTATTGTTTGAAAACACTTAGAAGACGGAGATGTGGGTAGCGCGTTCTATCCTTGGACACACTTCTCTTACCCTGATCCTCAGTCTCTCCCACCTTCAGGTCTGAAATTAAAATATTACTTTTTGTGTGTGTGTGGTGGGTTTATTTCAAAGAACTCAAAGAATTTCAGTTAGAGTATCTTTCATATTTATCTCCTCATCCATTTCCTGATATGTGATTTCACGTCCTCAAAGCGCCCCCCGCCCCCATGCCACCCACAGGACAGTGTGAACAGGAATGCAGGCAGGGTCACACCTGAATGGACCCACAAGCAGCAGGTGGTTGGGACTTATCACGCCTCTCCGGAGAATCTTGGGTATTTGTTATGATTTACAACAGTTCAAGTTCCTGGAGGATCCGGATTATGTCTCACCCTTGTCCACACATGGGTCCATCCATTCCATGATTCCGGTTTTCATTTCCCGGTGACTTTCTGTTTCCCATTGTTGGGTACTTGGTATCCCCCCACTGACTTGAGACATTTAGATTTTTGGATGTTATCCTCCCCTTGTCTAGTTCTCAATCTGCTTAGCTTTCAACTAACTGCGAGTACATACTTGCACTGTATTTTTAGCTTTCAGAAATATGTGGAAAAGGAACACTTATTTAAAAAAAAAAAATCACTCCGATTTCAGTTATTCCTCAAATTCTTAATGACATTCTCCCACCCACCCCACAAAAGCAGCTCCGCGTAGTAAGCTGCATGAGCCTTCCTAAAGAGAGTTGACGTGCTCTCCCCGCAGCTGAGCGAGATAGGCGTGTACAAATTAGATGGAACCCGTGAAATTACAGTTTTAGGAGGGGCGAGGGATGATTCAAGTCAAAGACTTACTTTTCCTTCACGTGTGAAAGAAACAAAACTTTTCAGGATTAAATTGGCTGGAGGGAAATGTCATGCCCGCATGTGTAAAATGACAAGGGACAGCTGTCTAGAAAGGCATAAATCAGAAACCAGCCTCACCTCCTCGTTGTGGAAATTGCCACCAGAATGCTTATAAATAGCTCTCTCGGTTTCCCAGCTCCGTCAGGAATAGCAGTGGGTCTTGAAATGAAAGCCACCACTGTATAGAGCTCAGAAGCAGACCCGATGGCTTCCTTAGTGAAAGCCTGGAAATGGAGGTCTCATGGGTGGGGTGCACCATGGTGGTGTCAGGACTTTCATAAGAGGTTTGCTTGGGGACTGGGGGCCCTTTGGAACCCGGAGCGAGGGCTCCAGTGTTGTAAAGCCTCTGCGTGCAAACTGTGGAGCCTTCGGTTACCGCAGAGGTAACCAAAGGGAACCCAGAGCTCAGAAAAGCAGACTCCCAGACCAGCCTGTGAGCCAGGCTATGAGCTAGCCTGCGATTCCTTTAGATCCTCCAACTATTGAGATCTCAAGATCTCCAACTCGAGATCTCCAATTCGAGATCCGGGCCAGGCAATCCCAGCGGGATGTTCATCCCATATTCCAAACTGTGGTGCTAAGTGTGACCTTTTAGTTCAGCGAAACCCCGTAGCCACTCCTCTAAAGCTGGAGGGAATTTCGATTTTTAGGTGAGCAACATGGAGTCCCCAGATCTTTCCAAAACATGGGACTCTGTTCTCTTTGATGAACAAAGTGAGCTATGACTCACCCATCACCCATTTCCCTATCACCCTAAATATGCATTGACAGCGAGTGCTCACTAGATGCTTGTTAAATGGCTTTTTGTCTTCTCTGCCCCGGGGCCCAGAACATCAGCACTGTTCCGCAAAGGGCGGTCCACTGCCTGGGCTGGGGAAGAAGGAGCTTCTTTTGTGTTGGGTACATGGCTGGTTGCTCAGTTTGCAGGGAAGGAGAGGAGCAAACTTCAGGAGGGAGGAGTCAGCGGAAGGCAGAGACTCTCATCACTCCATGCACCTTCTTGATTATAACGCCCCTCCAGCAAATGAAACACAAAGAATACTGAATCCAGGACGTGGCAAAGTCGGAAATCATCCCGCACCACACCGGAAGTCACAAGGAAGCTGTGTTCTTTCTGTTTTGTGACGGCTGCAGAGCAAAACAGAGGAATAGAACTTCAATGCACGTTGTGGGCTGGTAGGAAGCTGGGAGCCAGGGTTGTGGGCTGGGGGCATCTCTTTCCCTGAGTCTGCAGTCCTTCCCTTGGGCGATGCTATCCCACTTACTGTGTGAAAGGATGAAGACAGGGAATGAGAGGAGGCGCAGGGCTCTTCTGCCCTTAATGTCCTCTGCTTGCCATGTATCCTTCCCCCAATTTCTTGTTGAAGACTGCAGAGAGGGGACTGGGGATGGCACAGCCACCCTGCACCTCTTTTCCCTGCCCGTGGCTCCCATCTTCCCCTCGAACATCCATTTCATCGTGGTCTTGGCAACCGCCTAGCAAAAGCAGCTGTTTGCTTTGCTGACTTTCCTTCCTTTGGGCTGTGGACATATGTACTGTTTGCCTTTGCTCTGGGGCAAAACGTTTAGGTTTGATTAACTCGGTTTTAAAACACGCTATCCACGGAAGCACTAATTCTACTGGATTTATCTGCCAAGTCAGTAGCTTCCGAGGAATAGCGTGGCTCCTAGATGGAAAGTCTAAAGGCTGTGTCCGAAATCCGGCGAGAAGAGAAAAGGCAATTAGATGAGGTTTTTTACTTGATGTGACCCAAACCGCAGGTCGTCTCTTTAAGGGGTACAGATCATTCTACGGGAGTGCTTTTAAGTGGTGTTATTCAAGGAGGAGAACCCATCTGTATTCAGATTCTGACCAATTATGTTTTCACTCAGTTTATCTTTCTTAGATTTTAAATACTTTTCTATTAAAAAAAAAAAAACTTTTAAAATGTAGTTTTATGATGTCTCAAGGACTGCTGCTGTGCCCGAAGCTAGAATAGAACATACAGAATACATTTAAATGAATTACAAAGTGTATTATACTCTGAAAATCAGCATTAAAATGCACATTAATTTTTGCAGCTCTTAAATACTCTGGTTGCTGAGGAACTGCCTCCATTCTATAATTGAAATAGCTCTTCAGATGCAATTTAGTTGCTGATTGGTTTTTAAGTATTTTTAAAAGCTAACAACTCATATAGAAAAAGGTGGTATACCCTTGAGTTTTAAATAGGAACACAGATGTCATCGTGCTGGGGACGCATGAGGCCAGTGGAAACCACACGCATTTCCTCCAGAGAAGGGGTGCTCCTCCCCGAAGGTTGTCACACTCTTAACTGTTCAGGAGAATGCAGAGTTGGCTCGACATCAAATATAAGCTCTTAGTTATGAGGGAGTTTCTCCTCCGGGGGAATTTATTAACTGCGCTCCCTAATTCATACACTCCATACTTGCTTCTCTAGCCTTCTGTTACCCCCGGCTCATCGTCAGTTTCAAGAAATGTCAAGGAGGAAAAGAAGAGGCAAAACACCAAAGCAGGTCCATGTGGATATTCACCAGCAGGTGACAGGCGGGAAGAGGTTGAAGCAGAAGGTCCAAGTCAAGCACTGGAATACTCGTGCATTTTATTTTTTGGCTAAGCCAGGCAACAAAGGGATACTACAAGGGGGCTGTGTCCCCATAGCAACACTCAGTAACTTCAAGATAAAAAAAAATAATCTAGGGATTCTTAGCTGTGTGCCTGCCTCCTTGGTATTAATAAGGCTGTTTTGATCTTGTTATGGGAGATACAGTTAGCATGGGGGATACAATTAGTCCCATTCCTCAATTTCTCACTCACTGAAGGACAGCAGTCAGCTCACCCACGTTCTGGTGCTCTTTCTTCTCTAACAATAGTATTGCTGATGTGAAAGGAGATTTCACGATGGAGCAAGCAAGCCTAGCTAAGAACGTCTTTTTTTCAAAATAAGGTCAGGAGGCCATAAGGGAGGAGGAGTTTAGGCACGTCCTCATTGAGAAACCATGAACTTTTTAAAAACCTCCCAGCCAGCTGCAAGCCCTCAGCCTGGACTTCACTCCGTCCTCACCTGGATCAGCAGCATCCTTCACTTTGAAAGGAGCCCACGAGATTTGACAAGTTTCAATCCCTCGTTTGCATATTGCCCCAACCAATCCAGGTCAACTCAGCTGCCCCCCGCCCCCCGTCTTCCTTAGAACACGAGTCGGGTTTCTACCTGAGTCTGTATCTCCAGAAATGCAATTCTAATTGCCAAAATAAATGCCTGTTGGCTTAAAGGTGCAGTAAATTCTTTCTTGGTCAACATGGATCTATTGTTGGGATGTTATAAAGTTGACATGCTTGAAAACCACAAAAAGCTATGTGGGTATTAGGGAGTTCTGGGGATGAAGATGTGGAGGAGGACTCTAGTGAACTCACAGAAAAGGAGCCTCAAAAACCTCTGGATCCTCTAATTACTGCATCAAATCTACCTATAGACAGGGTAGGGCCAAGGGCAGGCTGCCCCAAGATGGGCCACTTGGCATAAAGATTATTTTGAGTTAAAAACAATCAAGACACAGCAGATTCAGGAAAAACACAGCAGATTCGGGAAAAACACAGCAGATTCGGGAAAAACACTTTCCTTCCCCCACAACTACCTAAAAAGAATTTAGGTAGAGGACCTGCTCCAGGAAGAGCGCTCTCACCACAGATAGGTACAGATAGGAAGCAGATATGGTAGATAGGGAGGAACCTAGGGAGGCCTGTTCCATCAAAGTCCTCTCTTTGCTCCATGGTTTCCGAGTGGCCCAGCAAACATCTGTTTACCAAATTCTTGCTCTTTTTCATTTTCCTGTGAATTGCAACCTTTTCCTTTGAAGTCCCAGACCCCTCCCTCCTTCTTAGTTCAGAATGACTTATATACCTCATTTTGCCTGACTGTGGAATTTCCATGTCTGTGTGGATTCCCAGTAGGTACGCTGTTAATTTGGATTTTCTCCCGTGAATCTCTCTCATGTCAGTTTGATTCTTAGTCCAGCTAGAAGGACCTTGAGGGGACAGGAATTTTTCTCCCCCGACATCAGGAATAGATCTACATGCCAAGTCAGGTTCACTGTGCTCTGTGAATTCTGTCTCTCCGTTTAGGATCCCAGACAAAAGTTGAGAAGGTAAATTGTAAGTTATGGGAAAAGCCTGCTGTTTGTACTTTATTCTTACCCATAGCATGTTAGGAGAACAAAAGTAGTAATGATGGCATCTAACTACCATGTTATCGTGTGCTTAATTGAATGTCCAGCAATTGGCTTCCTCCTTGATACTCATTTTAATCTTCACAAAACCCTATGAGGTAGATACTATAAAGATCTCCTTTCATAAACAGGGAAATTGAGGCCTAACGAGGTTAAACAATGTGCTCAAGCTCATATCATAATATATATTGTACTATATATGTACTGTATGGTGTAGCGACAAATGGTCTGCCGTGACTTCTTTAACTTAAAGAACCTTATGCATGATTGCATAGATTGTGGAGAATTCATTACAACTATATCTCTCTCTGTTTCACTGAGATGAGCTATAGTCTCTAACTGAAAGCCATGGCTTGTTAAGAAAAGCCATCCAAGTGTGGAGAAGAGAAGGGAAAAGGGGTTTCAGGTAATAGATTTCTCTTTTTTCTGTCTGTGATCGGTACGGCAATGGCTAGTTTCTTCGTCTTATGAAAAGAAAGTTACACAAAGAAAAATGTGTCCTAAGTCCATTAAGAGAAGACTCACTATGGATCAGAGATCTCCTGAAGACATGCAGAAATAGATCACCTTCAAGTGGTGTGAATATCTAATTGTCTTAAACAGATCATTATCTAAATTATACCATCAAAATCTGAATAAAATATGCAGAGACACCCATGGTTCCTCCTCCATAAAAAGCTCAAAGGAAGTTTAAAAAATGAGCACACTATAGTCTATTTTCCTTGAACATATATTGATGGCACTTGGAGAATGAATTTTAAACAATTCCCCCAATTTCTAGATATGAAATTCTCCCTCTCCCTCTCCAGCTGAATGTCTCCCAGTCAGGTTGCTTTCTCTTTCCTAATCATGCAGGGTCTATAAGCTTAGAAAACCAATCAACCAAAAAACAAAAACAAAAGGGTAGTTGCAGAAGGGTGGGAATAAGGAGGCTGTGGGATCTTTATAAAAAGATCTCCTTTTTAATAAAAAAATCTCTCCTTTTATGA
This sequence comes from Neomonachus schauinslandi, assembly GCF_002201575.2. NCBI lineage: Eukaryota > Metazoa > Chordata > Mammalia > Carnivora > Phocidae > Neomonachus > Neomonachus schauinslandi. The sequence goes on from NC_058407.1 coordinate 131,277,654, forward strand.
TGGAAGACCCCAAGCCCTTGGTAGACAAATGCTAATCTTGGCACCATGAGAGGGAATACACCCCAGGAAGCGCTAGACAAGTGCTGCCATAAGTATTTCTCCGAGCTGTGGTCCCTGGCACTGAGCACAGGTCCCCTCCTTTGGATCTGCCACGTGTTGTCTGCCGCTAACAAGCGGTTGGGCCGAGCCGCTGGAATCCTGCAGAATCTTGGGGCTGCTATTCGCGTCCCTCGCTGTCAGAGCCAGGTGGGCTGGGGAGACTTCTCCAAGGAGCAGGGGAAGGCAGAGCGGAACTGACTGGCCCAACAGAGGGAGGGGCGGGGAGGATGCTCAAACATCTGCAGTCAGGATTTGTGTTCAGAGAATCTGGAAAGTCTATTTTCTATGCATGATGGGGCATTCATGGTTTAACACAGTTTGAAAGGTTGAAACGCTCAGTGTGTAGCTGTGCTGAAATAGATCTGTACGGCAAGATTGCCAGGCTGGCATTAAAGAGAGGGACAGAAGAGAGAAGAGAAAGAAGAGTGGGAAAGGTGCCCACACCAGGGGTGTCCACATGAAATAAACCCTAGGCCCACCTGCTGCCGCATCCAGATGTTTCCAAGGAACATGCACGCTCTTAATTGTGCGTGGGATGCACTGGGAATTGGCTTTCTGGAAATCCAAGAGATTGCTTATGTTCCTATCGGTGGTTTCCTTCCTCTTAGGAAGGCACCTAGGCACCTCCTAGAGAGCTTTCCAGAATCACCTCATGCCTGGGCCCCACCCCTGGAGATTCGGATTGGATGTGTTTGGGGTTAGCATTTTTTTGTTGTTGTTGTTTTTGATTTGTGTTCTTCTAAAATCCCTCAGTTGAATCCCATGTGCAGCCAGCGTTGGGAGCTCCTAGTATTGACTTACAGACATCTTTTCAAAATCTGCCTTGATTACCTTTTCTTTGGGAGATGTTTTAAGCCCTTTTCTAGTTTTTTTTTTTTTTTTTAAAGATTTACTTATTTGACACAGAGAGAGAGAGCACACAAGTAGGGGGAGGTGTAGGCAGAGGGAGAGGGAGAAGCAGGCTCTCCGCCGAGCAGGGAGCCCGATATGGGGCTCGATCCCAGGACCCTGGGATCACGACCTGAGCTGAAGGCATATGCTCAACCCTCTGAGCCACCCAGGCGCCCCGCCCTTCTCTAGTTTTAAGTGGAATGTCAGATCCCAGCTTAATGAGCTGGGACAACAGGCTTCCCAAGGAGAAACCCTGACTCAGACTGGAGGTATTTCCGTGTTTCGAGATTTCTAAGGTGCGCACCCCCCTCCCGCCCACCCCCCATAATGTGGCAGGAAGCAGGATGCATCTTCCCAGGATCACTGTGTGTGCCGTCGCGGTGGGACCAGGCAGCCAGTCCCAGTGAAGCCACCACTGCTGTTACTCACACCAACTTGTTCACACCTCCTCTTGTCTCGGCCACTTTGGCTGTGTTCTGTGAATCGCTGCCACCATATGTGTTTAATGGTTCAATGGGTGCTTAAAATGTCTCCGAGAAGGATTACACGATGATTTGGCATTCAAACGAGAAGTTATCGAGTACAAAGACAGAAGGAGGCACAAATTTGGGATTAGGAGCACAATTATTGGCCATGAAAGGAATGACGGTAATTCCTTCTGTGCTTGCCAAGCCCCAACCAAGTGCTTTCTGGAATCTCAGGGAGGACATCTACATGGGGTGGGTGGGGGCTCCATCCCGAGACAGTGCGCAGGGCCGCCTGTCACCCCAGCCAGGCAAGGAAGTCTGAAAACGAATCCCAGACAATAGTGGGAGGACTTTTAGGTTTCGTTTTTTTTAAAAGAGCTGTATTGTTGATGCTTTTAATGTCACAAATGACAGCTCATGGAAAAGGATGTCCATCAGTGACGGAGTTAAGATGTAATAAAGTTAACGTTTCCTGAATGTGAAGAAACGTTAGGAATTTCTGTGTGTGCGTTTTTTTCTTAGTAGCGCATAAAATAATTGTGTGTCTTTTTTTTTTTTTTTTTAAAGATTTTATTTATTTATTTAACAGAGAGAGACACAGCGAGAGAGGGAACACAAGCAGGGGGAGTGGGAGAGGGAGAAGCAGGCTCGCCGCGGAGCAGGGAGCCCGATGCGGGGCTCGATCCCAGGACCCTGGGATCATGACCCGAGCCGAAGGCAGTCGCCTAACCAACTGAGCCACCCAGGCACCCAATAATTCTGTGTCTTATAATCAACTGGTATCTAAGATTTGGTGAAAGCACAGGATATCAAGTCTAGGCTAGCCACCATGGGGGGGGGGTGGGGAGCATCGTTTCTTGATAACTCAGGTGTTTAGTTCTTAGAGACAAACTAGAGTCTATGGCCGGACTGATGCTTTCTCAGAAAACCATTTGTTAAGATTCACAATGTAAAATACTGTAAAAACTGAATAGTGTGTTTCCCCAAATAAGTAACTGGACCTCCTCAAGCATCAAATTCCTCATATAAGACATAAAGGCATGAAAAAAAATATATGGTTTCCAAGGACCCACCTCTACCACAACTTGAGGCAAGAGAAGGCTGAATTAGGAGCAATGGGGCCCAGATCAAGGAGGGACAGACACAAGCCTAGAAATGTTTTTTTTGGAAAAACCAATCAAGCCCCCTCAACATCACACCAAGACCCTGTTCACTGGTCATTCACTCACCCAGCTTGTGAGTGAGCGCGTGCATCCCCACGCACCAGGAGGACAGGTGAGGGGAGGTGAGCTCAAGGCACACTCAGCCCTCTTCGAACTAGGCAGACAAGGGGATTTTATTGCTTTCCCACAGAAGCAGCAGACAGCTATTTTAGAACCTTTAGAATCTTACTTTGAACAGAAATTAGTTCCCTACATATACAAACAGGCAAGCAAAAAATCCCGAGCTCCACACTGATGTCCACCCTCCACCCCCTGCCATGCCCAGGGGAACATAGAGAAATGAGGACACCGCGATGTTTATTCTTGATGAATCCCCGGGGAACAGTGTCCAGGAAGGTTTTTGTAGAAAAAGGATATGACACCAGAGTCCGTGAGTAGGAATGATAGAAGACATTGGGGTCCCAGCGTTTCCTGCCGGCAACGTACCAGCTCTGACAAATCCAACCCACTCCCACTAGCCAGAACAAGTAGTCACCACATTCAAAGGGATTACGCTGATAAATTGCTCCTGACTTGCCTTGTGTTTGAACAAACCAACAATGCAACATCTGGATTCCCAGAGACGCTCCTGCTGAGCCCGATGGCAAATCTAGGTGTTAAGTGAAACCTTTCAGTAGGACTAGTAGGGCAATTTGCATTTAATGGCCTTTAGAAGGGATTCATTTTTTCCCCTTCAGCAAAGTAGCCTTTCACTTTTGATAATGCCAGAGTCTTTCTCCTGTGTTTAAAGGAATACAAAGAAGACTTGGTTTTTGTGAGACCGCTTTGCAGCCCCCGGGGAGGGTTTCTGTGCCCAGAAGAGCAGGCTGGTGGGCAGGGTACCAGGCTTTCTCCTTGGGGCTCTGCGCCCAGACAAAGGTCCCAGGCTGAATGGGTGGCAAGTGTCAATGACTCAAATGAATCAAAACAAAACCCATTGTCTAGATTTTTTTTCCCTCTGGATGATGACAGATTTAATTAGCCATAATCCACTCCCGTTCTGCTTCCTCATCTCATCTACTCTTGCTCCTACATGATTTGCCCTGGACTTAGCAATGGCTATTTTAATCATCCCGGATATCTTGTTATAAAACATTATCTTTACTAATGGAAACGAGGTCACTTGTGGGGAGATGTTACACTAATATTTGTAGCTAACAACATCTGCTAGGCCCTTAGGAAGAGAAGAGGCCTGTGCTTTCATACATGGACATCAACCTCTAATTCTTTTGTAATCTCTCCCCTCCTGGAGAAAACAATTGAAGGAGCCAATACAAACCATGTACACGCTTTATTAAAAATGATGCTGTTTGTGGGTGTATTTGCTCTCATGAGTGTGTGTGTGCACGCGCGTGTGCCTGTGTGCACACAGATTGAAAAGTTTCAAAGAATAGGTGCCAAAGAGGGATTGGGGCAGGAGGAGATAAGCGTTGGTGATTTCTTTACACTAGTATATGTCTGTAGCAGACACATACTTTTTTTTTTTTTTAAAGATTTTATTTATTTATTTGACAGATAGATAGAGAGCACAAGTAGGCAGAGAGGCAGGCAGAGGGAGAGGGAGAAGCAGGCTCCCCGCTGAGCAGGGAGCCCGATGCAGGACTCAATCCCGGGACTCCAGGATCATGACCTGAGCCGAAGGCAGTCGCTTAACCAACTGAGCCACCCAGGCACCCAAATAAATAAAATCTTATTTTTTTTAATTTTTTCTTATTTTTTTAAAGATTTTTTATTTATTTATCTGAGAGAGAGAATGGGAGACAGAGAGCATGAGAGGGGGAGGGTCAGAGGGAGAAGCAGACTCCCCGCTGAGCAGGGAGCCCGATGCGGGGCTCAATCCCAGGACTCCAGGATCATGACCTGAGCCGAAGGCAGCCGCTTAACCGACTGAGCCACCCAGGCGCCCCGCAGACACATACTTTAATCATTAAAGATTAATATAAAAAAGAAAGTGTGGGCCCCCAAGCAAATTTCAGAGAAAGTTTGCCCTCGTTGATTTCGAAATCTATAATCATGGAAGCCCCAACTCCACGCAGGGCCCGAGTAAGTGAGGATAACTGAGCAGGGACACTGAACCCTGCTCCGTGCTGGACTCTATGACCACCCCTCAGAGCCAACGCACTCATGAGGCTCATCGTCCAGATGGGGACATGATGACTGCTGATTTTGTAGTAGGTGTTTGATGTCTCACATGGTAATTATATTGACCCGTAAGTTCACGTCAGAGCTCCTTGCAGGGACATAATGGCAACATCGGCCTTTTCCAATTTTCCACCAACACTTTGTGCATGGAACAGAGGTCTTCAAATACCTCACTGTAAGAGTGGCAGGTCTTTTTGTTAAGAAAAAGAAAGGGAGGGTGTGTCCAAAGCTCTGAATTTTCTAGTGCAGTTTATCTGTTCGGTCTCATCTGGTGTGGCATGAAGTCACTTTAAATCTCTGTTCAAATATCTGTCTCTAAATTATTTTGCAAAGCTGTATTTCGTGTAAGGGATAAGGAAAGGCCTTTCTAAGAAACGGATTCACTCTAAATCTGTTTCAAAGATCAAAGTCATCAGAGGTTGGGACTAGAGGCTTCGTAGGGCAACTGGAGATAAGCAGTGGAAAATTGTTTATAAATAAGATACTGATCAGAAGAGGGAGTAGCAACTTGGATATTGGCCTGGGAAGCAGAAAAGGCAATCCTTAAACAGAAAAGCACAGTAATGGCAAGACAGTCTTTCACCAGTGGAATCAGATACACAGATGGAATACTCTGGGGGAGTTGGGGACTATCCTTCCATACCTTCCTGCTTCTGCTCGCACCCCATGGAAAGGGCTTGGGGACAAGGACCCAGAGAGAGGAGAGGAGGCCAGCGGACTCTCCCCAACCGACCAAAGTGCTCCCGACAAAGGAACACACAGCGATTTGAACCCCTGTGACATTCGCTGACCTGGGAGACACATCGCAGCTGGGGATCTCCAAAGGACACAAAAGAAAATCAGGAGGTTTAAGACTTTCTCTTTAGGGCACTGTCAAGGGTTAAAAGAAATAAAGAACTGGGCACAGAGCCAGCTACATGATGCGTGGGACCCAGTGCAAAATGAAAATGCAGGGCCCCTTGTTCAAAAAGCAGAAAAAAGTGTCATTAAAGCCACTAAAATATAAAGCTGTTTCTTTTCCTCCATGGTCTCTCTTTCTCTCTCGAATTCTCATGATTTTTTAAATTATTATTTGCCGTTTAATGTTGATCTAAGTAAAGAAGAATTAAAAATTTAAATTGTTAGCATGAGTTGCAGCGTTCAGCTTTATACTTTGCTTGCCGGTTTTAAATGCAAATATCCGTGCACTTAATTCACATGCAGAATCGGTAAGATTACACAGTTCGTATTTCATAGCTTATACATTCACATGGGTCTTTTTTTTTTCTTAACAAAAAGTATGAGTGGGGGGAAAGCAGTCTTTGACGTCTGGGAACTGGATTTGGCGTTCACAGTTCGGTCTCAGTGTTATTGCAAACAGACTGGACACTTACACTCAAGCCATGTGTTCTCCTGTTGAACATAATCTCACAGAACGTCCCCTCCGGCCAGGTCACTGTGCAGCTCACAAAATACTCACCATGGCCCTCTCTTGCTGATGCTAGGTCTTTACCTGTTCCAGCTGCAGCCTCACTCGACCCTGCCCTTCCAATAAAAAAGATGTATTAAGATACCCACTCACACAGTTGACCCTGTTTTGTGACAACATCCAATCTAGAACACACCTCTGCTTCCTTAGATCCTCCCCCAAGTCACCCAACCAAAGCCCCAGTTCCCTAGCGGGTCCTCATGCCCTCTTACTAAGCCTGCCCCTGAGCCCCACGGGCAAGGGGGATCCCTCGCTGTGACCTGTAGTAAGCCCACCTCGTTAAAGCTGCAGGTGTGTTCCTGGGAGGCATTCAGACCCCAAGCAACTCAACAGCTTTTATTTCTCTTCTCGATGTGCACACATTCTAGCAACACTACCCAACTCGAGCCTAGGATGGGGAGCAGAGCATGAAAGGAAAAGGAGCTCTGGGGGTCTATCAGTCCCCTCCTTCTACAGCAACACTGCTAACCCGTCCAGGGAACTAACATGCATAGGGAAGGATATAGTAGGTTCTGCGGATGCTCCTATTCCTTCAAGCACCGTTGCTTTCCTTCTGCATTAGAGGCCAAGTTCTTTTCCACCAAGAAAGGATGGCCTCTTGGGGCTGCTTACTTCATCACAGACGGAACTCACTTGAGCTGGCTTGCGCTCACTCTGACTCTCCCTGAACTCCACAGATTACGGAGGAGCTGGAATTCTGTGCTCATGGAGCACCCCGAACGCTGCATGTCAGGGGTAACTGAACGGTGGACGTGCCTGCAGGGCGACAGTTTTCTGCTCACGCACCTGCTCCACTGTCCCATCAGAACTCAGCTACAAAATACCAGTTCAAAGACGTTCGTAAGAATGCTGAGACAGTGACAGCAGATCAGTAAGCCACGCAGGAGCCCTTCCCGTAGGCTCCATGCAAAGACACAGGCTGTATGCCCATGAGGCTGGTCCTGCCCGGGAATGGACCGAAGATGGCCCTGCAGATCCTGAGTAGTGCTTTGTGACTTGCACTCAAATACTTATTCTTAACCTTTGGTTCAACTTGTCATACCTGAGGACATAAAACAATCCCATCAGTGACAAGGAACAGAGATCCATGGGGCAGCTTGTCTTGTTTGGGAAGATCCTATCTCATCCCTACCCCCACTGTAAGAATCACTGTCCTAAAAAATACTGAACTTTTTTTTTTTTTAAGTTCAGCTATGATAACATTTTATTGGGGTATTCTTAAGGGTGGGAGAATTACGATAGCAGTCTGGTTTCAAAGCTATAACCAAAGTTATTCAGAGACAACAAATGTTATACAGCAGACTTAAAAAATAATTCCATTTTTACCAAGGACAGAAAGGAAGGCAATTTTGACAACAACCTGTGAGAACTCCTTGCTTTTGGTGAAGAATGTCTTCCTCAGAACATATGTGTGGAGTGTTGCAATGATTCTGTACATCAGAACTCACACTCTTTGCCCCCTGCTTATGGATTCTGGAACTCCAGATCGGCACCCCACAACAGAAATAGAATATGAGTCACAAATGTAATTTTGAGTTTCCCAGGAGGCACATTTAAAAAGTTAAAGGGAGGGCGCCTGGGTGGCTCAGTCGGTTAAGCGACTGCCTTCGGCTCAGGTCATGATCCTGGAGTCCCGGGATCGAGTCCCGCATCGGGCTCCCTGCTTGGCAGGGAGTCTGCTTCTCCCTCTGACCCTCCTCCCTCTCATGCTCTCTCTCTCTCATTCTCTCTGTCTCAAATAAATAAATAAAATCTTTAAAAAAAAAAAAAAGTTAAAGGGAGGGGCGCCTGGGTGGCTCCGTCAGTTAAGTGTCTGCCTTCAGCCCAGGTCATGATCCCGGGGTCCTGGGATTGAGTCCCGCATCGGGCTCCCTGCTCAGTGGGGAGTCTGCTTCTCCCTCTCCCCCTGCTTGTGTTCTCTCTTTCTCTCTGACAAATAAATAAATAAAATCTCTAAAATAATAAAAAGTTAAAGGGAATCGGTAAACTTCATATAAATAGTCTATATAAACCAGTGTACCCTAAATATTACCTTTTCAGCATGTAACCCATATAAAAATCATGAATGAGTTAGCTACCTTCTTTGACATTCTGTCTGGCATGTATTTTCACTCAAGCACCCCACAGTCCAGTGGGGCATGTTTCAGAGGCTCGGAAACCACCCGTGGCCAGCAGCTTCCATAATGGGGAGGGCCCATTCGGTGTCCCAGCTATGGGGTCTGAATGAAGTGACAGCCATCGTTGTGGCTCCTAGACAGAGAGAAATGGTCGCTCAGATTCTGGGACAATGATCGGGAAACTTAGCTTTGGTACAATTAGATACACGACTTTATAGGAAAGGAAGTTAAGATTCTAAGGTAAAGTTTGACCAAGAAAGTCAATGTGATTTAAGAACAAGTTGCTCACCCAAGGTGAATACCTCAGTTGAAGCTCAGGGCCAAGGTCAGGGAATCCAGGATGGGTTTGAACATTAAAGGAGGCGTAGTAATAAACCCAGGGTGACAGATCTGCCTCATGGACTTGATTGCTCAACCAATCGTATTTTCTTTGGGGGGAGATGGTGCTCTTTCCTGGAAAGTAATTTTTGTCACCTGTTTGGCCCACTTCACAAAGATAGTCTGGATGTCCCAACCTGGTCATCTTTGAGCTGGGGACGGGGATCATTTGACACCCCCATAGTTCTGCACCCTTTTCCAGACTCCAATTCCCAGTATTCTCACCACAGGAATTTGTCACTCCCGGCACCAAAGTGTTTGTGCTGTGCAGAGTCGGGGATTTGGAGCCAGCTACGTCCGGTGCTTCAAGCAGAGAAGTAAAACCCCATCATGCAACTGCGTCCAATTTCCATTTGAAAATTACTTTGCAGGAAAATGGCACTGAGCCTGCTCTCCTTTTTGCTGGCAGATTCCCGAGGCTTTCAGGCCCTGGCTTATGATGATGCAGGAGAGCCCGGGGTTATGTTGAGAGAGAGAGAGGCTCCAGATAAAACCATGTCCTGGTTTACATTTCAGCGCTGACAGACACTGCAGCTGAGATGAAGAGCTGGGGACGGACTGGGGAAATGGGTTGGATTATTGCATTAACCCAGGGAACATTTTGAATGCAGACTTTCATAGGGTGATCAATAATTCAGACTTACCCGTTTGTGAGTCTGGGAAGATGACATTTATTTTAACAGGCACTCTCTTGGAGGGGGATATGAAATTTTACTTATGGTGTGCTTTTTTTTTTTTTTAAGCACACAAATGCCTTTGCTTATTTACCTGTAGTCGTGCGGTGGGGCTCCTGTGTCTTTAGTCCTTCTCTGTCATGCAAATTTCAGAAATCTAAGCCCTGGGACCTCTGCCCTTCTCTCTTCCTCTTCACTCCCTACCCTGCATCAGCTCTGGCTCTGCACCTACTTTGTCTAAGACACTTTGCTTAATTTAATTGTGCCCAACTAGTTTTGCTCCTAGAAATTTATAATTTGCATTACATTCATTTTACAATTTTCTAGGTTTTCTCTCTCTGAATCTCTGGGCTTTTGTTTTTCCCCCTTTTTTAGAGGCTTCCCTGACATTCCTTGCTAGATTTTAAAGATTCTGAGGTTGAAGATGGGGTCTTTAATTTGTAGTTGCTATGTTCTTCCAATTCCTGCAACCATTTCTCCCATCTGTTGTCCCTGCAGATGGGGATGGACTAACCACTGCCCAAGGGCCAAATCTGCCCTCCATCTGTTTTTATCAATAAAGCTTTATTGGAACAGAGCCATGCTCATTGGTTTCTGTACTGTCTCAGGCTGCTTTCATGCTACAATGAGGAGTTGAACAGCTACGAACTGTCCAGCCCACCAAGTCTAAAATATTTACTCTCTGGCAGTTTCCAGAAAAAGTTTGCCAATCTCTGCTGCAGACTTAGGTCCCTCAGTCTTCTACGCCCACCTTAGAATGATCATGAAAGCTAGAACATTTGGGTGGCAAAGGGGAAGAGGCACACTCGTCAAGCAGACGTGACTCTGACTCCCACAGACTCTGTCACTTCCTGGGAATTCCCAGACCTGCCCAGAACCTCGATCTCCTCATTTACAAAATGGGAACAATAATATCAACCTCATAGAGCCATTAAGATAATTACTTGAAATAAGTTCTTACAAGGGGCACAGCCTAATTCTGGATGGGGAAAATAAAATAATCACGATAAAACAAATGGCTTAATAATAAAGACAAGGATCATCATCATCATTACCAATTGTAGCCTCCTTGGCCAAAGGGAACCCTCAAATAGAACACTTTCCAGAATTACTCTCCGCGGAAGCCCGTCAGAACAGAGAAAGTGTTGCTATTAGAGGGTTCTGCAGGAAGCACCGTTCCCTGGGCCCCAAGCCTTCTTCCCTCCCTCTGCTCTGAAGAATCCTTATCTTGGTCAAGGCTAACAGCCGCACCACCATTCTGAAGTGTCCCAATACTCAGGGTATAAATAGGCAGTGTTCACACGAAGTCAAGTTCGTTGCGGCCCTCCACTTGGATGTCACTCCGTTTGGCTCCGTGCCATAACTGTCGGCGCTGCTGGAGAGCTCTGGTCACACTCACCTTTTCCTGCAGAATCAGAGTGTGACAACTGCTTGTTTTCACTTCAATCTCTCCGGCTTCAGCAAGGAGAACTAGGCATGCATACTCCACAGCCACTAGTCTGCGTTGTCTGTTTGTATGATGGATTTTCTTAAAATACCTTTCTGAATACCCACCGCATTAGTCTGGGTTCTCCAGAGAAACAGAACCAGTAGGACATGTATGTCTGTATCTATCATCTATCTGTCTATCTATCATCTATCTATCTAATAATAGTTATGGAGGTTGACAAGTCCTAAGATCTGCATGCTGGAGACCCAGAGTTACTGATGCTTGGAACAGTTCCTTATTTTGGAGCTATTAAAATGATGTTGTGGATGCATAGCTATGGGTATTATTCTTACTATACTGACAATAAAAAAGAAGTCTCAAAGACAAGCAAACCACCAGGGATATGACATGAGCTTTCAGGCTGCTTGTGGCCAATGGAACCATTAGAGGAAGCAACACAGAACAGTATAAGGGACAGAGGTTGGCCCGTGCACCAACCTAGCTCTGGTTCCTCGGGGCGCTCTGCGGGAAGGGTCCCGCGGATCCTCCTGGGGACCCCAGTGGCCACTGTTCTCCATGGCTGCCACAGCGGAGAGCGACTCTTTCTCCAAGCTGATGAGTTCTTATTTCCTTCCAGCTCAAAGACCTAATTTTTTTCCAGGTAGGTTCTCTGTTCTACTAGTTGTTACTTTCTCATGGATCTGATGCTCTTTTATGCAAATAAGGTATTCAGCAAAATATTTACTAAATGCATCCATGATAGTGAATCCCTATATGTATCTATCACCACCTGAATTTTTTTTAAAGCCAAAGATATGTATTTCTTTTCTACCTCAGTGTGATTATGAGATGGTATCAAGTGTTTTAAAAATGATTTGAGTATTTCAGGGGAAAAATATATCCAATATACATGAAGTTGATACTTCTGCTCCCGGGGGGGGGGGGGTGTACCTTCTGGCAAGACTCAGATATCTAGCATCCGTTTCCTGTTTGCACACCAGTATTTTCTAGAATCTTCACTGCCTTTCTCCCCCTTCCTCTGCCATATTTTATGAGCTCACCTTCATATCCACCTCGCGAGTCTCCTTTGATTAGAGACTGAGGACCACACTGACATATTTAACTTCAGGTCACCATCCCGCGTACTGGGAGGTACAGCAGAACCTTCGCAGTGTAGACATTACACTGTGTTCTCTTTCCTCGGGGGAAGCTCTCAAATCTGCACATTTCCAACTCTTGTAAATGGTTGTTCCATATCTGTAAGACTAGATTGGAAACTGTCAGATATCAGAGACCATGTTCTCTCTATCAGTGAGCAATCAATAAATATCTGTTAATCGGTACGAGGATCTGAGTTTGCCACCCCCACCCCCGGTTCATATGTTGGAGTCTTAACCCCCCACATGACTATATGTGGAGCTAGGGCTTTTTCAGAGTGGCAGTTAAGGTTAAATGATGTCACAGGGTGAAGCCCTGATTTGATGGGATTAGTGTCCTTATAAGAAGAGGAAGAAACTCCAGAGATCTCTCTCTCTGCACAGAGAAGAGGCCATGTGAGGACATGACAAGAAGGCAGCTGTCTACAAGCCAACGAGAGAGGTCTCCCCAGACACCAACCCTGCTGGCCCCCCTTCTCAGACTTCCGGCCTCCAGAACTGGGAGAAATAAGTCTGCCGTTTAAGACTCCATCCCCCGCCTCTGCCCCTGCATCTGTGGTATGTTGTTGTAGCAGTCCAAGCAGAGTAATATAATTGGTTCATCAATTAATTGATAAAGAAATATTTTAGGTTAATTGTGAATAAAGTTCTTCTAAATGCAACGGTGGGGTTGACTAGGTCTTTTCTAAGAAAGCTATAAAATCCCAAATGCTTCAAAACTGGACAGATTTGACCAAATTTCATAGACAGTGAAAAATCAAATACACAAAATTATTTAGAAATTCAGAAATTTTGGAGAAAAAGGTAGTCTGATAGCTAGACATAAACGTGAAAAAGGAGTGAACAGAAATTAAAAGGCAAATTATTTATATACATGTGAAAATAGGTTCCGCTTCATTAATAAAGATACACAAATAACACAAGATAATATCTAGGAATATTTTTAAATAGCCTTTATAATTTTCTGACAGTTTTATAGAAAAATTGAGAGAATGGTTCTCGTATATCCTATCTCCAGTTTCCTCTATTGCTAACATAGTAGAACAGTGTAGTACATTTGTTACAATGAACGGACCAATGGTGGTAAGTCATCATTAACTAAAGTCCATTGTTTATCCAGAATATATATACATTTTAATTTGTATGATTCATGAACTTTAAAAAACTTGATAGTCTCCAATGTCAGTGGAATAGAGACTGTTGTATATGGTTGGTGATTGTTAACTGATATAAATGCCTTGGAGAGCAATTTAACAGAATCTATGCAAAATTAAATGTGCGTACTTTTAGCATAACAGTTCTGCTTGTGGGGATTTCTCTTACACCTGGACTGACCCAAGTGAGGCAAGTTCCCTTCAACAGCAGAAAGCAAAGACCGCCTAAATATTGATCACAGCTCTTGGGGACCGTCTTTACAGATAACACTTATGTGTAGATCTACACATAATATATAAACCTGAGTTCTGAGCTCGATGTAGTAACAAAGTGATGTCCACACCCATTGTTAAATGAAGACAGTGTCAAGGGCAAAAACAAAAGCTTCTCCTGACCGTCTTAGGGTCCCTGGCAGTGTCTGATCATTGAACTGACAAAGACAGCTGAACAAAAGAAAAGCATACACGTGTATTTAATATAAGTTTATGTGACACGGAGCCCTCATAAGGAAATGAAAACCATAAGAAGTAATTCAATCTCAGGGCACCTGGGTGGCTCAGATGGTTAAGCGTCTGCCTTCGGCTCAGGTCATGATCCCAGAGTCCTCGGATCGAGTCCCGCATCGGGCTCCCTGCTAGGCGGGGAGCCTGCTTCTCCCTCTGCCTCTGCTCTCTCTCTAACTCTCATGAATAAATAAAAAAAACATAAAAAAAAAATGTAACGGAAATTTCAAAAAAAAAAAAAGAAAGAAATAGTTCAATCTGAATGTTTTCATGCAGAGTGGACAGGAGTGGAAAGATAGGATAGACCAAGACCAAGAGCGCGAAGTGAGTATACTGAAGAGGGGAAACATAACAAGGTCTCCGTTCATATTCCAGCACCCCTGCCTCTTAAAGAGAAAGGCACCTCTCCCATGAGGGTCTTTGCATTTTCCAATTTGCATTTTCAAAAGAAAAGGTACAGCAGCACTGACTACATACGATTTTATATGTACGGGGTGGGGGTGGGGGGTAATTCCAAAATCTACAAGTACTGACTCCACCCATCTTCTGCTCTCCGCCTCCAGATATGTGGGGGTGCCCTCCGCTCCTGAATCTGAAACTGGAGGGTTTGTGGGCGCCCTCTAGAGGCCCGGAATTTCAGCGAGGAACTGAAGGTGAGCTTGAGTCAGTTGACCAAGGAGCGTGCGTGCCAGGCAAGGTCTAGCAGCCAGAATGGGGTAGGAGGGAAGCGGCGGGGCGGGGCGGGGCGGGGCGGGGCGGGGCGGGG